>NC_133453.1:126519456-126831420 GCF_048565385.1 Saimiri boliviensis | reverse complement strand
TTGATGTTTTCACACCATAAACAACTTTTCCTAAGATACTGCAATAAGACTCCAGGCCAGGTGCGGTGGCTCACACTTTAATCTCAGCATTTTGGGAGGCTGAGGCAGCTGAATCACTTAAGATCAGGAGTTTGAGACCAACCTGGCCAACATGGCGAAACCCCATCTCTATCAAAATTACAAAAAATTAGCCAGGTGTGGTGGTGTGTGACTGTAGTCCTAGTTACTCAAGAGACTAAGGCAGAAGAATCACTTGAACCCAGGAGGCAGAGCCTACAGTGAGCCGAGATTGTGCCACTGCAATCCAGCCTGGGCAGCAGAGCAAGACCCCATCTCCAAAAATAATTTTAAAAATAAAATAAATTAAAAAAAAAAAGAAGACTCCATAATGTAGTAAGACTTTTAACTCTCTCTATGTTACCTTTTTCACTTGGCATGATAATGGTGTAACTGAAATTTCACAATTAATAGCTGGTAGCCTAACAGAACCTACCCTAAAACATCCTTCAGTAACCACTGGTTAAATAAGAAAATGTCTGTGCTATTGCTAATTCTACATGCTGTACCTAGACACATTCTTCTCTGGAAAAGTTCAGACCCACGTTTACAATATAAGCAAACAGTCCACATGGTTACAACAGATCTCACCTAATTCCCTATAGTCATTTGATTTATTCAATTAGTTGTCTTTAAGTCTAGATTCTGGCTGAGGTGGGGGTATCACTTGAACCCAGGAGCTTGCAATCAACATAGTGAAACCCTGCCTCTGTTAAAAAAAAAAAAAGAATTAATTAGCAAGGCACAGTGATACCTGCTGTAGTCCCAGCTACTTGGGAGGCTGACGTAAGAGGATCAATGGAGCTTGAGAGTTTGAGGTTGCAGTGAGAGCTGATGACTCCACTGCACTCCCACTGCAGTGACAGAGTGAGGCCTGTTTCAAAACAAGCAAAAAACAGAAGCCTAGGTGCAAGGTTCTTTGAAATGGCTGCATTGTAGGCCATACCCTAAGTTGAGCCATGGTGACCCCCGTGACCTGCACATACACCTCTGGATGGCCTCCCAGAACTAGAAAGTCCAAAGGAACTGGAAAACCACAAAAAGGAGAAGAATGACCAAGCCCTGTGGTGCCTAAATAACCTTGAGACATTCTTTTATTGTTCCTTATTCCTGCCTCAACTGATAAGGCAACCGGACACTGGACTTTGTAACCAACCTTGCTCAACTGATAGGTCAACCTTGTGACTACAGATCCTACGACCCCCTCCCAGTTTGCAAAAAACACCCTGAACTGTAACTTCTGTAACTTTCCATTGACTACCCCAAACCTATAAAACCAACTCCTATCCCACTGCCCTCCACTGACTCTCTTTTCAGACTCAGCCCACGCATACCCGGGTGAATAAACAGCCTAGTTGCTCACACAAAGCCTGTCTGGTGGTGGTGGTGGAGGGGGGGTCCTCTTCATTCAGAGCATGTGTAACACTAGATTCTAGCTGAAAACCATTATGCTAAATAGAATTTTGTCATTATAATTATTAACTTTACTTTGCATTTTCCCTTTTTAAACTTGTATCTGTTATTTATTAAATGTTTGTGGAAATACAAAATAATGCTGGCCCAGCACCTCGAGATAATTGCAAACTTGAGCTTAATAATGGACTCCAGTAGACGTGCCTTACAGCCTTCAACCTTCCTTGTTGTGCAAATGTAGCTAAAAGGGTTTTGACACTGACTACTGGTCACCATTCACCCCCCGCTCCACAGCCTCCAGTGTGACACAAGACCAGCCACGGGAACAGGTTCATCCCAGCATCGAGAGACATCAAAACCTAACTGCAGGATGATTGATCAGTGACAATTGTAGAAAAAGATCTTGATCAAAAGTGGGAAATGTGAAAGTTACCAGAATCAAAATGGAGTCACTAACGTTAAAAAAATAAATAAATAAATAAAAATAAAAAATCCCTGAGAGGCAGAGCCAGAGAAGGTCAGGAAGAAAGGGTTCTCATGCTTATGTGCCTGATAACAAAAAAGACTGCACAAACCACAACCTCGCACAAAATTCATCATGAACTTATACAAAAAATCCTTCTGCATCTTCCCAACAACTCTCTGTCCCACCTTGGACTGGGCATCACCCTTGTTATTGATCTTTGTAGCCAAGGATAATCGTTTTAAAACAATTATGCAATCCTCTGCATTTTTTTAATTTTAAAAGCCCTTGTCTTCCTTTACCTCCCTGAATATGCACTTTCACTATGACATGCAAATTCCCTTGCGATGTTCTATCCCCAAACATACGTCTTTTAGAGAGCCTCTGTCTGTTTAGATTAACATGTGAAAGGAAGAGTCAATCAATGTGGCAAACTTTGTTGTTGTGTTAGTTTAAGAAATTGCCGTAGCCACCCTAATCAACCCCCACCCTCATCAGTCAGCAGCCGTCAACAGCAAGGCAAATCTTTTTTTTTTTTTTTTTTTTTTTTGAGACGGAGTTTCGCTCTTGTTACCCAGGCTGGAGTGCAATGGCGCGATCTCGGCTCACCGCAACCTCCGCCTCCTGGGTTCAGGCAATTCTCCTGCCTCAGCCTCCTGAGTAGCTGGAATTACAGGCACGTGCCACCATGCCCAGCTAATTTTTTTGTATTTTTAGTAGAGACGTGGTTTCACCATGTTGACCAGGATGGTCTCGATCTCTCGACCTCGTGATCCACCCGCCTCGGCCTCCCAAAGTGCTGGGATTATAGGCTTGAGCCACCGCGCCCGGCCTGCAGCAGTAAATCATTTTTAAATTAAGATATATACATTTTGTAGACATAAAGTCCCTGAACACTTAAACCAGTGTATAGTATAAGCATAAATATTTATACACACTGGGAAAACAAAAATTTATGTGACTCACTTTAATGCAATATATGCTTTAGTGCAGTAGTCTGGACTCAAACCCACATTATCTCTGAGGTATGCCTGCATGTTGTAGCAACCCTGGCTATTATTTCTCTATGCCCAGGGCTCACTGTCTTTGTTTGCTTGTTTGCTAGTATATTTTTGTTTGGCAACTGAGGTATGATAAGAAACAGAGCTCCTAAAACCCTTGGAATCTCCTGAATGATAAGAATGCCTTTTGTTATTCCTAATAAGCTCCTTTTGATCATACCTGAATGTATGCTGATGAGGAGACTTAGGGTGGGAGCCCTTAGATAGCCTCTTGATGGGGCTGGCCACCAGAAAGACCAAGTGATTCAAGAGTGGAGACTTTTAGCCCCACTCACCCACCTCCAAGCAGAAAGGTGAGGGGCTGGAGATTAAGCTCTAAGAGAACTCCTGAACAATAAACGTTGATGTGCTTCTGGGCTGGTGAACACATTGAACTGCCGGGAAGGTGGCACACCCAGAAAAGTCGTGGAAGCTCCGCACCTCTCTCCTCACTCCTTACGCTATGCCCCTCTTCCATCTGGCCACACCCCTCTCCTCCTTACCCTATGCCCCTCTTCCATTTGGCTGTTCCAGAGTTGTATCCTTTATAACATCCTCTGTAATAAACCAGTAATCACAGAGTGCTTTCCTGGCTCTCTGAGTCATTCTAGCAAATTATTGAACTTGAGGAGGGGGTCATGGGAACTCCTGATTTTACAGCCAGAAGGATGCATGGCCCAGATTTGCACTTGGCATCTGAAGCAAGGGCAGTCTTGTAAAATCGAACCCTTTTAGCCTGTGAAATCTGACACTAACTCCAGGCTATTAATGTCAGAATGGAATTGGTTGTTGGACACCCAGTTGGTGTCTGGAGAATCAATAATCGGTTGCTAGTCATGGAGAACACCCCAGCGGCCTTGGCTGGACTAGCTTGTTGAAGTTGTTTCCTGAACCCGGTGCAGCCTCTTGGTGTCACTCACAGAGGGCACAGCCCCGGGCATGAGCGGAGTCCCTTGACTCCCCAGATGAGTCTTCACAAGGTAAACAAAGTAACATAAAGAATCATCTCACAACTTACAATGCAGTTGGATTTAAAAGCCAGGTGATCATAAACTAATAAACAAATATGCAAGGGATTTTTAAACTTCTCTTTTCATGACTTTTCACTCTCTTTTTTATAAATCATAAAATATTCATTTTCTGTGGCTATATAAATTTTAAATTTCAGCTCCTCAAAAACTCTCAAAGCCAAAATCAAAACAGAAATTCACTCATACATGTTTGGCCACTGTGCAATTTACCTCAGTATTACTTAGCAATAAATATCCCCTTAAAATCAGGCCGATTCCCCTTGCTTTACAAGTATTATTATTTGGACATAAACTGACTATATACTAGAAAACTTAATTTGCTACTGTTTTCTTTTTTATGATTTATGTATTTATTTTAGGGTCTCAGGTACTCGGATTAAACATGACACTTGGTTCATAACACTCTCAGCAGCGGTGCTCTAGATATTTAGCCAGTTATTTTAAATAATGTAATAATCACCTGTAAACCTACAACCCCAAATAAAAGCTAAGATCTTGATAATAATCTACATCTAAATATGAGTCTTTCATCCCCCCTACCCAAAGTAACCATCTCCTAAATCCTGTGTTCGTTATCTGCTTGATTTTCTTTTTATATAGCTTTATTATACCTATATGTAATCTCAAAATTCTATGTTTTCATTTTATTTTTAAGTTCATAAAAATATCACATGCTCTATGTATTGTTTTCAGTCTTTGATGAGGCTCTTGGGAAAACTTAATTGGAGCCTTTCATTACTTGTAAAACATCTGGCAGAGAAGAAAAATGAAAGAAAAACTTGGAAATAATCATTTTTAGAAAGGAGAAGTGGGACAAAGTTCAGATGTTAGGAAAGAGAAATAAAGTCTATTCTTTTACTTTCCATAGTTTTGAAAGTTTAAAAGTTCTCGTTGATGACACATTGTAAGTCATCGCAGTGTAGTAAAGAAAAAAGACAGATTGAAGCTCCTTTCACTCGGCTTGTGTAAGTGGTTTTGTCTCTGAGCCTCAGTAACTTCATCATTAAAAATAGATTAAAGATATTACCAGTATCCCTCGGGAAAGTATTGGCAAAATAATCTGCAATATGTTAATAGGTATAAAAAGAGAAAGGGTTCTATAGTCAAATAAATTTGAGAAATGCTGAGTTAAACAGGCTTCTTGATCGCAGGCCTTCTCAGATCCTTGAATTAATGGCCTGCACTATAAATCTACAAAATGGGAATAACGCACATGACACTTCCTAGGCTAATTTCAACTTCCAATCCTTTTCTTTCTTTCTTTTTTTTTTTTTTTTTTTTGAGACGGAGTTTCGCTCTTGTTACCCAGGCTGGAGTGCAATGGCGCGATCTCGGCTCACCGCAACCTCCGCCTCCTGGGTTCAGGCAATTCTCCTGCCTCAGCCTCCTGAGTAGCTGGGATTACAGGCACGCACCACCATGCCCAGCTAATTTTTTTTTTTTTTTTTTTGTATTTTTAGTAGAGATGGGGTTTCACCATATTGACCAGGATGGTCTCGATCTCTCGACCTCGTGATCCACCCGCCTCGGCCTCCCAAAGTGCTGGGATTACAGGCTTGAGCCACCGCGCCCGGCCCCCAATCCTTTTCTTAAGAATCACCTTTTAAAACTGTGATTTTAAGGAACACTGACTAAGAGACTTTTTGAAACTTAAATGACATAAAAAATAGAAAAGATGTGTAGGATTTGGACATGCAGATGCAAGAACAGAGGTGAGCACTTTCCAGGCAGAGGGAGGAGGACAAGGCCAGGCACAGAAGCCGGGAGCAAGGCCCAGGAGGGAACACAGGGTGACAAGAGGCAGAAGGGAACGATGGGAAAGCACCTTCAGCATCGCATCGAGGCAAGAGTGGGTGGTTTTCTTCTGCAAGCAGTGGCGAGCCCCTGAAACTTTCTGAAGAGGAAATTGACAAGGGACAGAGTAGAGCTTTTGGAAGGTTTCTGGGGAGACGGGCCATCGCCTGGATTTGAGGCAGACAGGCCTGGGTAGGGGGACAGGAAGCCTAGTTAAAGATAGCCCCAGGAGAGGTCATGCTGTGTGCTGACTTAAGCAGTGGCGGCGGGGATGAGGAAGCGGAACTAAATGAGAAAAGAATCAAAACCTTCAGGTCTTGGGGAAATGACGCTGCAATGGGCGAATCCATTTAACTGTTCATTCAACCAAAATTCACTGTGCGTCAAGCGCTGCGCTCAGCCTTCCGGATGCAGCAGGAAATAAGATACTCGTGGTCCCTGCCTTTGTGGAGAGTCGGAAAGAGAAGATTATTCTGAACAAGTAATTACATGCATAAGGTGTGTTGCCAAAGGGTCAGTACAGGAGGATTTCTCGAGAAGGAACTCAGCAGTGTTTTCTCACTAAGTAACAGTCCTTTAAAAAAGGACACAGGATATTGAAAATAATCCATTTTAACAGAACTACGTAATCATTTTTTGATACCTCATCTGGTCAACGGCATCTATTCCCATACTCTACAAAGAACATAGAGTGATGTCTCTACACAGAAAAGGGTCTCCTAGTCTTTTTTGCCTCCATCTATTTTTGCCTTCTGCTTCTATCAGACCCCTGGGGAAAAGAATGTCACACCCGCCAGCAATGCGCCTTTGCTTCCCCGCAGCCCGACATGGTCACCAGAGCCCAGCATTCGTCCCCAGCAGCAGGACCATGACGCTAAGATCTTGCAGTCCCTTTTTAGTACACTTGGCCATCTGGTGGTCAGTCTCCGGTCCCCTTCCACCGAAGCTGACCACTTGGGTAATATGCTTGCTTATACCCTGACATCCTGACGCAGAAGAGATTTCTACTATTTACATTCTCCACTGGCTTCTGAGGAGGGTGGGCCCTGTTAAAACGAAGCCTTTGTGTTCTAGTCAACACTCTGGTGGGTTTGGGAATGCCGGCGTGGACCCAGGCTAGTGTTTAGTCTCTCTTAGTCTCTGCCTAAGAGAGTGAAAAGAAACCAAGTTTCCCATCTGCGGTGATGCAGTCTGCAGAAGTGCCCGGGGGCAAAGGTGACCAGGAGAACAGCACCCTCCTGGAAATTCACAGACATCCTGCGGAGGGTTTTGGACTTCCAAATAGCATGAAGCAGGTGGATGGAGCGGAAGCTTCAAGCTATTTATTCTAGATCTCAAAAAAACATGGAGACTTTTAACTGATATTTATG
Source organism: Saimiri boliviensis (assembly GCF_048565385.1). NCBI lineage: Eukaryota > Metazoa > Chordata > Mammalia > Primates > Cebidae > Saimiri > Saimiri boliviensis. The sequence continues at coordinate 126,824,252 of NC_133453.1, read as the reverse complement.
TTATAGGAGGATGCCGTCCTTCAAAATCACCAGAAACATTTTCAAACTTCCCCCCACCCCTTTTAAGCAGGGGAGGCTTCTTTTAAACAAAATCAAGACAGAATTCAAGTACATAAAACAAATATGAGAGGTCTTCAAAAAGTTCATGGAAGACACACGAAAAAAACTACACATGGATTTTAAAAAAATTTTGCACTCAAATAAACTCACACTCACTTGTATTACATGCCTGAACAGGATCTAGTCTGAGGCACTAAGAAGGAGAAGACATTAGTTTGCAAAGATCCCGTATCAGAGCTACATGAATTCTGCTAAAACTGAAGCAAGAGCCAACATCAAATTTGTGGAGAAATGTAGGTGGGAAATGGTGAAATGATTCACGGTTTATGAAGAGTTATAGGAACAACGTGCCAAAGAAATCAGCAGTTTAAAAACGGAGGATTCATTTTCATAAGAGAAGAGGCAATGTGGAAGATGGGGCCTTCCACATCAATTTGGAAGGAAACACATTACCTTCTTTGTGCCCTGATTAAAGAGAATTGATATTAACGGTAGAAACAATAGCCAACATCATAGACATCGCAACAGGTAACTTACACAATTTTATTTTATTTTTTTGGAGATAGGGTCTCACTCTGTCACCTAGGTTGGGGTGCCATAGAGCAACCACAGCTCATTGCAGCCTCACATTCCTGGGGTCTAGTGATCCTCCTGCCTCAGCCTCCTGAATAGCTGGGACTACAGGTGTACACCGCCACACCCAGCTAATTTTTGAATTTTTTGTAGAGACAGGGTCTCGCTATGTTGCCCAGGCTGGAGTCCATACGATCCTGACTGATAAAATCAAAGTTGAACAGACTTTCTCCTCGAAAGGTGCCAAAATCATCATGCCCAGCTCAGCTGCGGACAAGAGCAGAGCTTTCAAGGGAAATTTTAAACAAGGGGGGATTAAGATCCTGAAGCATTTCGCTGAAGAACTGCAACAGGAGATGACATACGACTTTGCCAGTATGAGCCTCAAGACAAAGCAGAATCAAAGCAATGGTTGCCAAGAGGTGGAACTGGCCCAGTCAAAGGAAAAGTGGACCCGTTTTTTTCCTGGCAAAAAAAGTGCCAACGGTTTTTTGGGATGCTCAAGGCATTTCGCTTGTTGACTTCCTGGAGGGCCAAAGAATGATAACATCTGATCATTGTAAGAGTGCTTTGAGAAAGTTAGCCAGACCATGAGCAGAAATACACCCGGGAGAGCATCACTGGAGAGCCCTCCTCCACCGGGACAATGCACCTGCTCATGCCTCTTATCAGCCGTGGGCAATTTTGTGAGTTTCAGTGGGAAGTCATTAGGCATCCACCTTACGGTCCTGATCTGGCTCCTTCTGCCTTCTTTTTGTTTCCCAATCTCAAAAAGCCTTTAAAGGACACCCTTTTTTCTTTGGTTAATCATGAAGAAAAGACAGCATTCACGTGGTTAAATTCCCAGGATCCGCAGTTCCTTACAGATGGTCTAAATGGCTGGATCGTTGCTTACAAAAGGGTCTTGAATTCGATGGAGGTTATGTTGAGAAATAAAGCTTATTTTTAAAATTTTTTACCTGTTAACTACAGTTTCCCAAGAACTTCTGAAGTTGCCTCGCAGATTTTAAAGAGTGGTCTTATGATAGACTCAAATGGTGAGTTGGGGCCGGAACTCCCACCTTGCCCCAGGAGAGGGCCCTAAGGATCTGGAGAGCATAGTTTGAAAACCACCGATCTGCTTGGGCCCTTCTAATTTTATAGCTGAGAAAATAAAAGCCCACAGAGTGGGTCCAAACTCTTGAGGACCACAAGCCTCTCAGGAGGAACAGCAGGGGTTAGACTCAATGTCACCTGACTTCCAGAGCCTTTTTTTCTACTTCCCAGCCCTTATCTGGCCACAACTGGGGACCACTCACCTGTTTCCCATTAACCCATTAACCTCCTCTCAATGGTTGGAGAAAAAAATGCTGGCCCTTACGGCTTCAGAAAAATATAAACAAAAGCATTTCACGTATTGAATATAAGATTCAGAATGCAACAAGGATGAATCGGTCTGGGTTCGTTTCTCCTATTCTTTTTTGCAATTTCAAAGTCAGTAATTACAAGAGGTTTCAAAGCCGTGCAATTATCCACTTACAGTACAACAGGGCAAAGTTAAGAAACAGACCATTTCCAGGAACGTGAAGATACTGGATAAATGTGCACAGAAGCTATCAAAGCAGACGCATTTCCCCAAACTGTCAGCTTCTTCAGTTCCCTTAAGCTGATGGAAAAAGATAGGGTGTGTCTCAATTTCACAGATGAGGAAACGGAAGCGCAGAGATAGTATGGGAAATACCCAAGTTAACATGGGAGTCAGAACGAAAACCCACCACAGAAACTGTGATAAGAGAGGAGGAAGGGAGAAATAAAACACTGAAAAATACAGCCTGCCTCGTGTGTTCATAGCATTCGCAGTTTGCCCATGCTTATACACATCACTTTTATTTGGGTACTTCCATTACAAGAGGTGAGAAAAGAATTCTGTATTATATTACTAACTCTGTAATTTATTTTTATTTTATTTTAGAGACAGAGTTTTGCTCTTGTTGCCCAGGCTGGAGTGCAATGGCACAATCTCGGCTGACTGCAACCTCTACCTCCTGGGTTCAAGTGATTCTCCTGCCTCAGCCTCCTGAGTAGCTGGGATGACAAGCATGTGTCACCCCACCCAGCTAATTTTATATTTTTAGTAAAGACAGGGTTTCTCCATGTTGATTAGGCTGGTCTTGAACTCCCGACCTCAGGTGATCCGCCCACCTTGGCCTCTCAAAATGCTGGGATTACGGGCATGAGCCACCATGCCTGGCCTCTGTAATTTAAATCACAGGCTTTGGAGTCAGATACTCTCAATCCAAGTGACAGAACTAACCACTTACTTGCTGTGTAAACCTTGGGTGGAATCACAGTCTATGACTTAGTTGCCTCATCTGTAAAATGGAGAAGTAACATCACTCACGCTGTATGATGAGTATGGATATGTATGTAAGACAATGTGTGTGACACAGTACTTAGGACGAAGTGAGTACTCAGCAAATGCTACTGCTTATTATCACAAAGAGAGTGACATCAGATCAAGAATGGGAGCCCGTTTCTGCTCAGATTCTCCAGGTACCTCATTCAGCAGCTGTGTGCAGCTTTTAGATAGTCGCATTAGGCTTGCTTTTATTCTGAGTCAGGGTCTCGCTCTATTCAAGCTGGAGTGTCATAGTGTGATCATGCAGCCTCGCACTCCTTGGCTCAAGCGATCCTCCCACCTCAGCCTCCCGAGAAGCTGGGACTATAGGTGCACACCACCACACCCGGCTAATTTAAAAATATTTTGTAGAAATGGGGTCTTGCTATGTGGCTCTTGCTATGTTGGTCTTGAACTCCGAGGCTCAAGCGATCCACCCGCCTCGGCCTCCCAAAGTCCTGGGATTACGGGCTTGAGCCACCGCACAGCCACACTGGGCTGTTTCTCATGCTCATAAGTTATGTCTCATCCAGAAGGAATGTTGAGGATAAGGGCTTTCCTGGCCTTTCTTTGAAAGATCTTGTTTAATTCCATAATTGGACAATTGTGCCCTCGTGTGGCAACTCATGGGCACAGCTCCTGATCTGTAACGAAAAATGCTGCAGTGACAGCAAGGTGTTCTCCGGGCTCAGTTCAGAAGACTCCAGTTTACAAGTGGGTCTCTGGCTGCAAAGGGAGCTGTAAGCCTGGGCTTGTGGAACTGACGATGCATCTTCTCTCACTGTAATAAACACTGAGGTGGAAAGCCAGCCTGATGTCAAAAGCCTGTTAAATCACTGTCTACTTGCAATAGTCTCAGGTTTCTCTCCTGCAAATCATCGTGTTTCACATTGTGTTCTAAACATATCAAAATCCTTGAGACTCCCCGACACGGTGTCTTTCTTGCCCTTGATGTTTACTCTAATTGAATTTACTTTCTCAAGACCCTTCTCCACATGATTTCCACTTATCCAACAAGACCATCTTGGAAGCTGCCTCCCTCAACAATATCCCCAGACTAGATTAATCTGTCTGCTACTCCCTGGATCTCAAAGCGCTTTGCATTTTCTCTGCAAATCCCTATTACGAGCAATTTTTTCTTCGCAATGAGCAACTTGGACTAGTGTACGCCCCGTAAAGACAGGGGTCTTTCTGTTTCATCGATAATAGCCTCAGCCCCAACGACGATGCCTGACAGACAAGGAGACATTGGAAAGCACCTGCTGCCTCAGTGAATTGTTCCATTTCTTTTCTGCTCTGCTGGGACCATCTGCAGGACAGCTCAAACACTCTTACTATCATAAATGTTATTCACTGGAAATACGCAGCTATCCACCCACCAAAACCTGGGTTTGCACATCACATGGACTTGGTAATTGCAAATCCCTCTTCACCGGGATCTCATAGGAGCCCTGAAGTGTGAATACTTACTCAGAACCTGCTGCAATAGGAAAATCTCAGTTTCCCCAGAGTTATGGCTGAATAGGGTTCCTTCTCCTTCCCATACTTAGAGTATGGTTGGAATCTTGGAGGCAGACAGGAAACCCTCCGGTTTGTCTCAGATATGTTGCTCTCCCTCTATTTCTGCCAATCAACTCCTCCAGTGGCCACTGATTGCTTGACCACCTATTTGCCTCCTGAAAACCCACGACGTCTTCCCAAATTACACACCAGGCTCTCTACCACCAGCCTCAGGCCAGGACACATTTCTTTGTCCTGACTCTGAGGATTCTCAATCTTTTGAATGTTCTATGTCTATAAAACTTCCTTATTGATTCAGCCCCATAGATCAAATTCTTCCCTTCCAAACTAATACCCAGTATAATGATCCAACACCAGCTACAGTTCCTGTCCCATCACCTGTCCTGACATACGAGTCCTGGGGCTTGAGGTATCTGCAAGCTAAGCCAGTGTCTCTCTGGGTTTGCCTGCCACGGAACCAGCCTGCCTTCTGCAGAATAAATCCAATTATCTATAAAATACCTGTGACCCACTTTTTAATTTTTTTTTTTTTTTTTTTTTTTGAGACAGAGTTTCACTCTTGTTACCCAGGCTGGAGTGCAATGGCGCGATCTTGGCTCACCGCAACCTCCGCCTCCTGGGTTCAGGCAATTCTCCTGCCTCAGCCTCCTGAGTAGCTGGGATTACAGGCACATGCCACCATGCCCAGCTAATTTTTTGTATTTTTAGTAGAGACGGGGTTTCACCATGTTGACCAGGATGGTCTCGATCTCTCGACCTCGTGATCCACCCGCCTCGGCCTCCCAAAGTGCTGGGATTACAGGCTTGAGCCACCGTGCCCGGCTAATTTTTTTTTTTTTTTGAGACAGGATCTCACTCTGTTGCCCAGGCTGGAGGGCAGCGATGCAATCACAGCTCCCTGTAGCCTCAACCTCCTGGTCTCAAGTAATTCTTCTTCCTCCGCCTCTGAAGTAGCTGGGATGACAGATGGGCAATACACGTTGACTAATTTTTTTTTTTTTTAATAGAGACAGGAGTCTTGCTATGTTGCCCAGTCTGGTCTTGAACTCCTGGGTGCAAGCAATCCTCCTCTCTTGGCCTCCCAAAGTGCTGGGATTACAGTGTTGGGTCACACTGCAGCAGGCCCTGTGACCCACTTTCATGACTGGATTTACGTAACACTCTGCAGCGATCACTTCCCCTTGAATTTTCTCCAAAAGGTCTCGTGCTGGGACTGGCCTAGAAAACTTGAACACGGCCTGGTTCTGATACTTTCTCAGACATAGCCCTCACTTGGCAGCTCAGGGACCTAGATCAAAGCCACGCTTTTCCCGATCCTACTTGGCACCGTTCACCTAACAGTTTGGATGCCACATGATAGAGCCACTCTTGGGCTCGATTCCAGGGAATGATGAAATTCAACAAACAACTAAATGTGAATCTCAGTTCCATATTCCAGATGGCACTTGCCGTCTCCTGGTGTACCCTCAGAGCTCCACCTGTTGTCACGGAAGAGGGGGTGGTGTAGTTTGCAGTGAGGCAGTCAGGTCAGTTGGCCAGGTACACGCTTAGACTCCTGGAGAATGTCCGACCACCATCCTGATTCTGAGTTTGGGGCAATGTCAGCGCCGAAAAGCATTGCAAAGCATCCCTGCCACAGGACAAGGGCAAACAGAGATACTGACAGAGCGCCTGGGGGCCAGTTCCAGAGGAACTGTCCCTGACACTGCGGGCTGGACCTCAGTCTGACATCACCAGGTGCCTTGGCTGGCTTTTTGCGTGTTAATGCATTGATATACACTTCCATGCTGGTTGGCAAAGAGCTATTTCCCAGAGCTTCCTGCACACTCCCTGCCATGATAACATCCCCAGCCCCTCCCTCTCAGATCACCCACGAATCACCCCACCACCATCATCTTTTTTTTGGAGATGGAGTCTCGCTCCGTCACCCAGACTGGAGTGCAGTGGTGCGATCTCGGTTCACTGCAACCTCCACCTCCCAGGTTCAAACAATTCTCCTGCCTCAGCATCCCAGGTAGCTGGGATTACAGGCACTCACCACCACACCAGGCTAATTTTTGTATTTTTAGTAGAGACAGGGTTTTGCCACGTTGGCCAGGCTGGTCTCGAACTCCTGACCTCAGGTGATCCAACCGACTCAGCCTTCCAAAGTGCCGGGATCACAGGCGTGAGCCAGGGGACACAGCTACCACCACCACCTTTATTTAACAAAGGGCAAATATTTGGCACAAGAGGGGCTTTGAGGCCTCTACCTCAACACTACCTCTGCCTATTCCTGATTAGCCAGGACAGGTTGTTAAATATTACCGTTGCCAACCTTGCCAGGACCCATTTCCAGAAGGAAGGCTGCATTGAGCAGAAATGAGATATGGAATGTTTGTCCCAGTAAAGCAGCGTTATCCAAAATAAAACCAAACATACACATTTAGGGATTTTCTAAACTCCTTCTTCAAGCCAGACAAGTTGGTGGCCAAGTCACTGAACTAGCAGCACAGACTTAACCAGCCAGCCCTCTACCCGGAGGAAAATGAGAGGAGCTACCAGCATTCAGGAGGACGAATCCAGTGAGGACCCAAGGATGACACGAAGACATATTTTGGGACCAGGTATGGTGGCTCACTCCTGTAATCCTAGGGCTCTGGGAGGCCGAGGCAGGAGGAATACCTGAACCCAGGAGTTCAAGACCAGCCTGGCCAATATGGCGAGACCCCATCTTTAGAGAGGGAGAGAAAGAGTGAGAGAAATAGAGAAAGAGAGAGAGAGAGAGAGAGAGAGGAAATAACTGGCCAACTTAAACCTCTTTTTGTTAAGAATGAGAACTTGTAAGAGATAAAACGGAGTTTTTTTTTTTTTTTTTTTTTTTTTTGTAATTTCAAGGATAAAGGGCGATGCCTAAAATTATCTAGGCATATAGAACAGTTATTGCGTGGGGGTCTAAGTCTCTTTGTAAGTCATTAAGAACTTGCCTTATGTATCTGGGTGCTCCTGTATTGGGTGCGTATATATTTAGGATCGTTAGCTCTTCTTGATGCATTGATCCTTTTACCATTATGTAATGCCTTCTTTGTCTCTTTTCATCTTTGTTGGTTTAAAGTCCGTTTTGTCAGAGACTAGGATTGCAACCCCTGCTTTTTTTGCTCTCCATTGCTTGGTAAATCTTCCATCCCTTTATTTTGAGTCTATGTATGTCTTTGCACATGAGATGGGTCTTCTGAATTGAGCTATTATGTCAAAATAAAGAACTCTATAACAGAAGACTGTATTACAGTAGGATAATCAGCACTGGAATAATTGAAACGTCGAACTAAGATGAAATAAGTATCATGACTACAGTTTCAAAATAATGCAGATGTTAAATAATTCTTGGAGAAAAAAATACATCAGTATAATAAAGAGCATGAAACTTTGTCAGAAGTCCCAGACTATAACAAAAACCTCAGATGCAGACAGGCAGAGAAGGTAGAAGAAGTTATATGTGGAAATTTTCTCCTCTTCTGATAACACTTATTGAATGCTTGCAAACTGCTCTAAATGCCTCACATGTATTATGTACTTTAATACTCGCGTATCTATGAGGCAAAGATCATTCCCATTTTGTAGGTGATAAAACAAATGGACAGAAGCTAATTACTTATATAAATACAGGGAAAAAAACCTTTGGAAATATACATGAGGAGGAATATAATAGCAGAGGAAGATGTGCCTATCTTCAGGTCTAATGAAACAGATTTAAAATAAAATAAGGACTTAGAAAATTTAGATACTATAATTAATATGCTTGAATAGATATTTAGCCTCTCTAGTGTGCAGTTTCCTCATCTATAAAAAGGGGATAGGACTTCCTTCCTGTTGTAAGGTTCTCAGGGCAGTAAAAGGATGCTTCATCCCAGCAAAGAACCCTGCAGGTCGGGGCTGTTTGTTGAGCTTTTGGAAATTCCAGAGCGTAGTTTCTAGGAGCTGAGCTGTTCATCCCAGAATTCTGGACTCCATCCCAAGGAAAGGACCAAAATTTCCCTTTGCTTTCAATTACAGAAGTGACCTGCGCTCCTGAGTTCCAGTGGCAGGGAGTGTTCTGGGAGGGGCAGCTGGGATCCCGCCCAGGGTCGGGTCAGCGCTGGAAGTCTGGCAGGAATTCTTCATTGACACATGAATGAGAGCCGGTGCCCTCCGTGCTGACTCGTAGCTGGCGACCCTCTTCTCCCTCCTCGGGCTAAGCACGCTCCCTTTGGGGTAAAGGATTGGGCAGGGCTCCTCCCTGGTGTCTGCTCCTGGAGATAAGTCCTTGATGACTCTCTGCAGCCTCCCATTCGGGAGATAAATTTCCGATTTGGGAGGAAATCGCACACCCCGCCCCAGGCCCCAACAGGAGCTGCTGCATCTCCCATCCCAGTGCAGCGGTGGGAAGTGACTGACTACACCCACCCTTCCCCAGCCCTGGGGGATTCCAGAATTTGAAAGTTCAGAGCTGGAAAGATAAACATCACTGCGTATCCCTCACTCCTTCATTGTTTTTCTTCAGGAACAGAAAAGGAACAGACACCCAGGCTGTGCGGAAATTCATCCATCTGCAGGCGTTGTTAAGGGAACTGAGGCTGAAATTACGTTTGCGGGTTCCTCCCTTTCCTCTTTGTCAACGCCCCCACCCACCTCTTAAGAAAGAAAAAAGAAAGAAAAAGCTTTGATTCTTAGTCCAAGGTAAGTTTCAACTAGCCTGGCCCTGCAAACCTCTTCTTCATTTCCAGAGATGAAACTTAATGGAGTGAAATTAGCAGGAAACTTGGTGGTGGTTTTCTCCCTTACAGGCTGTGTCACTTAGACCGAATTAACTGCCCCGTGAGCGGGTTACCTGACCCATCACAGGAAATAATCCTACTTCCCCTACCATACTTCACAGCGTTGTTAAACAAAAGAATATAATGAACCCAGGGTTGTTTTTTTTTGTTTGTTTGTTTTTTTTTTTTTTTTTTTTTAAAGAAATGGGGTCTGGCTCTGTTGCCCAGGCTGGTCTTGAACTCCAAGCTCAGGCAATCCTCCTCCCTCAGCCTCTGGGTAGCTGGGACTACAGGCGTGAACTCAAATTCTGTTTATAAATCACAAAGTGTATATCATGTGAAAGAATGTCATCCTTAGCTCCCACTGACTCCGTCATGTATCCAACCGGCCAACCAACTCAATTCCTAGTGTTTTTGCCAAACGTGGAGGGCGATTTATCTTTTTCCTGTGCAAGCCTCTGTTCAAACTGTTTTCTCTGTCAGAGATGTTCCTCCTCTATCTCTACCTTCAAAATCCTTTCCATTGGTCCCAGTCCAGCTGAAATTCCCTTCCATCCAAGACGGTTTCCACAATTCTCATGTCTCTTTCAGGAATTAATCGCTCTCCTTCTGGACCCCGCTAGCCCCTCCTTTGTTCCCCAGCGTGGGCACTGACCCTATTCCCCCTTACATTTGCGTTTTTGTTCACCAGCTTATCCCTGCAATAGATTAACCATGAGTCATTCACAGGCAGCACCTCTCAACGCTGCATTCCCAGTGTCTGGCATTTCGCTTGGGCTGGGGACACAGCAGTGGTGATGGTAACAAAGGAACAGGAAGAGGCCATCTATCTCACGTATATGTGTTTGTATGCATGGATTTATTTGGAGAAAATTTACACCTTACTCTTTCCCAAAGGAGTCTAAGGAAACATTAAAAACAGAACGCAACTCAAAGACCAAGGAGCTAGAGTCAAAAGAGAACAGCATGTTTCAAGTCACCTGGGATGAGTTGTTTATTACAGTTAAACCCTGGATTTATCACTGAGTTTCCTGGATAAAAGGGAAACACGTTGGCTCATATACTTTTTTCATTGTACAATAACTTTGGAATCAGATTGGAAAAAGAAAATTTTCCTGGCACTGTGTTCAAGGAGAAATTTATCAGGTGGGTCTTTATATAACAGACATGAGGTCACACAGTGAGCCGCGGTCTCCAGCGGGGGTGTTACAGAAGGACACGAAGGTCTTTAGATGGGCAATTCTTACATTCCACTGCATTTCAGAGAGGAGGGGTTTCTGCAAGGAAATGAGACGTGGCCCATAGCCAAGGGCTTTCTCTACATTTGTAACAGACGCTTTGAGAACAGAAAATGAAGAAAAGTTGGTGTGAGTCTGCTGAATATCAGATCTCAAAGACCACTTCTAGGCTGGGTGTGGTGGCGCACTCCTGTAATTCCAGCACTTAGGGAGGCTGAGGCAGGAGGATTGCTTGAGCCCAGGAATTCAAGACCAGCCTGGGCAACACAGCAAGACCCCACCTCTAGAAAAGAAAAGGAGATTAGCCATGCATGGTGGCACGTGCCTTTGGTCCCAGCTCCTCAGGAGACTGAGGTAAGAGGATTGCTTGAGGACAGGAGTTTGAGATCAGCCTGGGCCACATAGGGTGACCCCATCTCGAAAAATAATAACAATAAAAGTCATGTCTAGGTCCTCCTTAAGGATCCTGGTGGCTAGCTTACAACACTTCAAGGCAGGAAGTGGCAGGAGCAAGCAGGAAGCTGGGACAGGTGTGCACTGAGGCCGACAGAACTCTGTGTCCACAACAGCCGGTGTCTGTCCCTCCACAGGGCTGACATCAGTGGGGCTCTGTTCATCAGGATGGACGTCCAGGCCTGGTTAGCTCAAAGGAGAGGCTAAGAGGTATCTTGGCAGGCAATAAAAGAGTCCTAGGGAATGATCGTTCGTAACGGTAACACCAGACCCCGGGACAAGTGAATTCTAAGACTACCAAGATGACAGAAAAGGACCTGCCTCAGGTGGGGCCGAATCAGAATGTGGGCACCTTGGGCTATCTATCTGTGAGTTTCAGAGGCAGAAGAAGGGGGGCGCTGACCATCTCAACTGACCTCCTTACTTTATCATGGGAAGAACTGAGACCAAGAGAAACTTAACCCAAGGGCTCGCATCTGTGGCTACTACAGATATAGTTCCTGGGATTGTCAGTTCTTTTTCTTTTTTTATGTATTTTTATTTTATTTTATTTATTTATTTATTTATTTTTGAGACAGAGTTTCGCTCTTGTTACCCAGGCTGGAGTAGTAGAGACAGGGTTTCACCATGTTGACCAGGATGGTCTCAATCTCTTGACCTCATGATCCACTCACCTCAGCCTCCCAAAGTGCTGGGATTTCTTTTTTTATTTTTTGACGAAGTCTTACTCTGTTGCCCAGGCTGAAAGGCTGGAGGTCAGTGGCATGATCTCGGCTGACTGCAACCTCTGCCTCCCGGGTTCAAGCAATTCTTCTGCCTCAGCCTCCCAAGTAGCTGGGACGACAGGCATGCACCACCATGCCCAGGTAATTTTCATATTTTTAGTAGAGGAGGGGTTTTGCCATGTTGATCAGGCTGGTCTTGAACTCCTGACCTCAAGTGATCCACCCACTTCAACCTCCCAAAGTGCTGGAATTATAGGTGTGAGCCACACACCCGGCCTGATCAGCAGTTCTAAGACGGTTGCTTGTCTCTGCATAAAATGGGGATCACGTGTCTTCTGGGTCTCCACAGACCTGAGGAACAGCAGCACCTCACCTATCTCAGTGGATGCTGAGATAGGTTTTCAGCTTGAGACTTTTACATCTAGAAAGAACTCTCTCTCTGTTTTCAGCCTTCCGTGTTCGTGTCTGCTGCTAGGAAGACCTCCTGAAATAGCTGGCTTAGTCTCTCTCAGTCCCATGACTCCGGAAGCCCCACCCCGTCTCTCTGAAGTTATTTCTGGTTGGGAAGCTGGTCTCTCAGTGTATCTGACTCTAGTGAGACCTGAGGGTCAAGACCCCACGATCACTTGAGACCACCACAGACCTCACGAGGTTGGCAAAAACAGACTTCCGTTCTTATAAGTCAGTGCCAGGGGGAGGGATAGGTCAGAGAGAGAGCGAGAGAGAGAGCGCATCACTAAGTCAGAGGAGGCGGTGGCCAGGATGCCCAGAAGGGAGAGTAATTCTGTATTCCCTTCCCCGCTTGGGAGCTGAGGCTTCATTCTGGGTTGCCCCGTGTGGGCGTTTTGCAGCCCTGCCAGGCACGTCCGTGCAGCACTTCCTCGGAATTTGGCTCAACACATTCAATCGATAAGATTGAGGACGAACTCCACGTGGCGCCCCCCGGAAGTGAGGGCATCAGAACCACCGTGCAGGGAGGGTCACTTACAGATGCAGCCCAGTCCTCCCCACCGGGAGTGCAAAGCCTCAGCCCGCCGTTCTTATCCTTATCGTTATGATCATTATACCATTCACAACCACGATGATAAGAACGGCGTTGTGAGTGGGAAGGGCTTGGCAGTCAGGTACAAAGCTGAGGCCGAGGCCAGGCTCAGTGGCTCGTGTCTTAGTCCCTGCACTTTGGGAGGCTGAGGCAGGAGGATCGTTTGAGCCAAGGAGTTTGAGACCAGCTCTGGCAACATATTGGGCCCCTGTCTCCACAAAAATTTAAAAAATTAGCCAGGTGTCGTAGAGCACGCCTGTAGTCCCAGCTCCTCGGGAGTCTGAGGTAGGAGGATCGCTGGAGCCCTGGAGGTCGAAGCTGAAGTCATCTGTGATTGCGTCCCTGCACTTCAGTCTGGGTGACAGAGCGAGAACCTGTCTCAAAAAAAAAAAAAACAAAAAACAAAAACCTGTCGTGTGTATGTGTGTGGGGGGGAGGGGTGTGTGTGGGTGTGTGGGTGTGGGTGTGGGGGTGTGGGTGTGGGTGTGTGTAGGGGTTTGGGTGGGTGTGTGGGGGGGTGTGGGGGGCTGTGTGTGTGGGGTATGTGTTGGGGTGTGTGGTGGGGGTGTGTAGGGGTGGGTGTAGGTGGGGGGTGTGTAGGGGTGGGTGTAGGTGTGGGTGTGGAGGTGTGGGTGTGGGTGTGTGGATGGGTGTGTGTGGGGGTGGTGTATGTGTGGGTGTAGGTGTGGGTGTGGGGGTGTGAGGGTGTGTGGATGTGTGGGTGGGTGTGGGGGTGTGTGTGTTGTGGGTGTGTGTGGGTGTGTGTGGGTGTGTGTGTAGGTGTGGGTGTAGGGGTGTGGGTGTGGGTGTGTGGGTGGGTGTAGGTGTGGGTGTGTGGGGGTGTGTGGGGGTGTGGGTGTGTGTGTGGGTGTGTGTGGGTGTGTGGGTGGGTGTAGGTGTGGGTGTGGGGGTGTGGGTGTGTGTGGGTGTGTGGGTGTGGGTGTGGGTGTGTGGGTGTGTGTGGGGGTGTGTAGGTGGGTGTAGGTGTGGGTGTGGGGGTGGGGGTGTGGGTGTGTGTGGGGGTGTGTAGGTGGGTGTAGGTGTGGGTGTGGGGGTGGGGGTGTGGGTGTGTGTGGGTGTGTGGATGGGTGTGTGTGTGGGGGGGGTGTGGGTGTGGGTGTAGGTGTGGGTGTGTGGGTGTGGGTGTGTGTGGATGTGTGGGTGGGTGTGTGGGGGTGTATGTGTTGTGGGTGTGTGTGGGTGTGGGTGTAGGTGTGGGTGTATGTGGGTGGGTGTATAGGGGTATGTGTGTTGTGGGGATGTGTAGGGGTGTGTGTGTGTGGGGTGTGTGTGTGTGTGTGTGTGTGTGTGTGAAAACAAAACTGAGGCCTGTATTTTCCCAAAAGAAATTAGGTGTGTGTTAATCTCTCCATATGCCAGGATTGGCCGGAAGTCCAAGGTCAGCCGTTCTTCCCTATGGCAAACACTGAGAAGGCTAGGCAAGTGCCAGGTGTCCAAAAACAGTGTTTCTCCGTATAGGGGCATCTTTCTGTTGTGTTCTCCTGTGTTCCCCCGAAGCCACTGCTGCATACTGGCCCTTCCCCCACTGTCTGACAGCGAGGTTCTGGAGGAAGCCCTCTTGCCCAAATACTCACCCAGCCGAGTAAGGCCCCTGCAGCGGTGAGATGCTTCCACCAATTGCTGCCTGTCCTCCCAACCTGGCCACCTGGAACCTTGCTCTAGGCCTCAAGGGACCAGTATATTTTGCCAGGTCTCCCACTGACACCCACCCAGGGAGGTTTGACCCTTGGAGGCCTGTGATCTTGTGCCCTGGTCTCCTTCCCAATCAATCGGAAGCTGCTTCCTTCCCTGGGATCCAAGTCCCGTCATCTGAGGCTGAGACATTTCCCTCTTCTCACTACATTAACCTCCAACCCCTAGACCTTGGCTAATCTATCCTGCCGGGCAGATCTATCCCCTCCTACAGTAGAAGAAGCCAGAGGCTTTAACTTTCAAAAGCAAAGCCTTCCCTGGAGTCTCCTTAGTTGAATTCTCCAAGGAGCTGACTGAGAAAAGGAATGAGTGTAAGTAGGTGAATGGAAAGTCATCCCAGGGTCCAAGGTCCCTGGTAGGGGCGTAGGGAAGTGAGACAGGGAATGGAGGGAGCCTAGAAAGGAACTTAATCAAGTAAATTTCCACGGCGGGGACCTCTGGGAGGTAACGCTGGGCACAAACCTGAACTCTATTCCACCTGAGGTGGGAGGGATCCAGGGTATTTAGCCACCAGGTCCCATCAGTCATTGGTTGAAGATTGCTGGGGAAGAGTACAAATTCCTCAGCATTTCCAGCCACGTGGGGACAGAGTGGGCTCAGGGGGCCAGAAAGTCCCCAGTCTTCAGGCAAAAAAAGAAGGAAAGAAAGAGAGAAAGACAAGAGGTGCTGGAAGATGGAAGTCAGGTCAGAGTGCTGGGAGAGGTAGACGCTAAGGGGAAGGGGTGGAGCCACCGGGAGCATCACACCCCCCAGAAAAGGAAGTCTAGTCTTCACGAACACAAGGCATGACCATCAAAGACCTTGCAGAGAAGAGAAAAATGGTTTTTTATTCTGCTTAAAATCCAGGGCAGCAAATTTACTAACGAAATAACTAATTTTTTGTTTCGAGATGGAGTCTTGCTCTGTTTTCCAGGCTGGAGTGCAGTGACTCTATCTCGGCTCACCGCAACCTCTGCCATCCGGGTTCAAGCAATCCTCCTGCCTCAGCCTTCCAAGTAGCTGGGACTACAGGCACCCACCACCATGCCCGGCTAATTTTTGTATTTTTAGTAGAGATGGGGTTTCACCATATTGGTCAGGCTGGTCTTCAACTCCTGACCTCAGGTGATCTGCCCACCTCAGCCTCCCAGAGTGCGGGGATTACAGGTGTAAATAACTAATGTTTAAAAATTTCTAAGAACTCATCCTATTAAACATCTCTCATCTTAATCATCGATTGTGTGTCTACCACTGTATTAGGCACTTCACATCTGATACTGCTTTTAATCTCTGTAACAGCCCGGCAGGACAGATCTATCCCCTTGCACTGCAGAAGAAATGACACAGGCTCAAGGTAGGGTGGCTCCTAAAAAGCTACGTGTCACCCCATCGTCAACCAGAAGGGAAAGACACCTCTAGTCTTGCCATCCAAGCATGCAAACCTCGTGGACGATTAGAGAAATACAGCATAAAGAAACCGCCACAGAGCAATCTCAGAAACAGATAACTATGAAAAATTCAGATCCCCAGAGGTGGAAACAAAGACCAGCTAGACTAGAATACCTTTCTTACATATGTTTTCAGCTAAACCTAGGTAGAGTCAACCCGTATGTGCCTTCCGGGCTCTCTCATAGATATGACCTCATTTTAGCCACACAGTACGCTTTGAGGTAGATCTCTCTGTTTTATGATAAAGAAAATGAGGTACAAACACTTAGGTAAATCGCTCAAGATCATGGTTAATCTGTATCGAAGCTGGGATCAAGCCTAGCCCCAGCCCCACTCCTACTGGCACACAGATACAAGCAAGCTACTGAAATGGCATTACCAGGAAAGATCGTTACTTCATTTTCCAAAGTTATTTTTTGACGAAGAATGGCCCACTGGCCTTGGGGAAGTCACTTGGTACACTGCCAGCACAGCCACAGAGGGTCAACAGACACCCACTGCATCTGCTGCTCATGTGCCCATCCTGGCTAAGAGGTTAACTCTCGGGCAGGGCTCGGTGGGTCATGCCTGTAATCCCAGCACTTTGGGAGGCCGAGGCGGGTGGATCACGAGGTCAAGAGATCGAGACCATCCTGGTCAACACGGTGAAACCCCGTCTCTACTAAAAACACAAAAAATCAGCTGGGCATGGTGGCGCGTGCCTGTGATCCCAGCTACTCAGGAGGCTGAGGCAGGAGAATCGCCTGAACCCAGGAGAGGGAGGTTGCGGTGAGCCAAGATTGCGCCATTGCGCTCCAGCCTGGGTAACAAGAGCGAAACTCCATCTCAAAAAAAAAAAAAAGAGGTTAACTCTCGTCAGTTGCTCCGCCTTCTTTCCTTCTTCCTTCCCTCCTGTCTGGTTTGTTTTCTCCTTTTGCCTACTCTCATCTCCTTGTCTAAAAGGGTCAGGATCTCTGTGAAGCTCTAACTTGGTTTCTGCTTTTTCTCTCCAGACTCCCAGATGAATCATCCGCTGCTCATGTTGCTATAATTACCGGCACATTTGTACGGTGCAGGGTGGAGGGAGAAGAGTTAGCTCACCGAGGGGCTGAGAAAGGAATGGCCTTGATCTAAGCTGCAGCCTGGTTCTAATGTTAGCGACAACAGAGCATTGGACTTCCTGGACGTATCAGATTGCCTGTGTTCCCCCCTCCCTGAGCCGGGCTGACCCCAGACATACGGAAGAGATTCAGATCACAAGAATCGCAAATCAAGTCTCGCCTCTGGGTCATCGTCCCCAACCTGTGTCTCAGAACGCGGGGACAAGGACAAGGTGTCTCACAATGTCAGAGCTTAGCGATCTCCTCGTAAAATCCCTTGAGTGTTAGACAAAGCAGAGGTGGAGAGGAACACAGAATTCCCCACCATGAAAGGCCAGCAGAGCCAGGCCTAGCACCCAGGTCTCCGGCATCCAGTCTCCTGTTCCCTGTGACATCACCCTCGAAAGGGTAGGGCAGTGGCCAGGGGATTCACTGTTTCCCTTTTGAAGTATGGGCCATTCAGAACTATTTCTAAATAATTTCCCCTACTAACTCTGTATCGTTAATGAGGTGAAATTTACACACCGTGGAATGCACAGACCTCATGCATGTAATTTAATAAATTTTGAAAAATGGACCACCCCTGTGAAGACAAAGACTACTTCCATCACCTCCAGAAAATCTCCCCACGGCTGTCCCTTCTAGTCAACCTCCCATCCTCCCCTTAGGCAACTGAAGTTCTAATTTTTATCAACATGGATTCGTTTTGCTGGTTCTTAACTTCAAATAAATGGAATCTCGGTATCTGGGAGATGGACGGGATTCTAACCCTTAGCTTCTCATGGCTCCTGTGGCTGATGGTCCCAGTTCCATTTCTCCTATCCAAGCCCCTTCTTGATGGACTGAGTTCAAAGAACCCTTAACTCTGGGGCTCCATCCCCCAAGCGCACGACGTGGACAATTTCAAATAAGGCCACAGTGATCTCTGCTGCATTTTCAAGTGCGAAGACATTCAATTTAGTTTTCCACCACGGGCCAGGCTGACGCCCCTGAGAGTTCTTTATTCCATCCTTCGGATCTCCTGGAGCAAAGTCTGTGAACATTTTACTCAATACTGACTCTTCCTCCTTCCATGAACCTGAATGTTTTTTCTTTCATTAGAATGCAAGCCCATTTCTACATGTTTTCTCCCCAGTGAAGCTGCTGAACAATTAGTCAATAGCACACTAACGCAAAAAGAAAGCCACTTATAGTTCATTCTACGATCTCGCTAGGCATACATTTCTGTATCCATTCTGAAAAACTTGGCATTGAACATAGGTTTGTGTTACTATCGCTACACACAAACTTGAATTTGAATTATAATCCTACCAGCGACTGGTCCTATTTTTGAGTCTTGTTATTGTGTGTCCTGGGCCACAGTGGAAAGCATGTGTGTATTGGTGAGCTGTACCTCCTTGGGGGTTTCTCTCACCTGGGGTCACATGTGCACATAGCTCCCCTAAGTAACCGTCGCCTAATCTTGCCTTTACTTCTCTTGTATATACCTCGTCATAGAACTCTCATCGAAGTGCTCAAGAGCTTCTTGAAAGACACGTGGCTTCTGTATCCCCAGCAGTAGCAGTCACCGTAAAGCCTGACTCAGTAAGTATTAATCAATAAGTCAATCAATAAACTATACTGGCTCAGCCTGGGTTAGAATGAGAGAGGGGTTCCTCAAAATGTTGACTCCTTCCCTTCCCACAACCAGGGTGCTCAATCCTGGCCCTGAGCCAGGACAGATTTAGTACAAATCCGTGACCAAGATCCTATCCTTAATAAATCTTGGTCCCAGGGCAAGGGCTAGAGAACCAGAGGGAAAAATATTGACTACAGATTTCAGTGTCATTAAACGGCTGGCTATCCCCAGACTTCCCCTTAACCCTCTCATCTCATCTCACTTTCAGGGGAATTATGGCAATCCCTCTCCAAGTTCCCTTCTTACAACTTCTTTTTCACCAAGCTCTCAACATCCCTCAATATCTTAGCAGTTTTTCCTTAGGCTCCCAGAATCTATGCTTACTCCATTGGCTTCAGTAAAAGAAAGAGAAGTTTCTTTTCTTTGTCTTGTCTTGCTGCCTGTGTCCTGGAAGTCTGGCCCTACATCACAAGAGCTCTTAAGTTATTCATTAAGCATGTGATTTCTATCCACAAACAAATGTTTAGCCTCTTAGATTTTCTCTGCACTCAAAAGCCAAAATGAATATCATCCTTTGCATAAATAACAGCTGACCTAGAGCCCCAGACCATATGAGGTAGAAATGCAACACTCCTCACACTCTGCCCTGGCAGCTCTGCCCCCACAGCCTCTGAAAACGTCCCCGGGAGGTATCAGCCATCGCATGGAACAGTGCTGCAGCAGACTGCACAACAGAACTAATAAGAAATATGCACGGGTTATAAATCACGGAATCAGAGCCAGAAGGGATACTGCAAACCTTCTGGTCGAACTCTCACATTTTTAAAAGAAGAACCTGAAGGAAAGTGATTTCCATGGGGCATGCAGCAAACAAGCAGTGAGGTAGATTTGACCCCTGCTATGAAGCCATCGCTTTAAGCAACACGCAGTGATGATACCAGAGGTGCTTTGTGAGCCTTTCTAGTGAACCTACAGAGATGAGTGAAATCCTCTGGAAACTGACAGAAACCAAAAGCAGTTCTAGGGTGTACAGGTTTTGTGGGGGCAGTGAGGCAGTTAGGCAAAGGTTCTGGGAAGGGCAATGATGGAAGTCGGAGCAACTCCTGCAGGGGCAGCCTGTGGACTCATCTGCCGGGACAGTGCCTGGCAGGACGCTACTGATCTCAGGCCAGAAAACTCAGCCCTTGCAGAGTGGCGTGTAAGGGGTTAAGGCCGTCCAGATTTGTTTACGGAGCAAATGCTGTAGACACCAGAGTGCAGGGAGAATAAAGTTGCTAGAAAGCACATGTGAGTGTGTCTGAATGCATGAACGTGCAAAACCACGTGTATGTGTGTGTGTGTGAGAATGCACCTGTGTATGTGTGTCGCTGCGTGTGTGCGAAAGTATGTGAGAATGCACCTGTGTGTGTGCGTGTGTGTGTGGGTGGGTGCGTGTGTATATGTGTGAAAGTGTGTGAGAATGCACCTGTGTGTGTGTATGTGTGTCGCTGCATGTGTATGTGTGTGAAAGTGTGTGAGAATGCACCTGTGTGTGTGCGTGTGTGTGTGTTGCTGCATATGTGTGTGTGAAAGTGTGTGAGAATGCACCTGTGTGTGCGTGTATGTATGTCACTGCATGTGTGTGTGTGAAAGTGTGTGAGAATGCACCTGTGTGTGCATGTGTGTCGCTGCATGTGTATGTGTGTGAAAGTGAGAATGCACCTGTGTGTGTGTGCGTATGTGTGTGTGTGGTGGGTGCGTGTGTTTGCATGTGTCCCTGCATGCATGGGTCAGGGAGATCAGAATGTGCAGGGCAAAGGAAAGAGTCAAGCGGGGACAGCCCAGGCAGCAGTCATAAAAACATAAACCCAACATGACACTAAAAGAAAAAAGCTAAACAAAGGTCAGGCGCAGTGGCTGACTCCTATAATCTCAGCACTTTGGGAGGCCGAGGCAGCCAGATCACTTGAGGTTGGAAGTTTGAGACTAGCCTGGCCAACATGGTGAAACCCTGTCTCTACTAAAAATACAAAAAAATTCGCTGGGCGTGGTAGTGCATGCCTGTAGTCCTGGCTACTTGGAAGGCTGAGGCAGGAGAATCACTGGAACCCCGGAGGCGGAGGCTGCAGTGAGCCAAGATTGCGCCACTGTGCTGTCGCCTGGGCAACAGCGCAAGACTCCATCTCAGAAAGAAAACAAAAGCAAAAAGAACAAGACCCCTTAGTCCTATCATTTTGACATAACGACTATCATACTCCCTTCTAGTCATTGTCCAAATGCAGGTTTTTTTTTGCACGGTGCCGTCACCATGTGGAAAACATCTTGTAATCTGTTACCCAACATATTATAAGCATTTATGATGTTGATGATGAACTAACTGAAGGCTGAGGCATCAACATTTTCTGAACGACTCCCTGATGGTTGGATATTTAAGCTGCCTCACAAGTTTTACACAGTAGAGCTGTAGTGAGGTCTGGGGCTTGTTTTTCTTAAGAATTATTTGCTTAGGATAAAGTCTCAGGAGCATGGGTCAAAGGTCATGCACTAATTTTGGCTTTTGTTATGTATTGTTAAAAGAATCAAACCCAAGAGAGTCCAGCCAATGATACTCCCACTCGGAGTGCGAAAACCTGCTCACTTCATTTTAGAACTCTCTTCGATGATGGGAAAAAAATATTTAATGAGGTCATAAAACTCCTATGTGCATGGACTGAGTTTGGCACCTGTGTGACATCTTGTAGCACCAAAATACACAACAGATGACCAGTGGCCCATCCAGCCTTCTGATTCCTAAAGCTTAAACAAATTAAGGAACCATCCTTAAGAGAAAGAATATAAAACCACCAAAATGAAATTTGATGTGAAAGGGACATTTCAAATCACAAATGTTTAGAAAGCCATACATGCCATGAAATTATAAATTGAAAAAACCATCATTTTTACGAATTAACTTCCCTTATAACACTTTTTTTCTACATTTTTGGCTGCCTACCCATTGATCTTCTCACACACGATGACAGTCTTCAGTATCTTTTTCTGTAGCAAGAATAGAAAGCGAATTTAATCTTTCATCTGGTCTGGTTGATCAAAATTTGTTCATTACCATCGAATAAATTATAAAGGTTTCTTTTCATTCCACAACTTATCATTAGTTCTATCATCTAGAGTTTTAGAATTGTACAATCTGGAAAACCTTCAGTCAAATTTCTTTTGTCTATGAGAGGAATTCATCTTTGTTAAGATGAGGGTGTTTTATCATACTTTTAAATCAGAATCTCTTTTCCCAATTTGGACAGATCGCTTGGAGTTTGCTTTGTTACAGCTGCGTGAGAAGATGATCTAAGCTGAGTCTGAATGTATTTCAAACCTTTTTTTCCCACCAGTACCCACATACTTCCCGTACGGGCTGCTGTGGGATGAATACCTAAGGGCTACAACCCCCGCCCTGAGCCTTAGTGACAAAAAGGCACTGAGTCAGACAATGGATGGTAGGCGTGTTCCCCAAAACCATTCCTATAAAGGAATAGAGAACAATAACTTAGCTCTTCATAGAAGTGACTGTGGATGACGTAAGTATATCCCACCAAATTTAAACTATTAGGTTGGTGCAGAAGTCATCGCGGTGTTCTCAATGACTTTAAATGGCAAAAACTTCGATGACTTTTACACCAACCTAACAGATGTATTTCTAAGTCAGTTCCACATCCTAAATATACCTGCAGCCACTCTGATGCCAACAGACAGACGGGGAAATTAACAGAGGGGACGCCGGAGTGCGAAGAGATGGTGGACTTAATCAAATGTGATTTAAAATATTTATTGGTTCAAATTGTATAAAAACATAAGAACATCTGAACACATTACAAGGGCCCCTTCCAGGGCCTTGGAAGGGGTCTGCGTGAGGGAGGGCACCTGAGCCCTAAGCTTCATGCTCTTCATCCGTATAACACCCTGAATTCACTCCTATATCAGTTTGATGGAGTGAGAATTGTTCATTACCTTAATTGTTTTCGGGTGTTGTGTGGGAATTTTTTTATTCCATCTAGAATTATGCTGAGGAAAAAATAGATTTTTGCATTCTGAATAATTATCATCCCCCTCCAGAGATGACGAACAGGAAGCAGAGCCCATTACCCTGTCTTCCCCTCTACCCTATGAATTAAGGAGGCAACCACGGGCGTGTGGGAGGGAGGAAATCTGGGGAGTCACTGGAATCATAAGTCATAGAACTATTTGCGAAGTTCTGGGGTTCTTCTAACCCCTATACCCAATGATGGGTGGTCCAAGAGAACCCTTTAAAGAAGTAAAACTGATGTCTCACCCTAAGTTGAGTGCTTGATTGTATAGAGTAAGAGTTGTCATGCATCCATGCCTAAAGGAGCAGGGAGCGAGAGAATTGAAGAAACAATGGCAGAGGAAAAGCAGGGTAACAGGTGGCAGCTTGAATTCCCACTATTTGGAGAATCAAAGACATGTGGATTTGCCACAGAGTGGCAGGCACAGTACGAGTAGCCAGGACCAAGCCTTCTTGCCTCTATGCCACTCAAAAGCAATGGCCAGCAGAAGAGGGTAGGGCAAGCTCTGGAATAGACACCATCAAAGGGGAGCTGATGGGAGGTCAGGCCAGAATGCACCTTCCACATGAGGGAATTGTGCAGATCAGAGGCTTTTTTTTTTTTTTTTTCCTGAGACGGAATGCAGTGGAGCGATCTCAGCTCACTACAATCTCCGTCTCCCTGGTTCAAGCAATTCTCCTGCCTCAGCCTCCTGAAATACCTGGGACTACAGACGCCCATCATCATGCCTAGCGAATTTTTGTATTTTTAGTAGAGACAGGGTTTTACCACGTTGGCCAGGCTGGTCTGGAACGCCTGACCTCAGGTGATCCACCTGCCTCGGCCTCCCAAAGTTCTGTGATTACAGTTGTGAGCCACACCGTGCCAGGCCAGAGGCTTCTTCCTAAAGGGCTTACTACAAGATACCCACGTGAGCCCCTCAGAGGAGCCACCACTGAGCACCTGCTACACAGTGACTGTGGCGGAAAAGCAGCAGCCATCAACAGAGAGGATCACAGCAGCACCAGCCCCCAACACAACGCAAAAGAGGGACCCGGAAAAAGAGAAACCGAATTTCATCTGTCCCAAGTCCCACAGGCCTAAGCCAGGTAGAGTGAGGAGGAAGTAAGTATTAAATTCAATGTAATAATGAGTTTTAAAACAAAGCTTCAGATCTGCCCCGGATGCCACAGGAAAAGGAATTGGAGATTCGTCATAGAACGGTTGAAGGCAAGGAGTAGAGATTTTTTTTTAATGTCTCCACAAGTTCAAACTGTTCAACAAATTATTCATAAGTTTTAAGAATCAGGGAAAACAGATGAGGAGCTGCTGTGCACCGAGAATCACCCTTCAAATGGGTTTCTTCCACATCCCACAAATGTGCTGGCATGAAGCCACTGATATCCTTGGTCTAATGAATTTCCCAGTTAGCGGAAAAGTGTTTCTCTCCAAATCTGTTTTGTTAATCAGAGTGATAGTCATGAAAAATAATGCTTAAGAAAAGGTGTACTTTTCACTTGTATGATATATAAGCCTTCCAGGCATAAAGGCAAGTTCATGTTTGCAATTGTTTTTCTACTTTTCTACCATCTAGCCAGCGAGAGGCCACGTAGAAATGGTGTGGAACGAGGCACGGGTACACCTGGGTTCCAGGCTCTACCCTGTTGGGAGTCAAAGGTGAACAAAGATGTGACCTTTCTGGGTCACATCTTCCACAAAGAAAGTATATGAGTTGGGCTGGGCGCGGTGGCTCACGCCTGTAATCCCAGCACTTTCGGAGGCCGAGGCGGGTGGATCACGAGGTCAAGAGATTGAGACCATCCTGGTCAACATGGTGAAACCCCGTCTCTACTAAAAATACAAAAAATTAGCTGGGCATGGTGGCGCACGCCTGTAATCCCAGCTACTCAGGAGGCTGAGGCAGAATTGCCTGAACCCAGGAGGTGGAGGTTGCGGTGAGCCGAGATCACGCCATTGCACTCCAGGCTGGGTAACAAGAGAGAAACTCCGTCTCAAAAAAAAAAAAAAAGAGAAAGTATATGAGTTCTCCAGGGTGTAGAGATTAGCAAGAAGCAGGCCTAGGTCTCAAATCCAGGCCCTCTGACTCCGTAAGAGCACTGTGCATCTCTCTGAATCGTGCGCCTCGCTTTTTCCATCCAGTGGGATCTGAAGGATTGTGACACCGTCTTTTCACATCTGTGCCCCCAGTACCTGTCAGTGTCCCTGGCATTGAGTGGAAGCCCAGAAGAGGTTACGTGAGTGAATACAACCACCATGCCTTTTGCATAGCAAGAGTATCATTGATAACACGCACTCATCCACATGCCACGTTGCAGCCATTCTTACGGAAGGAAAAGTTTGCTTTAAAATCTGGCTGCCATTGGACCCACTTTTGTTTGTTGGTTTGGTTGGTTAATCTACTTTTTTTTTTTTTTTTTTTGAGACGGCGTTTCGCTCTTGTTACCCAGGCTGGAGTGCAATGGCGTGATCTCGGCTCACCGCAACCTCCGCCTCCTGGGTTCAGGCAATTCTCCTGCCTCAGCCTCCTGAGTAGCTGGGATTACAGGCATGCGCCACCATGCCCAGCTGATTTTTTGTATTTTTAGTAGAGGCGGGGTTTCACCATGTTGACCAGGATGGTCTCGATCTCTTGACCTCATGATCCACCCGCCTCGGCCTTCCAAGGTGCTGGAATTACAGGCATGAGCCACCACGCCCAGCCTAAACTACTTATTTTTAAAATTATGTTAATTTTTAAAATTTTATTTTTAGAAGGTGGTCTCGCTACATTGCCCAGCTTGGTCTTGAACTCTTAGGCGCAAGTGGTCCTCCTGTCTTGGACTCCCAAAGTCCTGGGATCACAGGCGTAAACCACTATGCCTGGCCTGTTTGTATTTTAAGGAGAAAATGATTCTTTTTCTGTTCATGAAAACATGTTGGTGGGTCTTCTTAGGCTATAAAAGGTGAGCCTAAATAGAAAATGAGCTGTATAACATAGGAACAGGAATTTAGGAATTGTTTCCTTACAGAATAAGATGTAAGGGGCTGGGCGTGGTGCCTGTAATCCCAGCGTTTAGGTACTTAGGTAGGCTGAAGTGGGCAGATTGCTTGAGCCCAGGCATTTGAGAACAGCCTGGGCAACATAGTAAGACCTGGTCTTTACTAAAAACAATTAGCCAAGTGGGTCGTGTGTGCCTAAGGTCCCAAATACTACAGAAGCTGACACAGGAGATCACTTGAGGCTGGGAGGTCAAAGCTGAAGTGAGCTGGGATCATGCCACTGCACTCCAGCCTGAGCAACAGAGTGAGACCCTACTTAAAAATTTTTAAAAAGGCATAAGGGTTGTGGGGTCTCCAAGTCTTGGAGAAGAGGAAAGATGGAGACATGCCTCCCCCAGAGAATGGAACCCAGCTACAAGGCTGTGATCTGGAATCTAGAAAGTACCTGGTGAAGAAGTGGTCCAGAATGAAGATGGGGATGCCATCGCCTCTTCTGAGCTGATCCCTAATTCCCCTCTGTGATTCCTAATTCCTTAGTAAAGGTTCCTTATCTGTGCACATGTTATTGGTGCCCTGAGGATTTCAGGGAAAGGAATTGTGCCTACTGTTGATAAAGCAAATCAAAGACAGCAGCCATCACAATTCCCATTCCAGGAGGGTTCGCAAATGGAGTGGTGAAAATGGACCAAGAGCAGGAAGATGAAATGAGGAGCAAACAAGAGAATACAAGTCCTCCCGCCCCCTGCCCCAGGATCCTCTGAGATTTTTGAGGAGGCTTCTGGACTTCCCAACATGTGAAGTAGATGAGTTACAGCTATTTTCTTTGACTATCCTAGCAGAGGTTGGTGGTACCGTTGCCCTACCCACTTCAGTGAATAACACCTACTGGCTTACAACGAGCCAGCCACTGCATTTTTTGGCCTGGGGCATTTGCTTCTCACTGAAGCCTTTTTGATGACTTCCATTGCAATGGGATGGAAGAACAGGAGAATCAATGCACACCCTCCACCTGCACCTCAGAGCAACCCTCAACCAATGACTGATGGGAGCCAGTGTATAAATACCCCAGCTCCCTCGTCCCTAATGAGGGCCAACTCTGAGCTGTACTTTTACAGTTGCTTCAGACATTTCCCTCTGGGTGAAGCTCTAGCCACTCTCGGTGACAGCTGGCTTGATAAAGCACCTTTAATTGGCTGCCTTCCCTTCCCTACCTCACTACCCCCCACCCCTCTGTTCACTTCCAAAATAAAACATCTGCTTCAAATTCCTTGTCTCAAGATCTGCTTCTGGTGGAACCCAAATTATGACATATGACATGAAAGAGCAACCCTATGAAGCTGAAGAACTTGGGAACATTGACATGACACCTGGGGAATCTGATGAAGCAGGAAACCCTTCTCAGACTCCATGCAAGCCTCAACAAGGATTCAGCATAACTTACATGTGTGAATGTTTCCATAATATCAGCCCTTTCCACTCCCAAATGCAAATCTCTTTCCACTTGCAAATGACCTTAAGTGTTCTTTCTCACTGGGTGAACCATCTGCTCTACTCTAAAAAATCCATTAGAAGAAGCCAGATGGAGTCCACGACATTTTTACCTGTGACTGTTTGACTACTGGCCAAAGGGACCGAAGATCAAGAATCACACAGCATGGCCATTTTCTATTCCTTGGCCACTTGAGAGCTTCCTCCATGCTCATCTCTGTCAGTACAGAAGTTGGTCCCTACAAGGAGGCCAGAAATGGTGGTGGGTAGAAGAACAGCGTGGCTGCACCACGGATGAAAAGCTGCCTGCTGCAGAGGGACACCGTTGCCTTCTCGTCCCAGCTTCTCTGATGATTTTTTAACTACCTTTTCTCTCAGTACCTTTTTAGGGCTGCCTAAGGTGACTCCTTTGTTTCTGTTCTCTCAGACTAAATCCAAACCACAGCCTCCCATCTCTCTTTTTCTTTTTCTCTTTTTTTGAGACAGTCTCACTCTGTTGCAGGCTGGAGTGCAGTGGCACAATCTCAGCTCACTGCAACTTCCGCCTCCCGGGTTCAAGCGATTCTCTTGCCTCAGCATCCCAAGTAGCTGGGACCACGGGCACACACCACCACGTGCAGCTGATTTTGGTATTTTTAGTAGAGATGAGGTTTCACCATGTTGGCCAGGATGGTCTCAATCTCCTGACCTTGTGATCCTCCCGCCTCAGCCTTCCAAAGTGCTGGGATTACAGGCGTGAAACACCGCGCCCAGCTTGCCTCCCATCTCTTTAGTGCTCTCATTTCCTCATCAGCTCTTACCTCAAGACCTCAGGCCCTTACAGCTTCCACCTGGCTGCACCACCTTCCTTATATTGCTGGAGCCCCCTCTCAGTCACACAACCCGTTCTCTCATCAGCAACGTCGCATGCCCATATTGATGCCAATTAAAGCATTTGCCAGCTCTGCTCCTTCCCCCTGGGATAAGCCCAGCTAGAGAAAAATCAGAGAACTGTGTGGATTGACATCCCTACATTTTATTCCTTACAACTTCTAGACTATATCTCTAAGCAGCCAAATTAACCTCCTAATCCCAGTTAACTTTAACTCCTATCATTTCTTATCTACTACTCCAGTGAATGTGTGTGTGTGTGTGTGTGTGTGTGTGTGTGTGTGTATGTGAATATGTGTGTATAGGTATGTATGTGTGTTTGTGTATGTGCATGTGGGTACAGTAGAGATGGGGTCTTGCTACGTTGCCCAGACTGACCTTGAACTTCTGACCTCAAGTGATCCTTCTACCTGGGCCTCCCAAAGTGCTGGGATTAAAGGTATGAGCCACTACACACAGCCTGAATGTACTTTTTGAGGAACCTGGTGGTTTCTTTCTCCTTGTAATGCATGTTCCTGAGATCAATGTAACCACTCACTAGGCATGAGGGGTGACCTGTTATTCACTCACAGTCCCTGCAGAGACCAAGAGACTCTTAGGGAGCCAGTGAGCCATAAGCAGGGGCTGGTGTGGGTCCATCATCCACATTTCATGCCAGTGCTCTCCCCTGAAATAAATCAGAATGTGCCTCAATCACGTGTCATCAGTACCATGTACAAATGTACAAAGACATAGTATCTAAGAATTTTTCAGAACTGATAAAAGACGGTAATCCTCCAATTCAGGTAGACACTGAGAGTACCTATCTAAAGATGGGTTTGTATCTGCAGCACCAAGATTTCTATCTCATACTCCACTTGTCATCACAGTACTAATGACGAGTGATTGAGACATATTCTGGGTCATCTCTAACCTTATATCTCTGATGGGGATAATTGGCTCTTCAGCCTGATTCTGGATAAAAGAGGTCAAAAGAAAACAGCAGTCCCACTGCTGAGAATTCATAACCACAAGTTTCCCCACGAAATGCAGATCTGAAGTCAGAATTATACTATCTGCATGTCTGGAAAAACCCAAAGCCAAACTATTTTTTCTCTTTCATTTTGAGATGGAGTCTCACTCTGTTGCCCAAGCTGGAGTGCACTGACACAATCTCAGCTCACTGCAACCTCCGCCTTCCGGATTCAAGCAATTCTCCCATCTGAGCCTCCCGAGTAGCTGGAATTACAGGCACCCATCACCAAACCCAGCTAATTTTTTGTATTTTTAGTAGAGACAGGATTTTGCCATGTTGGCCAGGCTGGTCTCGAACACCTGACTTCAGGTGATCCACCTGCCTTTGTCCTCCCAAAGTGCTTGATACAGGCATAAGCCACCAAGCCCAACCCCTAAACCAAACATGTGAAGTGATTTTTTTAATGTTTAAAAAATTTAAGTGATTCCTTAAAAGTTATTAGTGCTTTTTTTTTTTTTTTCTTTTTTTGATACAGAGTCTCACTCTGTCGCCCAGGCTGGAGTGCTGTGGAGTAACCTCCGCCTCTCAGGTTCAAGTGATTCTCCTGCCTCAGCCTCCAGAGAAGCTGGGACTACAGGTGTGTGCTACCATGCCCAGCTAATTTCCATATTCTTAGTAGAAACGGGGTTTCACCAGGTTGGCCAGACTGTACACCAACTTCTGGCCTCAAGTGATCTGCCCTCCTTGGCCTCCCAAAGTGCTGGGATTACAGGCATAAACCACCATACCCTGCCAAAAGTTACTAGTGCTCTTATACATCTGGTAGAAGGAAATTCACCTTGTCTCCAGATGAACGTGTGTGAGAACCAAGCTTCAAAACTGTTCTGCAGATAAGGCCGCAAGATTTTCCCAATCATAAATCATAAAACACACTAGAAATTGGCTATCATGAGTAAAAGACAGTGAAAATCACGAAGGGTAGGATCAGCTCCACCAAGGCTACAAATATTGAAATTATCATTTACATAACATAAAGCGAATGTGTTTGGTGAATAAAAGTGGATGCAAAAATATGATCAATGAACAAGAAATTACAAACGAGGAATAGGTAGATACGAAGAAAAGAAAAATATTGAAGCAAAAAAATAGGATGAATTAAGATTTTAAATTCATCTTTAGTTTGAACAACAGAAGAGATGCAGCTGAAGAAAAATAAATGGGTCAGTTAGAAAACAGAAGGTAGAAATCATGAGAAAATCACACACAAATATATGGAAATAGAACACATGAAAAGATGAAAGATACCTGTCTTTCATATATGGCAGCTATAGAAGATATGGTGAAAAGGTCTAACATACATAATCAGATATGTTAGATATGGTGAAAAGGTCTAATATATATAATCAGGGTTCCAGAAAGAGTAGCTACTCTACAGAAGAGAGAATGAGGATAGGAAACGTACAAAGATATCTTAGAATTTTCCAGAACTGATAAAAGATAGTAATCCTCAGATTCAGAGAGACATCGGGAGTACCCATCCGAAGATGGGTTTGTATTTGCAGCACCAAGATTTCTATCTCGGAATCTACTGGGCACCAAAATAGTAGGACAGAGGAGAATGGACCTCTCGATCTGCCCTTAGAGTACAGGTCTGAGACTTGACCCACATACGTTTCTCACATGGAGCCAGTATTAATAACAGCAATAGCAAGGAAAACAGCTAACACATGATGGCCGCTGTTTCTTCAACTGCAAAATTAGGGAGACAGACATAATCTCTCAAGCCAATCCTAGTCCAGGCATTCTATAAAGCTTGAAAAGCGGTGTACTCTCCATGAAGTCCTTTGGATCAGAAGTTCTCTACATACTTGATGGAATTCTCAAAGACGGCTAGTGTGGAAATACCCCAGTCTGATTGGACACGTGGCCCTACGCTGAAGACAGGCTGTAAGCTGCCTGCCAGATCTGCGGGTTGAGGATACCCAGAGCCACAGTGAACTTATATAGTTCCCTTACACAAATTGGAACAAGGCAGTCTTCTAAATAGACCAATTTTTTCAACTTATCTTTTAAGTTGACTCATGGGGGAAAAAAAAAAGTTATCCCTTTGTGAGAAGAAACAGGTTTCCTTTCCTTTGTGTTGATGTGACCCTGTACCAGGGAACCTGGCAAGTGAAACAAGGTCTGGATTTTGGCTCTAGCCACCCACTCGAGTGTAACTGCACACTCTTGATGGATGCTCACCAAGCCCATTCCTTCTTCTTCTTCTTTTTTTTTTTTGGGACGGAGTTTTGCTCTTGTTACCCAGGCTGGAGTGCAATGGCGCGATCTCGGCTCACCGCAACCTCCGCCTCCTAGGTTCAGGCAATTCTCCTGCCTCAGCCTCCCGAGTAACTGGGATTACAGGCACGCGCCACCACGCCCAGCTAATTTTTTGTATTTTTAGTAGAGATGGGGTTTCACCATGTTGACCAGGATGGTTTTGATCTCTTGACCTCGTGATCCACCCGCCTCAGCCTCCCAAAGTGCTGGGATAACAGGCTTGAGCCACCGCGCCTGGCCAGGTATTTTTTTTTTTTAACCTGCTGGAGATGCCAGCTCTCAGATTCTGCTCTCAGACCTCCACCGAAAACTGAAAACACTCTCACGCCCAGGCTGTCAGGGGCCTGTCATTTCCTCTGCCAAAGATGGCAGCCAGGACACAAAAGGAGCTACTGATTCCTTTTGAATGAACTTTGCCTGCCTCATAGTTTTTTCATCTTGATCTATTCAATCTTTCCAGGAATTTTAAGCTCCTAGAAACCAGAGTTCTCAGAAGCGAATTCATCGGCCAGAATAGTTTTATAGAAAGAGGGGGTGCTCCACTGTCAGGAAGGCCTGGAACCATTCTGACTCTGACACTTATTAGCTACATGACCCTGGGAGTTACTTAACCGCTCTGAACTTCACTTTGCTCACCTATTACATGGAAATACTCACGCATTCAGACAGACATCCTTAGAGGCAAAAAAACAAACCCAACTTGTTAAAACAACAGGGAGTTGATGGATGGATATACAGCTGAACAGGCCAAGGGTCGCTTCAGGTGCAGTCTGACCTGAGACTCACACATGACTAGAACCCATGCTCACTTGGCTTTCACATGCTCACCTCCACTGTCCTCCTCTTCCGCCTCACCTCCATACCTCACCCCATCCCGGACAGTTCCAGGCTCTGTTCTTATGGCTCACAAGTTAACACCAAAAGCCAAACAGAAAAGAGAATTTGGGTACCAGTATCTCCAAGTTCATTCTGATTGGACCAGTCCTAGATCACAAGCTTATCCCAAACCAATCATTATAGCCAGGGCAGTAAGTCGCTATCCTGTCCGTGTTAAGAGTGCTGGAATTCTGTTTTTTCCAAGAATTTTCTCAGAACAACTCATCTGTTCATTTTCTATTTTATCTAATAAACTACCCTAAAGCTTAGCAGCTTAAAATAGCAAACATTTATTATCTCACAACTTCTGAGGGCTAGGAAATCTGGAAGTGGGTTAGCTGTAGATTCAGGCTCAGGGCTCTCAGAAGATTGCTGATGTCAATCTTTCAATTGATGGTAAAATCATCTCAGGACTCTCCTGGGGCTGACAGATCCGCTTCCCAGCTCATCTGCATGATTACTGGCAAGCCTCAGGACCCTTCTTGTTGTTAGCCAGAGACTTCAGTTCCTCACCACATGGGCCCCTACACCGGGCTGTTCACAGCATGGCAGCTAGCCTTTCCCAGAGTGAGTCATCAGAGAGACAGAGAAATTGACTAAGACCGCCGAGCTCATGACAGATGGAAGACACTGTAATCTAAATTCAGAAGTCACATACCATGGCTTCTGCCATATGGTATTGGTCATCCCAACCAGCCTTTGTACAATATGGGACTACACGAGATTGTGAATAGCAGGCAGTGAGGATCACAGAGCATCCTCTTCAAGACGGGCTCCACACCCATCCAAACGGCCCTGGGAGGATTAGGCTCGCGAGGGTGTCCAATTCAGCCCAGTTTGCCCAGAACTGTCCCAGTTTGAAAACAGAAAGTCTGTATCCTGAGAACTCCTCTGAGTCTCAAGCAACCTTGGATGGGAGATCACCCCAAGACCTGCAGATACCAGGAGGAACGATGAGAGATGTTTCATGGGACATTAGACTTGAACTCACTAGACCTCTTCACCTTCCCCAAAGGGAGACTGAGCAGAGTGACTCACCCAGGATCAAACAGCGAGATGCGGCAGGGACCGGGCAAGACACCAAGCCTCCCGCTTCTCAAGCCACTGCTTCCCTTGCTTCCCAATTCCACCCCAATTCCACACTTTCATGATGAGCTCTAGCTCCTCCCTGGAGAATAAGGGTGTTCAGAGTAGTTCAGCAAACTGGCACTTACGAACCCACCATATCATTCTGTTTTATCTTGCACTTCAATAAAGTGAGGCCACAGCCCAAAGAGAAGTGGTCAGAGCCTAGGAAGGAAGAGACAAAAGGTAACCATCTGTATAAGAAATAAACAGGACAGAAACCAGGCATGGTGACACACACCTGTAGTTCCAGCTACTCCAAAGAGGCTGGGGCTGGAGGATCGCTGGAGCCCAGGAATTTGAATCCAGCCTGGGCAACATAATGAGACCCCAGCCCTATTTAAAAAAAAAAAAAAGAAGAAGAACAAGAACAAAAGACAAGAAAAAGACAGGGAACAACCCAAAGCAGAAAGAAGATTTGGGCCAAGGCCTAATGATCTTACTCAAATTTCTAAAATATTTTAGGCAGATTATTTTACTTCTCTGAGCTCAGTTACCCCATCTACAAAATGGGTATATGCCAAATGTTTCAAGTTCCAGGCTTCCAGATTTTTCCAAGATAATACAAACAATTCTGTGCTTTCTCAACTCAGCCCTGCTACCCAGGCTATGCTTAGGGGGCTAACTACCATTCCACCCAGGTTCCCTGTATGCTGTTGTATTTCTGTATCAGAATAGGACACCATTCTTATCCCCAGATATAGGAATATACCTATTCCACCGGGTATATACTATTACTGGGTATTCCATGGTATACAGGTACCACATTTTCTTTATCCAGTCATTGATGGGCATTTAGGTTGATTCCATGTCTCTGCTAGTGCGAATCGTGTATCCCAATCATGCAGATGAGCTTGGACACAGATCTGTAAGACCTAGTAGAGTCTTGAGATGATTTCGGCCTCAAATGACAGATTGAATGGTATATGTACCATTACTGGGTATATTCCCAGAAGAATCGAAATAATTCTACCGTAAAGACACATACATGTGAATGTTCACTGCAGTACTCTTCACACTAGCAAAGACATGGACTTAATGCCCATCAATGAAAGACTGGATAAAGAAAATGTTGTACATATACACCGTAGAATACTACACAGCCATAAAAAAGAGTAAGATCATGTCATTTTGGAAGATGGATGGAGCTGGAGGCTATTATCCTTAGCAAACTAATGCGGGAAAAGAAACCCAAATACCACATGTTCTCACTTACAAGTGGGAGCTAAATGATAAGAACTTACAGCACACAGAAAGGAATAAACAGACACTGGGGTCTACTTGAGGATGGAGGGTGGAAGGAGAGAGAGGAAGAGAAGAGACAACTGTTAGGTATTGGGCTTAATACCTGGGTGATGAAATAATCTATATGACAAACCTCCATCACACAAGTTTACCTGTAAAACAAACCTGCAGATGTACCCTCAAACCGAAAACTAAAGGTTTTTTTAAAAATCCATCACTTTGTATGAAACATACCAACCTCCTAGAAGGCAAAAGTGAACGCAGACGTTTTTGTCTTAAATGGAAATGGATACCGCCTGATCTACTTGAGATCTTGGCAGCTCACGCAAAGTAATGCGAGAGTATGAAAGCAACGGTGAGCTTTACAAAAATATGAAGTCACTTCTGCGTCTGTAGAGGCTTTCAGTCACTTTCCCAGAGTGTGATATCATAATTTTCCCATTTCCTGATGCTCTGTTCTCTCCGTTTCTTTTTTTTTTTTTTTTTTTTTTGAGAAGAAGTTTTGCTCTTGTTACCCAGGCTGGAATGCAATGGCGCGATCTCGGCTCACCGCAACCTCCGCCTCCTGGGTTCAGGCAATTCTCCTGCCTCAGCCTCCTGAGTAGCTGGGATTACAGGCACGCGCCACCATGCCCAGCTAATTTTTTGTATTTTCAGTAGAGACGGGGGTTTCACCATGTTGACCAGGTTGGTCTCGATCTCTCGACCTTGTGATCCACCCGCCTCGGCCTCCCAAAGTGCTGGGATTACAGGCTTGAGCCACCGCGCCTGGCCTTCTCTCCCTTAACATGCTGGGGCACTGTGGAGTGTGAGCCAGCCAGAATAAACCGAACCTCGGGGCACACTCTTTGCAAGGAAGCAGGCTTGTTGGAGTGTGTGATACGGGGAAGAGTGACTCTTGGCCCCAGACTGATGATTAGTTAGGCTAGCTATGTCTCCCAAACAAAAAGAAGCAAACTCTCCCAAATACTGCAGGGGCTGAACTTAACATCTGATTGGGCACAGGAGGCTCCTTCCTCCTGCGTGAGAGAGGCTGGTGGGTGTCCTCAGGAGGTGAGAAGCATAACGTTTCCCTTCTTCAAAGAGAATCCTGGGTTCTGTTTCTCTTTACCCAGAGTAATAGTTTCAACGGCAGTTTGAAAAGTCAGAGACCAAAGGGAACTCCAGGGACTTCCTTTTCTTTGAACCTCACGAAATAGCTCTGATTTCTTTTTTCTTTGCTTAAGTAGATAATAATATTGCCAATAAATACAGCCCAATGCATCCTCTGCCAAAAATTGGATTGATGTCTAATAAAGGGAAAAAAATTTATATTTAGGCAAAGTAAATTTTACATTCCATATAAAATGAGAGTCCACTGAGTGCAGGAAACTGGGCTCAAGCCGTGAGGGATGTTAAGATGAGCAGAACACAGTTATTCAGCAGAAGTGGTTTACAGTGGACGAAAACTGCTACGCCGTGGACGGGTGCAGCCAAGATGAACACATGGCTGAGGATGTAAACGTCCTGTCGCCAGGTTCTAGGAGGAAAGGCAGGCATCACCGTGTGAGGGAACCGCCTTGAAACTGACATCCAGGAAACAGTCCTTGACAGGTTTGAAAAAAAGAGAGAAAGCCTCACGCAGTAGCCTCTTTCTTCAACATACATCAGGTTCAACAATGGCCATCAGGATCTAGACTTGGGCTTGTGTTAATATCCCTACCTCCCAAATGCTGACTGAAATGGCTGAAAACATGTAATCTGGGAAATGCCATGCCGCAGTAGCAAATCGGGAAGGGTGAGCTCTTTGCAGCGTCTGACTCCCCTGGTCCTTCCCTTCCTTTCGGAATGCCTTCTTCACATGGTTTCCACTGACAGTTCAATCTTGGATTTTCCTCCTGCTTGTCTGGCCTCTCTTCCCATATCCTCATCCTCTTCCTGACCTCTATATGCTGGGGAGCCAGAGGAATCAGTCCTGGGACCTCTCCACCATCTACGCACACCCCCTAGTAGATGTGGTCCAGTCCCAGGGCTTTCTATATAGCCCATGCATCCTCCAGGATGCAGCCCAGCCACGACTTTTCAGACAACTGCAATCCCTGCTCCCATTCTTGTCCTCCTGCTTTCTATTCTTCACATGGCTGCTAGGATGCTCCTTTGAAAACCTACGTCAGATCATATCACTTGTATCCTCATACTCAACCGTGGCTCCTATTCAACTTGAGTAAAAGACAAAAGTCCTGATAATGGTCTACAGGGCCCTACCTGACCTCACCCTGGCTGCCCATATTAGTCTGTTCTCACACTGCTATGAAGAACTGCCCAAGACTGGGTAATTTGTAAAGGAAAAAGGTGTAATGGACTCACAGTTCAGCATGGTTAGGGAGGCCTCAGGAAACTTACTATCATGGTGGAAGGCCAAGGGGAAGCAAGGCGTCTCTTCACAAGGTGTTAGGAAGAAGTGCACAGCAAAGCGGGGAAGAACTCCCTGTGAAAACCATCAGCTCTCGTGAGAACTCACTTGCTATCACGAGAACAGCGTGGGGAAAACTGCTGTTCTGATCCAATGACTGCTACCTGGTCTCTCCCTTGACACGTGGGGATTACGGGGATTACAATTCAAGATGAGATTTGGGTGGGGACAGAGAGCCTCACCATGTCTCTGCCTTTACGAACCATCTCCTCATTCACCTCCCTCCCTCGCCCCACTCCAGCCACCCTGACCTTTCTAATGTCCTTTGAACATTCCGCATTCTCTCCTTCCTTGGGACCTTTGTACATCCTGGGCCTTCTGCCTAGAACGGCCTTCTCAGATACTCCTATTTTTCACTCCTTCACTTACTTCCAGTATCTGCCCAGATGCCACCTTGTCAGAAATGCCTATTAAGGTCACTATTTAAAATAGTGTCCTCTCCCTCCCCCATTCTCTATCCCCTTAACCTGATTTTGTTTTCATTTAACATATCTCTATCTGTCACTATGTTATACGTTAATCTGTTAGCTCACTGTCTGCCTTTTCCTTTAGAATGTAAGTTCTGACTACTGTGACTGTAATCCTTGGAACCATGCCTGGGCACATGAATTAATCAATTAATCTGTTTGTCAATTACTCAAGACTTTTTTTTTTTTTTTTTTTTTTTGCAGTATAGAGTGCCTATAAGAACAAATAAGGTCGAACATGCAAGGAAAAAGGACTCCTAAATTGTGAGTGGATAGACTCTGCAGCAGACCTACAAAACACTCCCAGGCCTGGATCAGTAGAGCTGGAGGAGAGGACCATCCATGGCACAGTCTCTCTCGGAAACCTCAGCCCCCCAGACAATCCCAGGAAGCACCCGATTCTCTAGGCAGTGAAGTAACAACACAACCACAGTGGATGCTGAGATGTGCTGCTCAGGTTGATTGAAGAACTGAGTCTCCACTGCCACTGGTCAACTTTCTCTGGAAAGACGCTCAGCTGAAGAGAGCCACTTTGCCCAAAGTCCACACCCCCTTGTAGGGCAGTTCACATCCCTTTCAGGTGTTCATCCCATCTCAAGGCAACTTCAGAGGGTCATTCCAGCTTCAGATGCTGCTGTGGAGTTGGCTGGGACCCCCTGAGGCTGCATCAGGCCCAATTTTCCCTCGGCCCATCCTGCTTCCTTTCCAACTCTCCCACCAATGTCCGCTTCAGGAGGACTCCCTAGTAAATTTCTTTCCTCCTAGTCTCCAGCTCAGCTACCACACCCAGGAAATGCGACTTACCACAACATTTCAGAGCCATTGCAGTGCTCTGTGTGTGGTAGGCTGGAAAAGAGCAGAATGAACGTCTCTGAGACTAAAGATCAGGAAGTGGGCAGGAGCAGTGGCTCACTCCTGTAACCCCAGCGCTTTGGGAGGCCAAGGCAAGAGGATCACTTGAGACCAGGAGTTTTAGACCAGCCTGGCCAACATGGCAAAACCCTGTCTCTACTAAAAACACAAAAATTAGCCTGGTGTGATGGTGTGTGCCCGTAATCTCAGCTACTGAGGAAACTGAAGCAGGAGAATCATTTGAACTCAGGAAGCAGATGTTGCAGTGAGCCAAGATTGTGCCACTGCACTCCAGCCTGGGTGACAGAGCGAGACTCTGTCTCTAAATAAATAAAATAAAATAATGCATAATAAAGATCAGGCAGTACCAGGTGTTACAGCAGAAGAAGAGGTAAAAAGATGAAATATATTGACTCGTTGGACTATCACACAGCAATTAAATAAACTAGTTCTAAGTATCCAAATGGAAAAATCTCAAAAATATAATCTTCAGTTTCAATAAGAAGAGAAATTGCAGAATATATACAATGATATAATTTTTTATTTAAAAAATATGCAAAAATAATACTATATTATTTTCAGGGATGAAAATGTAATACAAGCATAAAAAGCATGGTCATGAAGGCAGACAAACATTTCATGACAGGGTTTGTTCTAAGAAGAGAAAGGAAGATTTAGAACTAAAAAAATACCCAAAGGGGATTTCAGGAATACTTTATTTTTACACTTAAAAAATCTGAAGAATATGCAACAAAATGATCGCATCTATTACATTTCAGCAGCAGAATTAAATGAGTA
The DNA here is from genome assembly GCF_048565385.1 of Saimiri boliviensis. Lineage (NCBI taxonomy): Eukaryota > Metazoa > Chordata > Mammalia > Primates > Cebidae > Saimiri > Saimiri boliviensis. The sequence continues at coordinate 126,785,169 of NC_133453.1, read as the reverse complement.
TTTGCCAAATTAGGCTTCATCCTTTTCTGCATTTAAATTATTTCAAAATTGTAAAAAACATAATTCAAATATTTAAAAGTTAAATCACAAAATAACCAAAATTTACTTATAAATATTTAATCTAAAAACAAAAAGCCGGGCATGGTGGCTCACGCCTATAATCCCAGCACTTTGGGAGGCTGAGATGGGTGGATCACGAGGTCAAGAGATCGAGGCCATCCTGGTCAACATGGTGAAACCCCGTCTCTACTAAAAAAAATACAAAAATTAGCTGGGCATGGTGGCACACGCCTGTAGTCCTAGCTACCCGGGAGGCTGAGGCAGGAGAATTGCTTGAACCCAGGAGACGGAGGTTGCGGTGAGCCGAGATCGCGCCATTGCACTCCAGCCTGGGTAACAAGAGCGAAACTCCGTCTCAAAAAAAAAAAAAAAACATTTTTATGAATGACTGCAATGCAAAAAATCACACAAACAAGATAAATTTGATTTTAAAAGAGTTTAAGTGTACACCGAGAAGCACAGAAAGGAAAATTAATATTAAACAGTTCAAATTTAGAACAAAAATATTCTGATTTTAAAAACCAGCCTGCAATAAAATGACAAAGAATCAATATCATGATTCCTAAAGAGCTAATGAAGAAAAGTCAATAGCCTATTTAGAAAAAACAGTGGGTAAACAGGTTATTCATAAAAGAATAAGTACATTTTAAAATTAACCCACTACTAATCATCAAAGAAATGCAAATTAAAATATCTTTTTTAACCCATCAAATTGGCAAATATTTTCTTAAGATAACATGTAACTGCAAGAATTGGAAGGTTGAATCAACAAAGATAAAAAGAATTTCTCATTTGGTAAGGGCAAGAGTAGAAACTAATTGAGTGTGGACAGTCTGTCAACAGGTAATAGAGTCTTTAATATGTGTATCTTCCTTTACTCCCTTCTGGGAACTAGCTGAGGAGTTAATGGAGACATGAACACAGATTTATTCAAAAATACATGCTAAGCTGGGCGCAGTGGTTCATGCTTGTAATTCCAGCAGTTTGGGAGACTGAGGCAGGTGGATCGCCTGAGATCAGGAGTTCAAGACCGGCCTGACCAATATGGGCAAACCCTGTCTCTACTGAAAATACAAAGATTAGGCATGGTGGTGTGCACCTGTAGTCCCAGCTACTTTAGAGGCAGAGACAGAAGAATTGCTTGAACCTGGGAGGTGGAGGTTGCAGTGAGCAGAGACTGAGCCACACACTCCTGCCTGGGCAACAGAGCGAGACTCCATTTCAAAAAAACAAAAATAAATACACATGCTGTGGTGTTACATTTAACATAAAAAAATTGAAAAGAGTTAAAGTACTTAACAAGGAAACGCTTAAGCAGATCATTTTACCCCACATGAAGGAATATTGTGCACCACGAAAGGTATATTTCCAAGAGATATAATAATGATATGAAAAACTGGCACAGTGAAAATACGGAACGCAGATCCTTAACTAGGTATACAGTGTGCTTCTAATTTCATGTGTGTATCTCTGTGCATATTTTATGCTTACAAACCATATACATGAAAAAATAACAGGCTATAACAAAATAATATCATCCCAGGTTTTTGTGTTTTCTGTTTTTTGTTTTTTGAGATGGAGTTTCGCTCTTGTTACCCAGGCTGAAGTGCAATGGCGCGATCTCGGCTCACCGCAACCTCCGCCTCCTGGGTTCAGGCAATTCTCCTGCCTCAGCTTCCCGAGTAGCTGGGATTTCAGGCATGCGCCACCATGCCCAGCTAATTTTTCGTATTTTTAGTAGAGATGGGGTTTCACCATGTTGACCAGGATGGTCTCGATCTCTTGACCTGTTGATCCACCCGCCTCAGCTTCCCAAAGTGCTGGGATTACAGGCTTGAGCCACTGCGCCCGGCCTATGGAACACCTCTTTAACAATGTCCTGAAACCCAAGGCTTCACCGTGAGTCACAGGAAAGACCCTGAGACTTCAAATATGGAAGGAGGTCCAATGGTCAGGGAACCTAACTATAACAACCTAAGCCCATCCCGTATAAATCTCTAATGTGGCCACTGACGCTATTTCTGAATGGATTTAAGATGGTATAAGACAGGCCTCTGCTCAGCTGCTGTGTTCATAGCTGAAAGTGAGGCAGCCTCTACACCCAGCATGGAGGCCCTCTGATGGAGGCCTCCTTCCTGTGGAGCTTTCCAGCCCAGCACAAAGAGAACAACAGTCTCTCTCCTTCCTTGGCCTCGTGGGGCCTTGTCTGTCTCTGGCTCTCCTGTCCCTGTGTGCTGTACATGTCCCTTAACTTGAGCCCAACTCTAAGCCTTTGCATTTCAAAATTGCCTGATACCCTTCTGCTTATCCATTTACATTGTAGTTTTTTTAGTTGTGGTTGGTTGGTTGGTTGAGACAGGGTCTCACTCTACGGGCCAGGCTGGAACTCAGTGGTGTGATCATGGCCCACTGCAGCCTTGACCTCCCAAGCTCAAGCAATCCTCTCACCTCAGCCTCCTGAGTAGCTAGAACCACAGGCATACACGGCTATGTCCAACTAATTTTTTTTGTTTTTTTTTCTTGTAGAGATGGGGTCTTGCTATGTTGCCCAGGTGGGTCTCGAACTCCTGAGCTCCAGTGATCCTCCTGCCTTGTCCTCCTAAAGTGTTGGCTTTACGGACATTAGCCACTGTGCCCCGGATTCCCACTTATTTTTCAGTGTTTTATCTTGGGCTCCAGAAAGTTATCTTGCATTTCAAATTCTGCTCTACTTATCTAGTATGGGTCAGAAAAAGAAAACAAGAGCTTAGCATACCATCCGTTACACGCCTCCAATCGCAAAGACTCGAAGTAATCCATTCTTCAATGCCATGAATGCTTCCCAACGGAACTGAGGCAACAAACCAGAGACAAAAAATACAGTGACCAACTTACACCCGTGTGCCCGAGTGCGCCTGGTTTTAGCATGGAAAGGTTCACACAGGAAGACCAGGATGCTGTTCACCCTGGGGGGCGTCCAAATTTGTTTGGCAGTACTATAGAGCATTCTCTCTGATGCTCAGAAGGGCTTGTTGATGACCCGGACAAAAGCCTGGATATCAGGGGAATTTAGAAAAAAATAGTTTTATCTGGCAGCTAGATATACATTTAACGTAAACATTTAAGCACCGTTAAAAGCAAATCAAGCATTTCCCTCAAACAACACTCTTGACTTCACAGTCTACAAGGACCAAAGAACTTTGAGAAGGTCACTGTATTTATTTCAAGGATATTGTTCACTTTCACTGTGTCCGCTAATGAGGATTAAATTGATCACGTGTCTTATATCTTAGTGTCAGGAATAGCTCTGTTTCACTTGTGTAGCAAGCTTTTTTTTTTTTTTTTTGACACTAAATTCTACAATTAATGTTGTCTTCCTTTTTACCTTTGTTGATAAAAGCCAAAAGCCAAATTTACATTCAAACCTTTTAGTGAAACGTATGAGATACATGGAACATATTCTGGGCATTAACTTTGCCCATAGATTTATTTTCTTTTTCTTAGCTATATTTTTTCTTTTAATTTCTTACATCAGAAAACAACATTACAGCCGGACGCGGTGGCTCAAGCCTGTAATCCCAGCACTTTGGGAGGCTGAGGCTGGTGGATTGCTTGAGGTCAGGAGTTCGAGACCTGGCCAACATGGTGAAACCCTGTCTCTACCAAAAATATAAAAATTAGCCAGGCGTGGTGGCATGTGCCTGTAAACCCAGCTACTCAGGAGACGGAGGCAGGAGAATCACTTGAACCCAAGAAGTGGAGGCTGCCGTGGGCCGAGATCGTGCCACTGCACTCCAGCCTGGGGAACAGAGCCAGACTCCATCTCAAAAGAAAAAAAGAAAACAATATTGCATAATATTCATTCATTCTACAAATAATCATTGAATAGACACTATTTTGGGTTCTAGGGAGAGAACAGTGAACAAAACCAAGTCTCTTTGCTCTCGTGGAGCTGACATTCTAATGAAGAAAGACAGACAAAATAAATAAATACATTAGGTGGTATTAGATGCCAATAAGAAAGGTGAAGCGATGGAGAATAAAGGCTTCTCCAGGGAGAGAGCCCACAAACTGAGTGAGAGGCGGCCACTGTAGACAGGTGGTCTGGGACAGCCTCTTAGATAAGCGGATATGTGAGCAGACAGACAAAGAAACTGAACGAGTGAGCTGTGAGGCAGAGGGAGCAGCATGTCCAAAGGCCCTGGGGCAGAAGACTGCTTACATGGGCCATGCTAGCTAAGAATCCAATCTGGCTGCAGAGAAAGTAAGGAGGACAACTGGTAGGACCTGTATCCAGAGAGGAAGGGAAGCCCTATCACCGAGGATGTTACAGACCTTGGACAGGACTTTGATTTTCACTCTGATGAGGTGGGAGCCAGGCATGGCATGACCCGACATATACTGCAAAATCACCTGGCTGCTGTCTTGATAGTGGTCTCTGGGGCAGGGCGAGGATAGTTACAGGAAGATCAGAAACAAGGCAACCGAATAGGGCAGCCAGGAGATGCAGGCAGGATGGTGGCAATGGAGGCCGTCAGCAGTGGTGGGGTTCTGGACACATTTTTGAAGGTAAGTCCAGCAGGATATGCTAAGGGTTGAATGTAAGGTAAGAGTAAAGAATGGGAGGGTGGATCACGAGGTCAGGAGATCGAGACCATCCTGGTCAACATGGTGAAACCCTGTCTCTACTAAAAATACAAAAATTAGCTGGGTATGGTGGCGCGTGCCTGTAATCCCAGCTACTCAGGAGGCTGAGGCAGGAGAATTGCCTGAACGCAGGAGGCGGAGGTTGCGGTGAGCCGAGATCAGGCCATTGCACTCCAGCCTGGGTAACAAGAGCGAAACTCCGTCTCAAAAAAAAAAAAAAAGGGACATGAAGATGACTCTGAGAAACTAGAAATGGCATTGAGGCAGGTAGCGTGGCACAATGCCATGACTCTCCACACTGGTCGCCCATTGGAATCATCTGAGGAGCTGGGAAACCCTCTCAGTTCCTGGCCCTACCTCCTGGAGAATCAGTTTCACTGGTCTAGGGTAGGGCCATCCACACGTCCCTTCTTTCACCCATACCTTACATCCAACCCCTAGCAAAGATGCACATGGCAAGGAGGGGAAAGGCAGTGGGGGCAAGCTTGAGTGAACCTGAGGGATCCCTCGGCCAACACTGAGGACCAGGAACGGCTCGGTCCCCATGAACAGTTTGCAATGGCTCTGAGGAGACGAGGGTTAGTTCCGTAGGGCCCTTCCTACTCACAGCACCCTGACATCACAGTCACATTACACACCTTGAGGATTAGCCTTCTCCACAAGAGAACTGTAAATAGATTCATCTTTCTTCTGATACCTTAATCTCTCAATCATCTACTTTAATAATCGTTTTTGTAAAATCAAATATCGAAAGTTAAGAATAGAGACCACGCTCACTAAAGCGATCACAGTCACACTGAAATGCTAATTCAAAGAATCTGCACTCCAACCTCCCACGGCAAAGCAAGGTCTCAGATTCTTTAGGAATCGGCGGGCAGGGCCAAGGTGACAGATGGGGTTGCACATACATCTGCGTCCCTGAGGAGCTGTCCTGCCTTCTGTGAGTCAGGAGGCGCTGCAGACTCTCCAAACCCAACATCAATGAGCTTAGTCAAGAGCAGAATCAATCAACGCAATACCAAGTCATGGGAAATGCACGGATGGAGGCTGGAACCCTGAGCATGCTCTTTCTCCTGTGGTTCCTTATGCTGGCTTCATTCGCTTCAGATTCACTTTCACTGTGACCACGGCTTACGTCTCTACAGCACTCCGACGCTGAGAAAAGCAGACTTCTCTCTCTCAGGCCCAGTTTGAAAAAAATCCTGGAGGAGGACTTTGATTTTCCTAGCTTGGGTCATGTGCCCACCATCCTTCTGGCCAGGAGGCCAAGTTCTGTTATCATGTAACGAGGAGAAGGGCTGAGCAGACAAAAGCAATAGATGGCTGCAATCCCTCCACCACAGCTGGTGTTTATTCAGTCACTGCTCCCTAAAAAGTGCTCCTTAAACTGCACTTTCTGGCTACAATGGCAACAGAGGGATAAGGTCTGGGTAAGAAATACCCAAGATTGTTTTATCTGTGTTCTACGCTCATAGGCTCATGAGTCCTTTCTCAGGCAGGCGCACATCAGTGCAATTGAATTTTTTTTTTTTTTTTTTTTTTTTTTACAAAATACTTTGTCTAGAAGGCTGAATTTTAATCTAAGCAAATTGTTTCTCGTGGTTATAGGATAACTAAAATTCGTTGCTGTAGATCACTCTACAAGTCAGCTTTCCTTCTCTCATTCTGGATCTATTCAGAGAGCATCTCCACTGTGAAAAACGTTCATGGTGATTTGCTGCCACTGCATGGACTTCCACAAACTCAACCTTCCTTAACCCCAGAAACCGCAAACTTCCAAAAATGATGACAAGGGGAAGAGATAGAAGATGCTGGCACAAGGCACATAAATCGCAATGCACTCCTCGGCTCACCGCTCTACGTAGATGGAGGTGCTGAGGAAGCCGGCGGGACGAGGAAAGGCTGAGAACTCACTGATATCCTCCCATCTGGACTGACATTGATCCAAATGGGTGATCATGGGGCCTGGGGAAAACGCACAAAGAAAACCAATGCCCGCAGGGTCCTGACTTCGCACACCAGTAGCTGGGCAGCCAGTGGAATGGGGAAGGGGCCCGAGGAACAGACTCACGGCTGAGTTGGAACAATGACATGAAGGTCAAAGAGGGGTCCCCCACTGCAGTCTCCCAGGAAAAAGATACACCCCTTCCTCCTCACGGAGGGAGCCCTGGGATGGCCCGATAAACAGCCTTTCAGATCAGATTCAAGTCCAGGCCCTCAGTCAAGGCTGTACCAAAACTCTCTGACGCTTCCTCCTCCCCACACTGTATCCTGGGGGCCAGGAAGGCAGAGGAGCCTGAAAGCTATTCTCAGACTATAGCTATGTCGGGAGGGCCACTAGGCTCAGACAAGCTGGGAGAGGGAAAATTATTTTTTAAAAAGTAAAAGAGATACGACTACTAATAAGCACTACATCAATATTTTCACAAGTGACTCTTCTAATCTTTCAAAGAACACTTCATCCTGATGTCACTTTCACTGTTCCACAACCTCAAGTACCTGAAAAGAACAGAACACAGAAGACAACTGAGAGAAGTCACAATTTCTCTTTTCTTTTTTTGAGATGGAGTCTCGCTCTGTTGCCAGGCTGGAGTGCCATGGCGCGACCTCAGCTCACCGCAACCTCCGCCTCCCGGGTTCAGGCAATTCTCCTGCCTCAGCCTCCTGAGTAGCTGGGATTACAGGCACGCATCACCACACCCAGCTAATTTTTGTATTTTTAGTAGAGACGGGGTTTCACCATGTTGGCCAGGATGGGCTCAATTTCTTGACCTCGTGATCCACCCGCCTCGGCCTCCCAAAGTGTTGGGATTACAGGCGTGAGCCACCGTGCCCGGCCTAAATCACAAATTTAAATGGCCTCACAGTCTAGGAAGGTGAGTAAGAGGAGTGACCCTGACCAACTACAAGCATGGGACTGAACATCTATGAGTGGCGATACTGGAGACTGGAGGGCATTGGCAGGACAAGGGAAGTGACCTCCTCTCCACCCCAGACAGCCTTTTCACTGAAGCAACAGGGTTTATCAAGAAAAGCTGTACATCCAGGTTTTCTGTTTAATGTCCCAATTTTGAAATATCAATAGAAAAAAAAAATTGGTCTGCCAACTGAATAGTGCCCGTAATCTATCAGTTTTTGGAACTCTCCCCATTGACAAAGTATACTTAGACGTATTGACAGAAAATCTTCGTTAATTTATATTACTATTATTCCTTTTCAGAGACAGGGTCTTGCTCTGTCACCGAGGCTGAAGTGAAGTGGCACAATCATAACTCACTGCAGCCTAGAACTTCCTGACACAGGCGATCCTCCCACCTCTGCCTCCCAAGTAACCAGGACTATCTGTGTGCACCACTACACCCAGCTAATTGTTTTATTTGTTTATAGAGACAGGGCCTTGCTATGTCACTCAGGCTGGTCTTGAACTCCTGGCCTTAAGTGATCCTCCTGCTTCAACCTCCTGAAGTGCTGGGATTATAGGCATGAACCACCATACCCGGTCTCCAATTTTTTTTTTTTAATCAGCAAATGAATGTTAGCAATTCATTAAAAGAATAATTTAAACTGATCAAATAAGATCGCTGGGATAAAAATGTAGTTCAATATTAGGTAATCCATTAATGTAACACATTATATTAACAAACCAAAGGAGAGAAGGCATAAGAAGATTCCAACAGCTACTTTACAAACTCCCATATATATTGTTGCTTTTTAAACAGACAAAAATAACCCTCAATAGAAAAGAAATGCATCCATTTTCTAGATTGCTCAGTATTTTTCATAAGAAAGAAAACTCACACTATCTTAAGGAAAAAAGATTAAAAGAATATATTGACTTACATATTTGAAAATCCCAGGTATATCTTTGCTTTTGACCTGACTGGAGACCAGTTGCAGTGGCTCACGTCTATAATCTCAACACTTTGGGAGGCTGAGGCAGGTGGATCATTGAGGCCAGAAGTTCAAGACCAGCCTGGTCAACATGGTGAAATGCTATCTCTAGTAAAAATACAAAAATTAGCCGGGCATGGTGGCATACACCTGTAATCCCAGCTGCTTGGGAGACTGAGGCATGAGAATCACTTCAAGCCAGGAGGCAGAGGTTGCAGTGAGCCAAGATCTCACCACTGCACTCCAGCCTGTGCAACAGAGCAACTCTGTCTCTAAATAAATAAGTAAGACTGGAAACCAGAATTTCAATAGTTATGTTCTTACTAGTTGGCCACAACTTATCTCTGTTTCTCTTTTAATGTTTAGCCCAGCTGCAGATGGCTTTTTCTTGCAGCTAAGAAAGACGGCTGCAAGAAACTCTGCTTTAATTCAAGCTCAAAGCTTATGAGTACCAAGAAAAAGAAAGAATGTCTTTCTTCACAATTTCATCACTAAAGTTTCAAGGTAGATTCTATTTGGCTTAGCCTGAAGCACATGTACATAGCTGAACCAATTCTGCTAAAGATAATTAAGTCTTCTGACTGGCAAGGCCTGAGTCAAATGTCATTTTAGGAGGTTGAGAATCATTACCACCCAAACTACCTGGAATAAACAACACATGATTCCCTAAAGAAATACATCCCAGACAGAAATAACATTATGTCCTGAGAAAGCATGTGGAGTGTGTATGTGATCACCATAGGAACATATCATTAAAAATAGAAATAACATAAGGATGCTCATATAGCCATTTTTGTTTAATATTTTCTAGAAAAACTACCTAACATAATTAGACCAGAGAAAAAGGAACGATAAACACTGGACAGATCAAGACTACATTTTGATCATATGCCAATGACATCATCGTATAATTTAAAAATATAAGAGAATCAATTGAAAAAAGTATCCAAAACTATAAGAGAAATGAGATACTTAGCAATACATTTGACAAAAGTAGCACAACACTTGTACAATGAAAAGCACAAAACATCATTGAAAACATCAAAGACCTAAATAAATGAAAAAACATCCCATGTTCATGGATTGAAGACTTTAATATTTTTAAGATGGCAATACTTCTCAAACTGATCTACAGATTCCATACAATCTCCATCAAAATCTCAGATGGCTTTTTATGAAAGTTGACAAGCTGATCTTAAACTTCAAAGAAAATGCAAGGAACTTAAAATGGGCAAAACAATTCTTAAAAGAAAACCGAAGTTGCGAGACTCATATGTCCAGATTTCAAAACTTACAATAGTCAAGACTGTGTAGTACTGGCTCAAGGAGAGATATATGGATCAATAAAGTAGAATCAGGAGTCTAGAAACAAGCCCTCATATTTGAGGTAAATTGACTTTCTACAAAAGGGCCAAAAGAATTCAATGGGAAAAGAATAATTTTTTCTACAAATGCCGCTGGAACAATTGAATGTCTACCTGCAAAAGAATGAAGTTGGATCACTATCTTACGCCATACTGAAAAACTAACTCAAGATGGATCAAAGACCTAAATAAGGCCAGGTGCAGTGGCTTATGCCTGTAATCCCAGCACTAAGTGGATCACCTGAGGTCGGGAGTTTGAGACCAGCCTGGCCAACATAATGAAACCCCGTCTCTACTAAAAATGCAAAATTAGCTGGGCATGGTGGTGCATGCCTGTAATCCCAGCTACTTGGGGAGCCGAGGCAGGAGAATCACTTGAACCCGGGAGGCAGAGTTTGCAGTGAGCTGAGATTGCATCATTGCACTCCAGCCTGGGCAACAAGAGCAAAACCCTGTCTCAAAAAAAAAAAAAAAAAAAAAAAGACCTAAATGTGAGAGCTAAAACTGTAAAACTCTCAGGAGACAACACAGGTTAAATCTTAATGACCTTGGACTGGGTAATAGTTTCTTAAATATGGCACTAAAAACGCAAGCAACTAAAAAAAATAGATAACTTTAACTTTATCAAAATTTAAAACTTCTGTGCTGCAAAGAACAATATCAAGCAAGTAAAAGGCCAAGTCACAGAATGGGAGAAAATACTTGCAAATTATATATTTGATAAAGTACTTGTATTTAGAATATGTACATAACCCTTAAACTCAATAATAAAATGACAAAGAGCCCAACTAAAAACTGGGCAAAGGGCCAGATGTGGTGGCTTATGCCTGTAATCCCAACACTTTGGAGGCCCAAGGCAGGAGGATCGATTGAGCCCAGGAGTTTGAGGCCAGCCTGGGCAACATGGCAAATCCCCATCTTTACAAAAAATGCAAACATTAGTTGGTTGTGATGGCGGATGCCTATAGTTCCAATTACCCAGGAGGCTGAGATGGGAGGATTTCTTGAGCCCAGGAGGTGGAGGTTGAAGTGAGCCAAGATGGTGCCACTGCACTCCAGCCTGTGCAACAGAGCAAGACTGTCTCAAACAAAAAACAAAAAACAAAACAAAATTTAAAAATTAAAAGAAAAAACTAGGCAAAGGCTCTGAATAGATATTTCTCCAAAGAAAATATACGAGTGGCCAATATGCACATGAAAAGATGTTCAACAACGTTAGTCATTAGGGAAATGCAAATCAAAACCACAATAAAATATCATTTCACTTCCACTGTAATCAAAAAGACAGACAATAAAAATGATTAGCAAGAATGTGGAGAAATTTGAAACCTCATACATTGCTGGTGGAAATGTAAAACGTTACAGCTACTCTGCAAAACATTTCGGTAGTTCCTCAAAAAGTTAAACACAAAGTTATCATAAGACCCAACAATTTGACTCCTAGGTATCTACCCAAGATAAATAAAAGCTAAGGTCCACACAAAGACACAAATGTTCATAGCAGCAGTATTTGTGATAGCCAAAATGTGAGGACAACCAGTTTCCTTCAACTGACGAATAGATAAAGTGTTACGTCTATACGATGAAATATTCAGCCATAAAAAGGAATGAAATACTAATACATGCTACAACATGGATAATCCTTGAAAATATAAAAGTAAAAGAAGCCAGATGAAAAGGCCACATATTGGATGATTTCCATTATATGAAATGTTCAGAATAGGTAAATCCATCGATACAGAAAGCAGATTAATGGTTGCCAGGGGCTGAGGGCTGGAGAAGGGGTTGGGGTGACTGCTAATGGGTACAGGGTTTCCTTGTGGGGTGATGAAATGTTCTGGAACTAGAAAGTGGTGATGGTTGCATATTTTGTGAATATTAAAGTGCACTAAATTGTACCCTTTGAGAGAGGGGATTTTATGGAATGTGAACTATATCTTAATAGAACTATTAATTTTAAAAAATAAGAGAATTTGATAAGGTGACTAGTTATACAAGTGATATATAAACATTAATTATTTTTCTATTGTTCTGTTGAAATAATAAAATATAAAGGAAAAACTCTCCCATGATACAACAACAATTACAAAGACAAAATACCTCGTAATAAACTAAGCAGGAATTTGTTTAGCACCTATAAAACCTTTTAAAACACAAGTAAATGGAAACACATATCTTCATCTTTGATTGGAAATGTTTATTTTTTTCCTTTGAATCATTTCTATAGTCATGAGTTTCCAAAGACAATATCAAAAAGGTTATTTTGAAACTTAAGAGCCAAAATTTATCTAGAAAAAGTTATCTGGAAAATATGATATCAAAGGATTTCGTTTGGAAACTTAACAAGAACTATAATTTATCTGTAAAAATAAAATTTATCACACAGAATACTCAGGTAGTTTCTGGGAAAAAAGAGTAATGGACTTGTAGAGAATGGAACAAACGATTCCTAAAATATATTATCAAGGTATAACAATAATAAAAAAAACAACCTATTTTTACAAAAGAAGAAACAGACCAGTAAAACAGAATACAGGGCCCATAAGCAGGCTTAAATACATACAGGAATTTAATTTATAATATAGTTAGTATTTAAAGTTAATAGGAAAATTAAAAACTAGCCAATACATGAAGTAGACATAACTGAGTCTTTTTTTTTTTTTTTTTTTTTTTTTTTTGAGACGGAGTTCCGCTCTTGTTACCCAGGCTGGAGTGCAATGGCGCGATGTCGGCTCACCGCAACCTCCGCCTCCTGGATTCAGGCAATTCTCCTGCCTCAGCCTCCCGAGTAGCTGGGATTACAGGCACGCGCCACCACGCCCAGCTGATTTTTTTGTAGTTTTAGTAGAGACGGGGTTTCACCATGTTGACCAGGATGGTCTCGATCTCTTGACCTCGTGATCCACCCGCCTCAGCCTCCCAAAGTGCTGGGATTACAGGCGTGAGCCACCGCGCCCGGCATAACTGAGTCTTTAGAAAAAAAAATAATCTGGATCCCTACTTTATTCTTCATATCAAAATAACTAATTGATCAAAGCATTTTTTTTCTTTTAGTACTTTAATTTTTATTTTTTAATTTTTTCTATATTTAGGGAGTACAACTACAGCTTTCTTACATGCATATATTACACAGTGGTGCAGTCTGAGCCTTAAATGTACTCATCACCCCAGAAGTGAGCATTGTACCTGATAGGTAATTTCTCAATCCTCACCCCACTCCCACACTCCCACGTTTTGTAGTCTCCAACGTCTTATTGTTCCACTCTGTGGCCATGTATAGCCATTATTTAGTGCCCACTTATATTGAATATGTGATATTTGACTTTCTACTTCTGAGTTATTTCACTTAGGATAATGGCTTTCAGTTCTATCCATGTTGCTGCAAAACACATTGCTTCATCCTTTTTTATGGCTGAGTAGTATTCCATAGTGTATGTGTGTGTGTGTATATATATAATGAATGTATATATACACACATAACATATAATGCATTATATATGTTTATGTGTGTGTGTGTGTATATATATATATAATCACATTTTCTTCATCTATTCCTCCATTGATAAACATTTAGGCTGATTCCACATCTTTGCTACTGTGAATAGTGCTGCAATAAACATCCAAGTACAGGTATCTTTTCGATATATGATTTCTTTCTCTTTGGGTATATGCCAATAGTGGAATTGCTGGATCCAATGGTAGTTCTATTTTTAATTCTCTGAGAAATCACCATACTGTTTTCCATAAAAGTTGTACTAATTTACATTCCCACCAACAGTGTATAAGCATCCTTGCCAAGATCTTTCTCTGCGTCATCTTTCTTTGAATCTTTGCCAACGTCTGTTGTTTTCAGACATTTGAATAGCTATTCTGACTGGTATAAGATGGAATCTCATTGCGGTTTTCATTTGCATTTCTCTGGTTATTAGTGACGTTGAACATTTTTTCATATGTTCATTGGCCACTTGTATGCTTTCTTTTGGTAAACGTCTGTTTATGTCCTTTGCCCACTTTTTTTTTTTTTTTTTTTTTTTGAGACGGAGTTTCGCTCTTGTTACCCAGGCTGGAGTGCAATGGCGCGATCTCGGCTCAACGCAACCTCCGCCTCCTGGGTTCGGGCAATTCTCCTGCCTCAGCCTCCTGAGTAGCTGGGATTACAGGCACACACCACCATGCCCAGCTGATTTTTTTGTTTGTTTGTTTCATTTTGTTTTGTTTTTGTTGTTGTTGTTTGTTTGTTTGTTTTTTTGAGACGGAGTTTCGCTCTTGTTACCCAGGCTGGAGTGCAATGGCGCGATCTCGGCTCACCGCAACCTCCCGCCTCCTGGGTTCAGGCAATTCTCCTGCCTCAGCCTCCTGAGTAGCTGGGATTACAGGCACGCCCATGCCCAGCTAATTTTTTGTATTTTTAGTAGAGACGGGGTTTCACCATATTGACCAGGACGGTCTCGATCTCTTGACCTTGTGATCCACCCGCCTCGGCCTCCCAAAGTGCTGGGATTACAGGCTTGAGCCACCGCGCCCGGCCTTTTTTTTGTATTTTTAAAGAGTCGGGGTTTCACCATGTTGACCAGGATGGTCTCGATCTCTTGACCTCGTGATCCACCCACCTCGGCCTCCCAAAGTGCTGGATTACAGGCTTGAGCCACCGCGCCTGGCCTGCTATTAGATTTTTAGTTTCAGGTCTTATGTTGAGGTCTTTAATCCATTTGAGTGAATTTTTTTATACTGTAAGAGGCATAGGTCCAGTTTCGTTCTTCTGCAGATTGCGATTCAATTTTCCCAGCACCATTTATTGAATATAATGTCATTTCCTCAGTGTATATTTTGCTGACTTTGTTGAAGATAAGCTGATTGTAGATAAGCAGCTTTATTTCTGGGTTCTCTATTCTGTTCTGTTGATCTATGTGTCTATTTTCATGCCAGTATAATGCTGTTTTGGTTACTACAGCTTTGCAGTATAATAGAAAAGAAAGAGCAAACCAAACCCAAAGTTAGCAGAAGAAAAGAAATAACAAAGATCAGAACTAAATGAAATAGAGACCAAAAAACAATCAAAGTATCAATGAAACAAAAGTTGGTTCTTCAAAAAGATAAAATTGTTAAACCATTAGCTAGACTAACCAAGAGAAGAGAGGAGATCCTAATAAATACAATCAGAAATGAAAAAAGAGACATTACTATTAATATCACAGAAATACGGACGATTATCCAAGACTATTATGAACAACTATATTCCCACAAACTAGACAACCTAGAGGAAATGGAAAAATTCCTGGAAACATGCAGCCTCCCAAGATTGAAGCAGGAAGAAATAGAATCCCTGAACAGACCAATATCAAGTAGCCAAACTGAATCAGTAATTTAAAAAATCTCCCTCCAAAAAAGCCTAGGACCAGATGAATTCACAGTCAAATTCTATCAAACATACCAAGAAGAACTAATACCAATCCTCCCAAAAGTATTCCAAAAAATTGAGAAGGGAATTCTCCCAAACTCACTCTACAAGGCCAAAATCACCCTCATCTCTAACAGACCAGGATACAACAAAAAAAGAAAACTATAGACCAATATTTTTGAGGAATATAGATGCACAAATTCTCAGCAAAATAGTAGCAAATTGAATCTAATAACACATCAAAAAGATAATATACCACGATCAAGTGAGATCTACCCCAGTGATGCAAGAATAGTTCAACATAGGCAAGTCAACAAACTTGACGCATCACATTAACAGAATTCAGGACAAAAATCATATGATCATCTCAATAGACGCAGGAAAAATTTTTGATAAAATTCAGCATCTTTTATAATAAAAAGTCACAACAAATTAGACACAAAGGAACCTGCTTCAACATAAAAAAGGCCATCTATGGCAAACCCACAGCCAATAATATCATACTTAATGAGGAAAAGTTGAAAGCATTATCTAAGAACTGGAACAAGACAATACTTCTACCACTCTTATTTAGCATAGTACTAGAAGTCCTCACTTGCTCAATCAGGTAAGAGAAAAAAATAAAAGGTATCCAAATGGGAAAAGACGAAGCCAAATTATTCTTGTTGCCGATGACGTGATCTGACATCTAGAAAACCCTAAAGACTCCAGGTCTTATACCCAGAAAATACTCTACATCTTATATCTAGAAAACCCTAAAAACTCTTAAGATTTAATCCACAAATTTAGTGAAGTTTTAGGGTACAAAATTAGTGTGAAGAAATCGGTGGCATTTCTATACACCAAAAATAATCTAGCTGAGGATCAAATCAAAAAGGCAACCCCACTTGTGATAGCTATTTAAAAATGCGCAAGGTATCTATGAATATATTTAACCTAGGAGTTGAAAGATCTCTACGAGAAGAACTACAGAACACTCTGGTGAAGTAAATCATAAATAACAAACACGTAGAAAATATCCCATGCTCATGGATTAGAAGAATTAATATTGTTAAAATGACCATACTGCTCGAAGCAATATACAAATTCAATATAATGCCTATCTAACTACCAATGTCATTTTTCACAGAAGTAGAAAAAACAACCTAAAATTCATATGGAACCAAAAGAGAGTCTGAATACCCAAAGTAATTCCAAACGAAAAGACCAAAGTTGGAAGTATCACATTCCCTGACTTCAATTATGCTACATAGATCAAAATTTTAAACAAAAAACAGACTTTTCAAATAAATAATTTATTCTAATAGTCTAGAATGAAAACTTACTAAGCCCAGAGACATAAAGGAAAAAATTTCTTAACAGAAAAATGTTTATCTCTTATATAACAAAAATTTACAAATAAAACCAAAACATATATGACAAGTTGATTAAAATATTTGAAGCATATATGAAAACAAGACACTTTTAATTTATAAAGAATGTATACAAATTAGTAAGAAAAAAACTCATCAATCTGATTAAAAAGTAGGCAAGGTGGCCGGGCGCGGTGGCTCAAGCCTGTAATCTCAGCACTTTGGGAGGCCGAGGCGGGTGGATCACGAGGTCAAGAGATCGAGACCATCCCGGTCAACATGGTGAAACCCCGTCTCTACTAAAAATACAAAAAATTAGCTAGTCATGGTGGCACGTGCCTGTAATCCCAGCTACTCAGGAGGCTGAGTGAGGCAGGAGAATTGCCTGAACCCAGGAGGTGGAGGTTGCGGTGAGCCGAGATCACGCCATTGCACTCCAGCCTGGGTAACAAGAGCCAAACTCCGTCTCAAAAAAAAAAAAAAAAAAGTAGGCAAGGTATGCTAATGGACTCTTAACAGAAAAAAACAGATAAAAATGACTCAATTAGCATCTGAAAATCTTTAACCACATTTATCATTTTAAAACATGAAATAGAAAATAAAATGAGATGCCGTTTTTCATCCTTCAGATTGGCAGAAAGACAAACGCTAGTAAAGGCATGACATCACTGCATTCTTATCACCGCTGGTGTATACATTTGAGGCGGCATTTTGGAATGGGACTTGAGCAGTAGCTGCCGACGTCTCATTCATTTGTGAAACACATGCATCTTCTACAGCTAGCAATGTACCCCACAGTTACACTGACCAAAGATTACCAAGATACCATGTCTGCAAGAATGCTCTTGGCCAACTCCAGCTGCTGCTTAGTATAAAAGCCAGACAAAATAAATTAAAACAACCAAACAAGCCAGCAGCAAGGGACAGATTAACTAACTCACTACCTCCCCCGCCACCCTGATATGGAGGCTTCCAGCATCACCTCTGGCTGGGATTTTTCAGGAGCCTGTAAATGGCTCCTCATACGTCCTCTCTTGCTCTCTCCACTTTGCCCAAGTCCATTCCTCATTTTGTAGCCAGAGATGTGTGTTTTCAAAATGAAAATCTAATCATTTTATACACACACACACACACACACACACACACACACACACACACAGAGCTTAACATACTTTCGGAGTCTTTCTACTGCCCCAAGATAGCATCCACCCCAACTCCTTACCTACAAGGTACTTCCATGTGTGGTCTACCTGCCTCTCCAGTCTTATCTTGGGCTGCACTCCACCCTCGCCTTCACTCCCTCTCACTCACAGTGCTACCTCCACCCCAGGACCTTTGCACATGCTAGTCCGTCTGCTTAGAGGTTCTTATTTATTCTTCTGTGTGTTCATTTATGTATATGCGTGTGTGAGTACATCCGGAGTCATATTTTCCACTTTAAACTTTCCTATAATCAAACAACAACAACTAAGAGATGGTATAAGCAACCTTAAACAATAATTCCATTATTCCTACTGTTTGCCTGGCCTTTCCCCAGAGCAGTCACATTCTGACATGATCTTGAATTGCTTATTGTACAGACAGCTAACCCTCCTCCTGCCCTTATTTACTGACCATCAGTAAGGAGGGTGTCTGCCTAACAAGGGCACTCCTTTCTCTTTTTATTTCCACAGAAAAGAAACCCAGCTGGCAGATGCCTCCTTTGCAGGCCTTCTGGTCAACCCCACATATGTTAGGAGCTGGGGTGTCAGAGACAAACCCTGCCTTGTAATTACGGTTCCTCTGACTGTGCCTGTCCAGAGAATCCCCAACCAAACTCCAAAACATACATCTTATCAGCTGCTTTATCTAAAAAGCAAATGTTTGTAAGTTGTATTACACTTTCCTTCTGATGATCTAGCTGAGGATCAGATCAAAGAGGCAATCCCACTTGCAACAGCTATTTAAAAACACATAAAATATCTATGAATATATTTAACCTAGGAGGTGAAAGAGCTCTACAAGAAGAGATACTGAAGTGGGTACAATCCTGTTGAATAGTTTGGACAGCAGTTTAAAGATGATATATTTAAAGAAAAATTGTAACCAGTCACCAAATTTGAGTGCCATGCTGAAATGGGAAATAGCGTATCTGGAATGCCATTCTCTGGGGACAGCATTCGTAGAAAAACTCTGTGAGATGGGTTTCTTGGTGCTTTAAGGATTACATTAAACTCCTCTCTGCTCAAAGCCAATAGTTTGACTTCAAAGCTGTCTTAGCTTTTTTAGGCTGTACAACAAAATATCATAAACTGAGTAGCATATAAAACAACAAAAATTTATTTCTCACAGATCTGTGGGCTGGGAAGTCCAAGATCAAGGTACTGACAGGTCCCATGTCTGGTTAGAGTGCATTCCTCATAGACTGTGCCTTCTTGCTGTGTCTTCACATGGTGGAGGAGGCAGAAGAGGCAGACAAGCTTCCTTGGGCTTATTCTTTTTTTTTTTTTTTTGGGACGGAGTTTCGCTCTTGTTACCCAGGCTGGAGTGCAATGGCGCCATCTCGGCTCACCGCAACCTCCGCCTCCTGGGTTCAGGCAATCCTCCTGCCTCAGCCTCCCGAGTAGCTGGGATTACAGGCACGCACTACCACGCCCAGCTAATATTTTGTATTTTTTGTAGAGATGGGGTTTCACCATGTTGACCAGGACGGTCTCGATCTCTTGACCTTGTGATCCACCCGCCTCGGCCTCCCAAAGTGCTGGGATTACAGGCGTGAGTCACCATGCCCGGCACTCATCTTATTCTTAAAGGCTCTATTCTCATGACCTAATCACCCCCAGAGTTCCCACCTCCTAATACTATCATCTTAGGGGTTCCGTTTTCAATATATAAGTAGGGGAGGGTGGGAGGGGCGGGGGACATAAACATTTAGACCACAGCAAAGCCAAGCTTTCAGTAAGCTATTTGTTCCTAAAAGGTTTTTCTTGCTCTCCACTGAGTGTGCTGGTATATTCCTTGACAGCATCCCTCGGGAAAGAGCAATGTGGACAGGCTACCCCGTCACCTGCCCACAACCTGAAGCAGTGACCCCTTCATCTCAGAATAAAGATGTGGGTACTGCAGAAGTGGAGATGGAGGGGTGTTTGGGGGCTTGGTGCCTTTTGCAAATTCTTTATGGAGAAATGCCCAGGAAAATAGACACCAGGCTATTAGTGAACATTTGTACGGCTTATTCCCAATGGGGGATTTTCACTGGATGACTCACTGGGAGGTGTCTGTATGTAAGGTGCATGTATATCACCAGCCGAGGAACCTGGCGACAGCAGTAGCTGCTAACTTCAGACAGACGATAAGCCTCCTGTTGGAAGAGAGCTGATTTCAGCTTCCTGCACACCAGGCGGCTGTCTGAGCTCAGCAAAAGGGCCCTAGTGTGCCACGGAATTAACTGACACAGAATACCAAGATATGGGGCAGGAGGTCATTCCCAAACAGGCTCAATTTCGTAAATGCAAACATAAACATGCCTCCAGAAAATAATAAAACAAAACAGACTTTTGCTTGCTGGGTTTCCTTTTGCCCATCTGTAGAATAGGGGTGAAGCAGAGACTCTGAGAGGCTTGCCAGTTCTGCTATTCTGCTATTCTATTACCAAATTTAGTGCCTCTCCTGAATCTCAGTCTAGAGTTTGCCCCAACCCTATTCCCTGGCTGAGTGGCCAGGGAGTCCTCAGAGGCCGGCCCATATGTCCATGGGTGGTTTTCATACTCTTCAAGGCCTGATGCATGTGCCTCTTTATACTGAGAAATGGTCATTGTTGTAGGTTGTGGGCACTGGACACAGGCAGCCCCTCTGCATAGAGCCCGAGTTTTCCCTGAAGCATACTTCTGGGGAAGATACCATCTCAGCTACTGGAGCCACACTGGACGCCAGACTTTGGCCACTATCCGCAAATATACAAATATATTCCGAGTCTGAACAAATAAGAAGGCATGCACCTGGAAATAAAGAAGATGCTGACAGAAAGGGCAGCCCAGGGTAGATTTTTCAAGGGTCTGAGGAGGTTAGAGATGTATTCAGTAGGCTTTGAGAGCCAAGGTTTTTAAAAGGCAGCTTCTTCACAAAGATTAATCTGGCTGTGGAAGTGCAGGGGCATGAGACTGGGGAGAAAAAATTGCTGAAGATGTTCTGAGAAAAGGCCGTAAAAGAGGTAGTGAACCAGAGAGTGGGAACAGGAAGTGGGAGAGACACGAGACTCCTGGGAGGAAGTTCATTGCAAAATGTGGCATCCATTGGCTTTGGGAATCATGGAAGAGAGAGGAATCGAAAAGAGTTTCAAGAGCTTCCGAATCTTTTGTGGGAGCCTGAACACAAAAACACAGAACCCACCGTCCTCCACCGAGTCCCGTGTCTGACCCTGAGAGCATCGTGCCCGGTCACTTTCCTGATGGTCTTTGTCCTCCTGTTCCCAGGAAACGCTCCACCACCACCCCATCCCTGAGCCACCAAAAAAGCTTGTTACCTGGTGACGCTGCCCCAAAGTCAGAGTAATTTAACCCAGTGGATCCTGGCTGGTTCAGCTGGGGTGTCTGTGCCTGAATGTAGTATACCTTATTTCTTTTTTAAAAAAATTAATTTATTTAACTTTAGTTGCATGCTATATGTGAGATTTCTCCTCATGTTATCCCTCCCCACCCACCCCTCCCTCCCAACCCCCCACTGTCTCTCCCTTATCCCCCCAACTACCCCCAGTGTGTGATGCTCCTCTCCCTGAGTCCATGTGTTCTCATTGTTCAACACCCACCAATGAGTAGTATACCTTACTTCTTTTTTTTTTTTTTTTTTTTTTTGAGACGGAGTTTCACTCTTGTTACCCAGGCTGGAGTGCAATGGCGCGATCTCGGCTCACCGCAACCTCCGCCTCCTGGGTTCAGGCAATTCTCCTGCCTCAGCCTCCTGAGTAGCTGGGATTACAGGCACGCGCCACCATGCCAAGCTAATTTTTTGTATTTTTAGTAGAGACGGGGTTTCACCATGTTGACCAGGATGGTCTCGATCTCTTGACCTCGTGATCCACCCGCCTCGGCCTCCCAAAGTGCTGGGATTACAGGCTTGAGCCACTGCGCCTGGCTGAGTAGTATACCTTATTTCTAAATAAGGTGTACCCACCACAGATGGAGGGCTAGGTCTTCTACATGTGGTGGTCTTTTAAGGGCTAAGGTCAACATCCAGTCCACGGCTGGTATCCTCCACAGCCATCAGATAATTGAGACTTGAGTTAGCCAGACAATATCCCCTTCCTTTGACGCCACTCGCAGACCCTATCGGACCCTAGACCCATAACAAGAATGTCATGGGAAACTTAGAGAAGGCCGGACATCTGGGTGTCTGGCAAGTGGTAGCTTCAGTGATACACTCTGGGGACTATTTTGTGGCTTATACTTGGCTTAAAAAAAAAAAAAAAAGCAGACACCCTGCAGGACAGTCTTCTAGGTAGCCTTGAGCAAAACACCAAACCAGTTGTCTCCCTCTTTTCTCAGTTGCAGTTCTCAAAAACAACTTTAGAATGTGCTAGGAATGTAACATCTCCCCTCCTCTCCTCTCCCCTCCCCTCCCCTGCCCTCCCCTGCCCTCCACTCCCCTCCCCTCCCCTGCCTTCCACTCCCCTCCCCTCCCCTGCCCTCCACTCCACTCCCCTCCCCTCCCCTGCCCTCCACTCCCCTTTCTCTTTTTTCTTTTCCTTCCTGAGACGGGGTCTCACTCTGTCACCCAGCAGGCTGGGGTGCAGTGGTGCAATCACAGCTCATTGTAACCTTCGACTCCTAGGCTCAACCAATCCTCCTGCCTCAACCACCCGAGTAGCTCAGACTACAGGTGCACACCACCATGCCTACCTAATTGGTTAATTTTTTTTGGTAGAGATGGAGTCTGGCTATGCTGCCCAGGTTAACCTTGAACTCCTGGCCTTAAGTGATCCTCCCACCTCATGCTGGTATTACAGTTGTGAGCCACTGTACCCGGCCACAATATCTTGAGGTAAGAGGGAGCTGGCCAGAACAACCCAGACTCTCTGTTCCAGTCGTCCTTAGAAACAAGATGCCTTTCAGTGTTTAGGCTCAGTGACTCACGTGTCCCCAGAGTGTAAAACCCAGGATGGTCTCTTTTCTGGGGCTCCTCAGCTACAGTGCAAATGAGGCACATGCAGAGGAGACTGCGTCTACCCTGGGCAGCTCTCCTGAGCCTTGGGGGACCGGGCCGTAACGAATCCTAGGGTTGTGTTGTCCCTCTGCCTAGCTCTAAGGAATCAACCCACTTCACATAACTTGTTGCATATGAGTGTGTTCTGTCTCATCGGATTCAGCCGAGTTGGTCACCAGTGCACAGTGAAGCTGTTTAACATATCCCAGTTGAAAAATCGTCATGGAAGCTGTATGAGGAGAAAGTGTTGCAAAAGCTAGGATGATCAGCAGTTCCCAGCGAGCCAAAGAGACTGCCTATACGGACAGCCCATGAACTGCCAAAGAGTCCTTGCTCAGAAAAGCCGGACTGCAGGAGAGGAGGAGAAAATAAGCAATGAGAAGGAAGAGTGAGGAAGCCAACCCTGCTTCCCAGAAACCTGGTCCAGAGGAGGACTGTGGATTTAGTCATAAAGAAGCATGATGGGGTGGCATATTGTAGTCCATTTTCACACTGCTATAAAGAACTGCCTGAGACTGGGTCACTCATAAAGGAAAGGGGTTTAATTGACTCATAGTTCAGCACAGCTTGGGAGACCTCAGGATCTTATGATCATGGCAGAAGAAGGTGAAGGGGAAGCAAGGCACCTTCTTCAGTAGATGGCAGAAAAAAGTGCCAAGTGGAGCCTGGAGAGCCTCCTATAAAACCATCAGATCTCATGAGAACTCACTCACTATCGCGAGAACAGCATGGGGAAAACTGCCCCATGATTCAATCACCTCCACTTGGTTTCTCTGTTGACACGTGGGGCTTATAGGGATTATAATCCAAGATGAGATTTGGGTGGGGACACAAAGCCTAAGCATGTAACATTTATGGTTTCCCAGGAAAGGATGGGTCTGTGTACCTTTGAAAGTATAACTGCAGTACCAGCCCAATCTAGTTAACTTTGTATAACAAAACTGTGAGTTGTTTATCAGTTGCTATGGACCCAAGGTTGCAAGTTATGTAACCTGAGCATCCCCGGATGAACCAAGTTTGCAACACAGTTGGAGCCTAAGTGCTCAGACCAAGGAACGGGAACCGAATTAAGAAGCAGACATGCCAGGCGCGGTGGCTCAAGCATGTAATCCCAGCACTTTGGGAGGCCGAGGCGGGCGGATCACGAGATCAAGAGATCGAGACCATCCTGGCCAACATGGTGAAACCCCGTCTCTACTAAAATATAAAAAATTAGCTGGGCGTGGTGGCGCACGTCTGCAGTCCCAGCTACTCAGGAGGCTGAGGCAGGAGAATTGCTTGAACCCGGGACACGGAGGTTGCAGTGAGCGGCGGTCACGCCAGTGCATTCCAGCCTGGTGCCTGGCGACAGAAGGAAACACTGTCTCAAAAAAAAAAAAAAGCAGACATGTGGCAGGA
This sequence comes from Saimiri boliviensis, assembly GCF_048565385.1. Taxonomy (NCBI): domain Eukaryota; kingdom Metazoa; phylum Chordata; class Mammalia; order Primates; family Cebidae; genus Saimiri; species Saimiri boliviensis. The sequence goes on along the minus strand of NC_133453.1, from coordinate 126,760,903 downwards.
TCCCTGATCCCATCAGGTTAAGCCCTGGCATCATTCCCACGGCCTGACTCAGTCAGATCACAACTTCTGGCATCGCCTCATTGCAAGATCCAATTAGATCACATCTCATTCCTCTGCCTATGACACCTGACCTAGTCCCCATCTCAAGGAGACAAATTTGAGCACTGCCTAACTCCATGTCAGTCTCTCAAAAGCCAGTGCCATAGTACTTACTGGCTTCTATGTGTAAGGCGGTCGTTGCTCAGTAACAAAACCATAAGGGAAAGAGGAAGAAAGAGGGAAAAGAGAGAGGGGAGATGGCTATGGGGACTGATAAATACGAGCTCTGAGTCAGAGGAGGGAGGGAAACTTCACAGCTGAAAGAACACATTGTCCTCTGAAAAGGAAGAAGAAATTGAGGACTTGGAAGATGAGGAAGATGAGGTTTAGAGAGGATGGCTGGAAGTCAAACAAGAGCGGGCTTGAGCCATGAGTTACTTAGTTCCTGAACATACGATTCTGGATAAATCACGGCAGGAGGTAAGCATCATCTTCAGTTACCATATTCTATGGTGCTATAGTAGGTATATGAAGTATAATTCACTACTGCACATAAAATAGAAGGTACAGCCATGCGTTGGGTGGACAGTGTGTCTGAATCTAAGGTAGAAAGTGAATCTAAGGTAGAAAGAGAAGGCTGGAAGGGATCATTGTGAGGCCTGCCTGTGGAATTAACAGGAACACAGCAGTGGCTTGAATCAATTACACTGCTGCCTTTCCATCCTGCTTCGTTCGTCACATCATCTTTTATTTTTTTATTTTTTATTTTTATTTTTTAATTAAGACAGGGTTTCACCATCACGCTGGTCTTGAATCCCAACCTCAGGTGATCCACCCGCCTTGGCCTCCAAAGGGCTTGGATTACAGGTGTGAGCCACCACGCCCAGCCCACATCATCTTATCTAAAACTCACAAGGGTACCTTCAGGTAAGTGCTACTATGCTCAATTAAAAGACAAGTAGGCAGAGAAATTACCTCACTTGCTCAAGGTGAAATGATTAGCGAGGAGCAGAGTTTAGCAGGAAGCCACATTTCCTGATTCCAAGCCCAACCCTGCCTCTGATATAGAGGAGGCCCACTGCCAGGCACTGAGCAGGCTCACTCATCAGAACTATTTGAGCCAAGAAATGATAGTGTCAGAATGAACATGGCATGCTGGAATACAGCCCCAGACCAATTTGATGAGAGGCAGGAAATAGGAACTACAGTATTTAGAGGGAAATACAAAGCAAGAGACCTGACCAGCATTTAATTCAATTCTGTGCATTTCTAGCACTTAACACGCTGCATGCAACTCAAGAGACAGGTGCTGGACTGTGGCTTACAGATATGATGACAGGAGCTTGTGGCTGGAGAAAAGGAAACTCTGCTCATGGTCTCAGAGGCCAGGCCATGCTTATGTGCCCGACATCAAGATGAAGCTTCTACTCCAGCCCAGATCAGATCCTCCCTGCTCACCGACACTGAAATCTTCATTTCTAGCTCCCAGAATTTGTTGAAGCACTTGCCCTAACCTGGAAAATGCTTCTTTGTCTTTAATTTGATTTGTTGACTAGGATTAAGATCAATCTCATTCCCTTCAGGAGGCCCAGGCTCCATGTTTTGGGGTTGGACATGTCAGGGTGTGAATCCTAGCTCTGTGAATCCATGCTGTGTGAAAATACAGAGACGGAAAATACTTACCCTCTCTGTCTCAGTTTCCTCACCTCTAAAATGAGGATAATAATAATGCATACCTTTTTAGGATTGCTTACGTTTAAATAATGTATGTAAGGCACATAGATAAGCCACAGAACATAATAAATCCTCAGTGCGTACATATTTCCACTGTGTATTTATCACCTGCTGTCATGTTTACCAGTTTTTTGACTCATGATTTCAACATCTAGCAATCTCCCTCTTAGATCTTTCTTCTGAGCTCGGGACCACATATCCAATGCTGCTAGAAATCCCCTTTCCAGACATCCCACTAGTATGCCAACCTCCACATGTCCAAAACTGACCTCATCCTCCCCACAAAACTGACCTCATCCCCCCCACCATCACTCTCATTTAGGACCTTGTTATTGTTTTCTAAGTTCCTGCCACACATTGCTGTCCCACTGGATTTAAACCATGGACATCCATTATCTGTGCCCTGACCACCGTGTGTTTGGAATCCCATATGCTGTTTTGTAGTGAAGCTAGTGTCTTTCCTCCTTGTCCCCTTTGCTCTTTCATGTGTTGGTTGTTTTTGTTTTTGTTTTTGTCACCCAGGTTGGAGTGCAGTGGCAGGATCTCAGCTCACTGCAACCTCTGCCTCCTGGGTCCAAGCAACTGTCCTGTCTCAGCCTCCCAAGTAGCTGGGATTACAGGCGTTTCTCACCACACCTGGCTCATTTCTTTATTTTTAGTAGAGACAGGTTTTCACCGTGTTGTCCAGGCTGTCTCAAACTCCTGACCTTAACTGATCCACCTACTTCAGCCTTCCAAAGGGCTGGGATTACAGGTGTGAGCCATCACGCCCCAGCCTCTTCCATGCTTTCTTTGCCTTCTTGTAGTTGGGAGGGAAGGGGTTATGGCAGGCATCCCCAAACTACGGCCCGCAGGCTGCATGCGGCCCCCTGAGGCCATTTATCCGGCCCCCCACCGCACTTCAGGAAGGGGCACCTCTTTCATTGGTGGTCAGTGAGAGGAGCACAGTATGTGGCGGCCCTTCAACGGTCTGAGGGACAGTGAACTGGCCCCCTGTGTACAAAGTCTGGGGACGCCTGGGCTATGGTATAAAAATGTGAGTAGAAGGAATGCGAGTCATCTGCAGTTACAGGCACTGAAAAGCAGTTATTCTTCCCTGTTAATGTGATCACCATGTTTCAGATGGTGCTGCTATAAGATAGCAGAGCCTTTTTTGCCTGGATCCCTGAGTGACTACATGGAAAAAGGCCCTCAACCATTCTATTTTGTGCAAGAAGTGTGAGCAAAAAGTAAACCTTTGTTTTGGTAATCCCTGGGACTTAAGTCAAGGTTAGTTTGTGACTGTAGCAGAACCTAGCCTAATCTGACTACTATAATTACAACGACACTTCTTGCAGAAAGCCCTTAAGTAGCACTCCCACTGCATACTAGGTAGGGTACAAACGCTTTACCATGGCCTACAACATCTGCTGTTGTCTGGCCTCTGCCTACCTCTTTAACTCCTCTTTGCGATTTTCTGTCTCATGCATTCCGTTCCGATAGAATACGTTTGCATCATGCTTCCAGGCCTGTGCTCCCGCTGTCCCCTTCACTGGGCTTCCCCTTCCACTGCCTCCCTCTTGCAGCCAATTCCTATTGACTTTTTAAAGATTAAATTGAGAGAATCACCTCCACAAGCAAGTCTTCCTTGATATTCTCCCCAATGCATACCGCGTAAGGTGCCTAACACTGAGATTTCCGTATTACCCTCTTCACACATCTATCAATGTGCTTGCCATGCTGAATTACAGTCATCTGCTCTATTAGTCCATTCTCACACTGCTATACAGAACTCCCTGAGACTGGGTAATTCATAAACAAAAGAGGTTTAATTGACTCACAGTTCTGCATGGCTGCGGAGGCCTCAGGAAACTTACAACCATGGTGGGAAGTGAAGGGGAAGCAGGCACCTTCTTCACAACACGGAAGGACAGAGAGAATGAAGGAGGAAGTCCCGCTTTTAAAACCATCAGATCTCGTGAGAACTCACTCCATATCACGAGAACAGCATAGGGGAACCAGCTCCCATGAGCCAATCGCCTCATATCAGATCCCTCCCTCCACACATGGGGATTATACTTCAATATGAGATTTGGGTGGGGACACCTGCATATATCTGTTTCCCTCCTCAGATAAAGTCCGGAGTAGGAACTCCATGTTAATTAACTCTTTAGTCCCCTTGCCTAGCACAGTGAACCACAGCAAACACTCAATAAATGCCAGTAGACAGAGCAGTTAAGCAAATGGACAGTACCTGATGATGGCAGATTCACAGAAATATGTGCTGATCGGACTTTTTTTGTAACCCTGTCCACATCAAGGCTGAATCATCTCTGGAAGGCGACTACGTTAGCAGTCAGCTTGCATACTGGTCACGTACCTAAAAGAAAACAAGATGCAGAATACTATGTATAATAGGACCCCATCTATTCTTAAAAATGTGTTTAATTGTATATAAAAGTCTAGAAGGAAATACAAGAACCCAGGGCAGTTTTTTAACCTAGGAAATGAGAGTGGTCTTTTTATTGTTTGTTTTACACCATTCTGTAATTTTAACTTGGAAATTTTCACCATGAGCACGTATTACTTTTGTAGTCTATTAAGGTAGTTCAATCTTTTTTTTTTTTTTAACCCTCTGTAATAACATGGTCTTTCTCTTGGGCTTCTCACACTAACAAACCTCAGTCCTGTACATGTAGAATATGATAGGACTGGGGCTGCCTTCCACCTGGGAGGGGCCCCACCCCAGAAAAAGCACGGTAATGGGTGGCTTAGCTGCTCCAAACTTTAGAGAGAAATGAGACACTCTCTTCATCTTAATGAGACTGTCCTCCTTGCCTCCTGTCTTCATGGGTTGGCAAAGACCAAGGTTAGGGCGTGGGCCTGCGGGCAATGGGCTGAGGAGGCCATTCAGCCTTTATTTAGTTTTAGCTTAGGCCAGAGGTGCTGGGAGTGTTCTGTAGCTCGAGTGGGCTCCTGGGCACCTCACCCGGGCCAGAAGGTCCACAGAGAGACTTGACTCCAAAGTCCTCATTGAAAATAAATAAAACACGCCTGGCCCTGTTCTCTTTGCACAAATCTCCCTAAAAGACTTGTAGACACACTGGATGGCATAGCTAACAGCAGTGTCAGATAGGGACTGTCCAGTCCAAGTAACCAGGCCAGCAGACTCCCACTGACCCTTCCAGACAACCCGTTTCCCCCACTCTCACCCCGTTCCCACCCCTGATGTTATGCCCAGTAGGCTGGTGTGTGTGTTGTATCAACCAGCTCTCTGCTTCTCTGGCTTCCTGTTGGGTTTGGCCAATGGGAAGGCCCAGCGAGAGGGAGAGAGGAAACTGAGGTCAGGGCATTTGTTCTCTGAGTTTCTCCCTGTGAGTTTCCCTGCAAGTGACTGTGTTCCTTGACCAAAAGTCATTGCTGTCTTCAAAGCATCTCCTTGACAAGACTGTCTCCTTTCAGGTTCCCCTGCTGCTCTCTCTTCCTGTCCCTTTGAGCCATATGAGCCCCAATGATGGCACTACTTCCCTAATCTCCACACCTTTGCAATCTATCCCTTTATTAAATCCTCCTCAGATTATCCGAATTTGTCTGTGCCATTTGTCCAGGCTCTGCTTGATAAAGCATTTGTCTATAAAAATATGCGGAGCCCAATCGTGATTGTTCACACTTTTAATCCCAGCACCTTCAGACAGGAGGATTGCTTGAGCCCAGGAGTTCAAGACCAGCCTGGGCAATATAGACAGACTCCATCTCTACACACAAAAAATAAAAAATTAGCCAGGGGTCGTGGCGCACCTGTAGTCCCAGCTACTAGGGAGGCTGAGGCAGGAAGATTGCTTGAGCCCAACAGTTTGAGGCTGTAGTGCCCTATGATTGCCCCTGAAGAGCCACTGAACTCTGGCCTGGGTAACAGAGAGAGACCCCATCTCCCCCATTCCTCGAACAAAGAAAAGAAAAGAAAAAAGAAGGTGAAGCCAACTCCCTGAATTGAAAACTGGAAAATATATGTAATGGCAAAAACTGCGATTATTTTGCACCAACTGAATACAGGCTTAGATTCAAGCATCTACACATTTCTCCTTCCTAAGGCACTGTAACCAGTGTGGCCAGACAAACAATGCTGGTCTAGTCCAGTAGCTACCTGTGTGTCCTATGCTGTCCCTGTCCCACACGATCTGGGACCTCCCCTTCTTGCTTTAGAGAACTTACTTACCACTTTTGGTCTTGGCTTTTAGTGACTCTTTAAGTCAATTGATTTCTTTTTTCTTTTTCTTTTTTTTGAGACAGAGTTTCGCTCTCGTTACCCAGGCTGGAGTGCAATGGCGCGATCTCGGCTCACCGCAACCTCCGCCTCCTGGGTTCGGGCAATTCTCCTGCCTCAGCCTCCTGAGTAGCTGGGATTACAGGCATGCACCACCATGCCCAGCTAATTTTTTGTATTTTTAGTAGAGACGGGGTTTCACCTTGTTGACCAGGATGGTCTCGATCTCTTGACCTTGTGATCTACCCGCCTCGGCCTCCCAAAGTGCTGGGATTACAGGCTTGAGCCACCGCGCCCGGCCTTTTTTTTTCTTTTTTTTTCAAGACGCAGTCTCTTTTGTCACCCAGGCTGGAGTGCAATGGCATGATCCTGGCTCACTGCAAACTCCGCCTCCTGGATTCAAGCAATTCTCCCACCTCAGCCTCCCGAGTAGCTGCAATCACAGGCACCCACCAGCACGCCTGACTGCATTTTTAGTAGAGATGGAGTTTCACCATGTTGACCCTGCTGGTCTTCAACTCCTGACCTCAGGTGATCTTCCTGCCTCAGCCTCCGAAAATGCTGGGATTACAAGTGTGAGCCACCACACCCGGCCAACTGATTTCTACAGCTTCTGTATCCTTGTTCTCTACACTGAATGATTCCAGTGCCAGTTTCACTGCAGAGAAATGCGTGCTTGACGCATCTGCATGGTCTCGCCGGCTCAGCCCCCATGGATGAGATGTGAGCACTGGTGTAGAAACTGCAGGTATAGGCCAGGCACGGTGTTTCACGAGGTCAAGAGATCGAGACCGTCCTGGTCAACATGGTGAAACCCCGTCTTCAGTAAAAATACAAAAAATTTGCTGGGCATGGTGGCACGTACCAGTAATCCCAGCTACTCGGGAGGCTGAGGCAGATTGCTTGAACCCGGGAGACGGAGGTTGCAGTGAGCCGAGATTGTGCCATTGTACTCCAGGCTGGGTAACAAGAGCAAAACTCCGTCTCAAAAAAAAAAAAAAAAAAAAAACCTGCAGGCATGCTTTGCTTTGACCTCCGCTTACAGGCTCACCTTCCACATGACGGTAAGCTGGCTGATCCCTGCCTCCCTCATTAACTCTTTCTACTTCATATGATTGAATATCTTTGCCTGGGGCTGCTCAAAATAAGCCTGTGCCTTCCCCTCCTGCCTAACATGATGTGGGAAGAAAAAGGTTGGTCTTCTTTTATGGCTGCATAGTACTCCATGGTGTATATGTGCCACATTTTCTTTAGGAAATGGATGAAGATGGAAACCATCATTCTCAGCAAAGTGATAAAAACACAGAAAACCAAACGCCGCATGTTCATACCTACGTAACAAACCTGCACATTCTGCACATGTACCCCAGAACTTAAAGTATAATAAATAAATTTTAAAAAGAAAAAGTTTGGTCTAAATTCTCCCTAAAACCTGGGAGTTCCTGCCAGCTTTTTCTTGTGGAAATACAGGGAACCCTACTACACACATAAGAAGCTTCTAAGACAACACTAAGAAAGGAATTCAAAATGTTTATCTTCGGAAGAGGGAGGGCAATGTTCCTAAAAATGAAGAAACCTGAATTCTAAACTGGCTCTGACGCTCCTGCTCTGTAGCTTCTGATAAGTCATTTGCCTTTTGAGGCCTGTGTTCCCTTTTGTAAAATGGGGGCAATTGAATAAGAGTTTCCCGGGCCGGGCGCGGTGGCTCATGCCTGTAATCCCAGCACTTTGGGAGGCTGAGGCGGGTGGATCACGAGGTCAGGAGATCGAGACCATCCTGGTCAACATGGTGAAACCCCGTCTCTACTAAAAATACAAAACATTAGCTGGGCATGGTGGCACGTGCCTGTAATCCCAGCTACTCAGGAGGCTGAGGCAGGAGAATTGCCTGAACCCAGGAGGCGGAGGTCGCAGTGAGCCGAGATCGCGCCATTGCACTCCAGCCTGGGTGACAAGAGCGAAACTCCGTCTCAACAAAAAAAAAAAAAAAAAAAAAAAAAAAAGTTTCCCTTACCTTCTCTAGACACAACATTAAAAGACTGAATGTGATCACTAAGAAGCATCAGATTATTTTAAGAATCTTAGCGTGTATAGTGTTATCTGTCCCAGGTACTCTAACCCTTGTCTCAAGACAGTGGAATGGACCGTATGGTCAGGAAAAACAATTTTATGGTCGTTTTTCTGTACAGACAAAATCCGTTAAAGGAGCTAGTGAGAATCAGCCCCACGGACTTTTCACGGCCCAAAACTGTTCATTCCTAGTTGCCAAATTGGCTCTTGACTTTCAAAGAAAGCTGTGGCTTTCTTTTACTCAGGAGTTTTGTATTCTCAAAGCTGCCTACGAAATAGACTCAGAGCAGAGTACGAACTAGTCACAGTGACTGTGTCCTGTATAAACGTTGAGAAGCCATCCGAAGTGTGTGGGCTACACAGGATGCTGCATCTGCGTGACGGGGGGAACAGAGGCCCATCTTCCCAGGGCAGGAGGCTTTGCACCACGACAGGCCTGCCAGCCAGCGCTCTGCAGGACAAGGATAGGCAAATTTGCCTCGTTTCACAGGAAATGGGTGAAGCCCGGCTTGAAATTATTACTCAGACGTTTTGTGCTGTGAAGGAAATGTCTTCTGATGGCACAAAGCTATTGGCTTCCTGTTGTGAACGGAGGGTTTCTGCCTTGCCCAAGAACGGACAGGAAGGGAAAGGGTGGCTGTCCCTTGAAGTCCTTGTTGAATGAAAACGCCTGCTCAAGGTTTTCCAGGACACTCCAAATGGCCAGAGGAGAGGTTAGAGGTTGGGGAGAGGTCACACTGGTAAGGGAGGTAGTGCGTGCGGAGTAAGAGTGTGGAGAGGTTGCTGTGTGACAATTCAGCTCCGCAAACATTAGTTGAGCCACACTATGTGCTGTGGCATGTACCCTGTGTTAGGCAGCCCTTGCCCTCCAAATAACAGCCCAGCGGTGGAAACTGGTACAAAAGCAATTTTTGAGCAATATGATAAAGGCTGACACGGAACTATGCGTAGAGTACCATGGTAACACAGCACTGTACTTTGGAACAATCTTTACACCCTTTTGGCTCAGCTTCCCCTTGTTTATAATGAAGGAGCAATCCCATTACTGGGTATATACCCACAGGATTATAAATCATTCTACTGTAAAGACACATGGGGCCAGGCACGGTGGCTCAAGCCTGTAATCCCAGCGTTTTGGGAGGCTGAGGCGGGCAGATCACAAGGTCAAGATCGAGACCATCCTGGCCAACATGGTGAAACCCCATCTCTACTAAAAATACAAAAATTAGCTGGGCGTGGTGGCGCGTGCCTGTAATCCCAGCTACTCGGGAGGCTGAGGCAGGAGAATTGCTTGAACCCAGGAGGCGGAGGTTGCAGTGAGCCGAGATTGCGCCACTGCACTCCAACCTGGTGCCTGGCGACAGAGCGAGATTCTGCCTCAAATATATACATATATATATGTGTATATATATATATATACACATATATATATATAGACACATGTACATGTATGTTAGTTTGCTGTTATGAACAGTGCCATGTTTACATGTACATGGCACTGTTTCCAATAGCAAAGACTTGGAACCAACCCAAATGCCCATCAGTGATAGACTGGATAAAGATAATGTGGCACATATACACCACGGAATACTATGCAGCCATCAAAAGGATGAGTTCATGTCCTTTGCAGGGACATGGATGAAGCTGGAAACCATCATTCTCAACAAACTGACACCAGAACAGAAAATCAAACACCGCATGTTCTCACTCATAGGTGGGAGTTGAACAATGAGAACATGTGGACTCAGGGAGGGGAGCATCACACACCGGCGCCTGTCGGGAGGTGGGGGGCTAGGGGAGGAATAACATTAGGAGAAACACCTAATGTAGATGACGGCAGGGATGGATACAGCAAACCACCATGGCACGTGTGTATCTATGTAACAAAACTGCACGTTCTGCACATGGACCCCAGAACTTAAAGTATAATAATATAATAATAATAATAATAATAATAATAAAAGTAGCACTTAAGATTTCCGAGATAGTGGTAATAACTATTGAACATTAACTCTGTTCTAAGTGCATTCTATGCATTTTCTCCTCACTTCTCACAATAACCCTGCGGTGTAGGTCCTGTAAGGTTTAGGAAGGACAGTAACTTGCCGAAAGTCACAATTCGTAAGATGCAACACTGAACCCTGGCAGCCCTCTCTCCATCCCTCCTCTCCATTCCAGAGACTCCTTTCTCCAATATATCTGGAGATGACAGGGTTTGCTACGAGTCCTGAGTCTCATCCTGAGTCGCTCTCCTGGCAGGTGGGCCCTCCCGCTTCTGTCAGTCCTGCTATTGACAATTCCATCATATCCCGTCTTCACAGCTGAGCGAGTCCCGGCAAGTTCACACTTACCTGTGTCCATGCAGAGTTGCTTCTGCCACACTGGCCTCCAGGAGGGAGACCTGGGAAAGCCCAATCTTCACTTTCTATTGGCCTCCACGACGCCACCTCATAAGGTTCTATGTGTGAGGCTCATTTTACTGAACAGCTTGGGTAGCTCAAGTGAATTACCACGTAGAAGAATACATTTACAGTGGTTTGCAAAATAGTAACAGTCTCACCATCCGAAAGAACATAATTTCTCCCAAACAGTGAAAGACCATTAGTCCGGTGATGGTTTGTGGGCATATCCCAGTTCCCAGGATTGCTCCCCTTTCTCTGAGTCGACCCTCCTCTGTCCCCCTCCACGTGTCTAGCCAGCATTTGCTACTCAAGAGTTATTGGTTGCCCCACCTGTCTCCCCTCTTCTCCCACCAGTAAGACAGTAACCTACAGAGAAGGGCAGAGAACGGACCTGAGGCTTTAGGCTCTAACTGCTACTGTTATTCTATCTAATAACACAAATCTGTGCCTCTTGTGTTCATACACCTGTGCACAGCTTCAGATTGTGAATGCAAAACAACCTTTTCTAATTACATCCAAAAAATAAAAATTAAAACCCTTCATATTTTTCTTAACGCTTGTATACTGCAGGTAGGTGTTCATTCAAATATTTATCATATCAGCCGGGTGCGGTGGCTCACACCTATAATCCCACACTTTGGGAGGCTGAGGCAGGTGGATCATCTGACGTCAGGAGTTTTATACCAGCCTGGCCAACGTGGTGAAACCTTGTCTCTACTGAAAATACAAAAATTAGCTGGGTGTGGTGGCGCATGTCTGTCGTCTCAGCTACTTGGGAGGCTGAGGCAGGAGAATCGCTTGAACCTGGGAGACAGAGGTTGAGGTGAGCTGAGATCCCACTCCAGCCTGGGCAACAGAGCAAGAGTCTGTCTCAAAAAAATAAAAATGAAATAAAATTGAAAAACAAAACAAAACAAATATTTATGAATTTCAAATAAGTATTTAGCACAGGCCAAATACTATACTAGACACAAAGGAATTCAGAACAGAAATTAATATTAATGGAATATTCCTGGCCAGGCGCGGTGGCTCACGCCTGTAATCCCAGCACTTTGGAAGGCTGAGGCGGGTGGATCACGAGGTCAAGAGATCGAAACCATCCTGGTCAACATGGTGAAACCCCGTCTCTACTAAAAATACAAAAAAATGAGCTGGGCATGGAGGCGCCTGTAATCCCAGCTACTCAGGAGGCTGAGGCAGGAGAATTGCCTGAACCCAGGAGGTGGAGGTTGCGGTGAGCCGAGATCACACCACTGCACTCCAGCCTGGGTAACAAGACCGAAACTCCGTCTCAAAAAAAAAAAAGGGGGGAATATTCCTGTCTTCTAGGATTTGGTTCTCAGTCCAGAAGAGACACTGTTTGTAGTAGACACTGTAGGATGATTCACTCTACACGTAATTCCAGTTCTCCTGTCCCTCGCCCTTCTCTGTTACCGAGATTGCAGATTGAAATACTTGTTTATCTACTCTCCCTTCTAGCTAAAAATGGCTCTGTAATACAGTTCAGGTCAGGGAAATATAAACAAAAGTCTGCGGAGGGGTGTTCTGGAAAAGCTTCTGCTATTCCGTGAAAAGAGGGACAGATACACACGCAGCTTTTTGGCGTCCTGTCTGGAATGTACACATAACACAGCAGCCATCTAGTGAGGAGCGGGTGACAAGCCAGAGGCCATGGATGGCGCAGTAATATATAGAGCCCCTGGGTTTCTGACGACACTGGTGAGCGCATTTCCTAGCTATGAACTGCCTACATCTGCATATCTTCCGATGAGAAAAATCACCTCCACTTGTTTCAGCTGCCATGTGTAGCCAGGACTCTATTGCCTGAACACATGACTAACGGATGCCTACGTGAATAAAAACAGCTATGCAAGAAGTGCTGTATTAACGGGCAAGAAAAGAAATGATGGGAGCATAATAAAGAACAAGCAAGGCCGGGCGCGGTGGCTCAAGCCTGTAATCCCAGCACTTTGGGAGGCCAAGGCGGGTGGATCGCGAGGTCAAGAGATCAAGACCATCCTGGTCAACATGGTGAAACCCCGTCTCTACTAAAAATACAAAAAATTAGCTGGGCATGGTGGCGCGTGCCTGTAATCCCAGCTACTCAGGAGGCTGAGGCAGAAGAATTGCCTGAACCCAGGAGGCGGAGGTTGCGGTGAGCCGAGATCGCACCATTGCACTCCAGCCTGGGTAACAGGAGCAAAACTCTGTCTCAAAAAAAAAAAAAAAAAAAAAAAAAAAAAAAAAGAACAAGCTCATGTCCTCTGCAGGAACATGGATGAAGCTGGAGGCCAATATCCTTAGGAAACAAATGCAGAAACAGAAAACCAAATACCACATGTTCTCACTTCTAAGTGGGAGCTAAATGATGAGAACACATGGGCACAGAGAGGGGAACAGCACGTGCTGGGGCCTATGCAGGGTGGAGGGTCGGGGGAGGGAGAGGATCAGGACAATAACTAATGGATGACAAAATAATCTCTACGCCCACCCCCATGACACTAGTTTACCTATATAACAAATCTCCACATGTATCCCTGAACTTAAAAATTAATATTTTAAGAAAGAAATTATAGGAGCAAAGAAGAGAAATCCTCCCAGAAACAGACAGCATTTGTGTAAACTCTTGACAGAGCAGAAGGAATTTTTCAGGGGCACGAAGGCAAGAAGGTCCTCCAGGCAGGAGGAAAAGGACATGTGAATGCATAAGCCCAGTGAAACTGCAGCTCCCAGCAATTGGAGTGCAGATTACAAGTGAGAAAGACGCGGGGTCAGACACAGGAATACAGGGGCAAAATCCAAAATCCGTTTAGACTTTATCTTGGCGAGGCGTGGTGGCGCACGCCTGTAATCCAAGCACTTTGGAGGCCAAGGCAAGCGGATCACCTGAGGTTGGGAGTTCAAGACCAGCCTGACCAACATGGTGAAACCCCGTCTTTAAAAAAAATAATAAAATTAAATTTAAAAAAAAAGAATTTATCTTTTAGCGGTAGAAGATGACTTGAAAGCCTTAAAGCTGGAAGATAAAAAGGGGTTTATAGTTTGGAATGATAACTCTGCCGGGAGGGTGCGTGACGGATGAGAGAGAATAGAGGAAGGAACGGAGGATGCTGGGAGATTATTGGAATCTTACAGGTGAGAAGCAGTGAGACCTGAGCTAAGGCAATAGCTTCAGGGCTCAAAGGAAGCGAAAGACTTGTAAAATAAATGTTGGAATCTAATCTAAAATTGCATAGAAAGATACATATCCAAACAGACATAAATGAATACATCTTAAAACTGGTAAAAAAAAAAAAAAAAAAAAAAAAAACCTGGGTGTCATGGCTCACAGTGATTACAATAAAGGGATTGTAATCCAATAATAGGATTGGGATTACAATAAAGCCTGTAATCCTAACACTTTGGGAGGCAGAGGTGGGTGCATCATTTGAGGCCAGGAGTTCGAGGCCACCATGGCCAACTTGATGAAACTCTGTCTCTACCAAAAATACAAAATAGTAGCCAGGCTTGGTGGTGCATGCCTGTAATCCCAGCTACTAGGGAGGCTGAGGCAGGAGATCACTCAAGTCCGGGGGTGGAGGTTGCAGTGAGCCAAGATTTCAGCACTGCACTCTGGCCTGGGCAACAGAGAAAGACTCTTTCCCCCCACCCAAAAAAATTAATAATAAAATAAAGTCTGTAGACTAATTAACAGTATTAGATCAATGTCAATGCCCTGATTCCGATACTGTATTATAGGCCAGGCGCCAAGACTCATTCCTGTCATCCCAACCCTTTGGAGGCTAAAGTGGGAGGCTCATTTGAACCAAGGAGCTGGCGGCAGCTTGGGCAACATAGCGAAGCCCCATCTCTATTTAAAAATAAATAAATAGCCGGGCGCAGTGGCTCAAGCCTATAATCCCAACACTTTGGGAGGCCGAGGCGGGTGGATCACGAGGTCAAGAGATTGAGACCATCCTGGTCAACATGGTGAAACCCCGTCTCTACTAAAAATACAAAAATTAGCTGGGTGTGGTGGTGCGTGCCTGTAATCCCAGCTAGTCAGGAGGCTGAGGCAGGAGAATTGCCTGAACCCAGGAGGCGGAGGTTGCCGTGAACCGAGATCGCGCCATTGCACTCCAGCCTGGGTAACAAGAGCGAAATTCCGTCTCAAAAAAATAAATAGATAGATAGATAGATAGATAGATAGATAGATAGATAGATAGATATTGTGCTATTTAAGTAAGATATCACCACTAGGGGATGCTAGGTGAAGCATACATGGTTCTTTACGTAGCATTTTAACAACTTCCTGTGAGTCTATTATTATTTCAAAATACAAAGTTTAAAATGTTTTAACAGTTTACATAAATTTCCGTAAGAATCTAGGCCTTTAAAGGAAAACAAATTACATAGAGAGGAACATAGATCAAGGTGGTCTCTACAAAGCTAAATGCCAAGAAAAAAACAGCGTAGCCTTCACAAAAGAGTGGCGCGATTTTGAGAATGACTTAAAATTAAGATCTCAAGAATGGCAAAGACATAGTCTGAAGGTGTTAAAACTGAGTGATGAAATCATTTAAATATCACCCTGTCTTTTGAGATTGCTTTTTAATTTACTTCTAAAACATCATGAAAATGTAAAAATTCCTTACACACACATGCTTTAAAAATACAAACATATACACATAACTGTTGGGTTATTTTTCCTCTGCTCTTCTAACTCCTGGGCTAATGTGTCTTCCCTTGGACGGGTGGTCTCTGCATTCTCGTTTCAAGAATAAATGATCTGGAGGCCATAGGCCACTAGAAGCAGGTCTGAGGTCACCTAGCCTAGGCAGCCCAGGCCTTGAGCCACCAGAGCAACAGTCTCCCTTGACTCATCTCGGGTCTCTGTAGGATCCAAGGCTGCCAGTGGGCACCCGAGTACCCCTCTTTTCTGCTTTGTCTGATGGCTTTGCCTGCCTTAACCAGTAATCCCACTGGCTCTCCGGCATTGCCATGTATCTTCCATGTAGGAGCCAATGATCCCACATCCCTTTAGTCAGCTCTGACCTTCCATCACTTCTAAATATCCAAATGGAGGCCAGGCGCGGTGGCTCACGCCTGTAATCCCAGCACTTTGGGAGGCCGAGATGGGCGGATCACCTGAGGTCAGGAGTTCGAGACCAGCCTGGCCAACATGGTGACACCCCATCTCTAATAAATAAATAAATAAATAAATATTCAAATGGAATGAGCTGTCCTTTACCAAGCTGGGAGAGGTGATTTAACCCACCCTATTGTCTCAGATCAGAAACAATAATCTCAGGACAGCATTCCCCAAACTCTGCTTTACAAAAAACTAACATACAATGAGATATTAATAGGCAGTCAGAAAAAAGTTCCACCATTAAACAAAGACAAAGGTAAAGAGGGTTGTTTGACTGATATCATTTAAGTTGTTACCAGGCTAATACTTACTAGAAATATTGTGCCCCAAACTAATTTGGGGAGCTTTATTAGTGGAAATCCTAGTTTCATTTATCAGAATTCTAGGCATTCACAGAACTGCAGTTTGAGGAAATGCTGTTCCAGGGTGAGTGTTCCCAAGGAATGACAGATCCCTTCCACTCCAGAGAGTCTTCCTTTCCCTGCCCTATTCCCAAGTCTTGCTAGCAAAGGAAAAATGGCTATGTTCCAGGATTAAGAGCTAAGTTCCTTCTGCACAAGAAAAGGAAAAGGCAGTCACCCAGCTCCTTGAGCGCCTGGCAGGGAGACTGTGAACTCCAAGGAAGACAGGCAGGAGAGAGGCCCCGAAGGATGCAGAAAAGAGTGGACTTCCTTTTCCTTCACTCTGCTACAAAGCCTTCTGTTGAGAGACATCTCTGCTTGCCAAGGTTGTTGATATTTCAAAGCAAATAATTAAGTAGGTGGGAAGTAGAGAAAACTGTGAAAATGGGCCAGGAAGGAAGGCGGGGATAAATATAGGAATCTCACTGCGGATGTTGTTCTATTTCAGTCTCTTCTCTCCCTCCCACCTCCCTCTTTTGTTCTTTCTTTCTCTCTCTCTGATAATTGATCCTATTTGGTTCCATTTCCAATACTGAAACTGTCCTTTTAAGCTCAACAAAATTGACACATTTATAATTTGCTCTGAAACACTTCAGCATAGTAACAAAGAAAACATTCATAATGATTGGGGTTAGGTGGTGGGGGTTTATACCACTTTTTGTATTTCTGAAAGCTTCCATGATAAAATTTTTTAAACACACACACACACACACACACACACGCACCTCTCCTTTGCTTTGCTATGGGAATAGGCTTACCTGGATCTCAGAGCTCTTATAAATTACTAAACAAACCAAAATTCATAAAACAAGCCAACAAACAGAAACAGAAGCCAAAGAAACAGACACTCCAAATATGCCTGAGGACTTGGCAATGACTGCAGAATTTTAAAGTTCAAAGTCCTGATTGGTCATTGATAAGCAAGCCACAGCTCCCAGTACTGAATGCTGTCTGCACAGCTTGCAGATTCAGCCTGCAATGTAACTTGACAGTGGAGAATAAGAAACTACCTTTTTTTTTTTTTTTTTTTTTTTTTTTTTTTGAGACGGAGTTTCGCTCTTGTTACCCAGGCTGGAGTGCAATGGCGCGATCTCGGCTCACCCGCAATCTCTGCCTCCTGGGTTCAGGCGATTCTCCTGCCTCAGCCTCCTGAGTAGCTGGGATTACAGGCACGCGCCACCATGCCCAGCTAATGTTTTGTATTTTTAGTAGAGACGGGATTTCAGCATGTTGACCAGGACGGTCTCGATCTCTTGACCTCGTGATCCACCCGCCTCGGCCTCCCAAAGTGCTGAGATTACAGGCTTGAGCCACCGCGCCCGGCCCAAGAAACTACCTTCTTATACAGTGTTTCCAAAATCTTGGGCAAGTTTTAAGTTCTTTTTCCTTTCTTTTTTTGGAGACAGGTGCCCAGGCTGGAGTGTAGCATGTACAATCATAGCTTACTGTAACACCAAACTCCTGGACTCAAGCCATCCTTCTGCCTCACCCTTCTAAGTAGCTGGGACTATTTGCACATGCCACCATGTCCAGCTACTTTGTAAATTTCTTTTTTAGAGATGGGTCCTCACCATGTTGCCCAGGCCGTTCTCAAATTCCTGGCCTCAAGCAATCCTCCTGCTTTGAACTCCCAAAGGGCTGGGATTACAGGCGTGAGCCACCATGCCCTGCCAGTTTCAAGCTTTAATCATTGCAGAAGTGTAAATAAATGTTGCAAACTTACCAAAAAATCATCTGAAGTTTGTTATTCAAGTTTCTTTTAGATCTTTTTAGTTTTGTGAATTTAGAACAATCTCATTTTTAATTTTTTGTTTCAGGCAATACTTAGCCTCTGCCAGAGGAGTCTATCATTTTTTTAAAATGTCAAAAAAAAATTAATTGCTTCAAACTCACAACTTCAGTAAGTGTAAATGAAATTTAAATAATTACATTTTTATATGACCTCTTTGGTAAGTTTGTTTCATTTATACTTCTGAAGTTATTAAAGCTGGGAACTGCAGTGAGGGTTTTGGAACAACGTGTCATGCATCTTAAATGTGACCACATATTAATACCGTATTGGCTTTGGGGAATTGAGGGTGGACTTTAAAGGGCCTGGAATTTTATCAGGACACAGCTTGGGAAGCTGCAAATGTGCCATGCTCTGGGATTCTCTCCAACTGGTGTGTATTTTTACTTGCCAGCACCTCTACTGGAGAATTAGACTCTAGTGGTGTTTGGGGGCAGCATGGGAGTATGAGGAACGGGCAGATGCTCAATTGCACCTCTCGCCTCTCTTTCTCTCTTTGAGCACCTTTCTACACTTCATTTCTGCTTGACAGTAATTTCCCATTGCCCCATGATTTGTCATGGATCTGTCCTCTCCTGCCTGTGAGTAAATCAGCCTACGGCTGTCTCCTAAACAACGGGAAGGCTGCGCAGAAGGAAGAAAATCAACAGATAACAATCAACAAGAGGGACGTTGGCTATTTCAAGCTAACATATTGCACTAGCTCATTCTGCATTCGGCTGGATAATTTATAAAGAAAAGAGGTTTGTTTTTGGCTCAGAGTTCTGTAGACTGTTCAAGAAGCGCAGAGCCAGCGTCTGCTTCTGGTAAGCCCTCAGAGAGCTTACAATCATGGCACAAGTCAAAGGAGGAGCAGGGGTGTCACACAGTGAGAAAGGGAGCAGGAGAGACAGGAAGGAGGACCTAGACTCTTTTTAACAACCAGATCTCACGTGAACTAATCGAGTGAGAACTTACTACCGAGAGGAGGGTACCAAGTCATTTATGAGGGATCCGTCCCCATGACCTCCCACTAGGTCCACCTCCAACACTGGGGATCACATTTTAGCATGTGACTTGGAAGGGACAGACATCCAAACAATATCAGCTATCTTCCCTGTTTCTTCTTTCACATGAACGTCCTTCAGATTGGCGAGGACCACTGTTTCCGTCCTCCCATGCAGTGGTTCTGAAGCCCAACTGTGCAGCCCGCTCAAGAGGGCTGCTTCAGCCACGTGCTGACTTCCAGGCCGTTCGGATTTTGTAAGTGCAGGGCAGCATGTGGGGTGATCCCCGTGGCCACGTGTGAAGGGGTTTTAACCTATCCCACCCTCCAGCCAATCTTCTCCGCTCCCCCAGCAGCTCCCCACCAGCTAGGGGGCTCCCACAGCTTCATGGTAGAGAGCACTGTTTCTGGAGTCATGGAGAGCAGGCTGTGGACCCTGATGGTATGATTCATGTCCTCAGCTGTAAGAATGTGGTGCCTTATTAGACGATGATGAGCGCTGATTAAATAATCGATGTGCAATTGTTGATTGCACATTGACTGACACTTGGTAAGTCCTCGATAAAAATAAGCTATTCTAATCTCTAAGTACAGAGACTCCCAATAACTATTCTATTTCCCGGTTGTTCCTAAGTCATCAACTTAACAGACTCATTTCTAGAAGAGAAATGGGAAATAGATTCTTCTATAATAGTGTCAGAATTTAAAACGAATTCACTGCAGAGAGGTTCTGGATTCCCCCCTTTCTCCTCCCTGTTTTAAAAGAACTCAGATTTCTAATCTGACCCCTCCCTTTCCCATTGCCCTTGATTTCTGGAAGATTACTAACACTGCTTCTGCTTTCACAGCTGCACTTCCCCTCAGGACCTTGGAATTTAATTCATCTGCGCCCAAGGACTTGAATCCAGTGAAATAAGTGAGACCCTCTTCCTACCGCCTCACATATTTTTATTCATTCATCCAGTGTTCTTGAGCCACACCACCGTGCCGCTCAGTGATGCGTGCTGAAGAAACAAAGCTCATTGTCTAATGTCTTAAACAGCACTTCCCTCTGCATGCCTTTTGTCTCATCCTTCTTAAAGATTATTTCCCCTGCTGTGGAAAATGAAAGCAAAGTCGGAGGTGAGCAGTTTCGCTTCCTCTTTGTCCCCTGGTAATTTTACATCATTTCCTCCAAACAACGTGTCTTTCCTTCTCTTGTTCTTCTTGATCTATACAAAGCCCTAAAACCTCCTTCTGATGAGTTCAGCATTTTCCCCGAAGCCTCTGCTCTTCTCAAGTTCTAGTTTAAGCCTCTGTTCTTCCTGTGCCTTCCTGTTGGGAGGCAGCCCTGCTTCCTCCTTTTTTAAAATTTTTATTATTTATTTATTTTTAAATTTTTTTTTGAGACGGAGTTTCGCTCTTGTTACTCAGGCCGGAGTGCAATGGCGCGATCTCGGTTCACCGCAACCTCCGCCTCCTGGGTTCAGGCAATTCTCCTGCCTCAGCCTCCTGAGTAGCTGGGATTACAGGCACGCGCCACCATGCCCAGCTAATTTTTCGTATTTTTAGTAGAGACGGGGTTTCACCATGTTGACCAGGATGGTCTCGATCTCTTGACCTCGTGATCCACCTGCCTCGGCCTCCCAAAGTGCTGGGATTACAGGCGTGAGCCGCTGCGCCCGGCCCCCTTTTTTTTAAATATATGGTCTGAGTCTGTACCTGGGGGAGCTTCCATGAAGCTTCTTCACCGATTCCCTCCATAATTCCTCCTCCCTTCTCTCATTGTGCAGTGTATTAGTCAGGATAACCTAGTTTTTGCTGCAATAACAAACACTGCTCCTAGTTAAAGCAATGAAAAACAATGGTTTGTCTTAATCACTCAACCAATGATGACCCATGTAACAGGCTGACAAAGCCAACGATGACTCAGCAAAACAGGTTGACAAAGGCTCCACATCTATATGGCACCACTAAAACCAGGTGGCCTTCTTCATCAATGCAGCAGGGCGAGAGAGGGTCCAAGGGTCTTGTATCAGCAGGTCAACGCTTCAGCATACGGGTGATACACATCACTTCCACTCACAAAGCACAGGCCAGAATTCACTACATGGCCCCATCTCACTACAACGGGGTAGGGAAGTGAGCACAGGAAGGAAAAGAACGTGTATGAGTGAGCACAAGAAGTTCATTCCATAGGCTGAGTCACAGTGACATGACTGGAATTTCATTTTTCAGACCCTCCCAGTCCTGAAGCAATACAGACCCTTTGAGATCCTCTGACCCGAGCATGACACCTATTTCTTGCTGATTCGCCTTTTCTAAAGTCTATGTTTCTTATCCAGTTACTCCCAGCCTTGCCCTCCTTCACTCCTTATCCTCAATGGGGAGGTTCCCTGGTCAGGAAACTCTAGCCATTCCGACTTTATTCCTGAGAAACCTGGGGGACATTTTATCTGAGCAAGGCAGCCCTGTTGGGGATAATTAGAAGATGAGAATGTGGGGGCTGGAAAGATAAGCAAAGCAGATGGCAGAGAAGTGACGCGTCCTGCTGAAGGACTGGGAGGCAGAAAGCCAACCGCAGTGAAGGAAAAGGCCGCAGAGAGCCTTGCTGAGCTGCTCGAAGTGGGGGTCTCTGTGCCAGTTGCCTCCGCATCACCTGAGAGCTC
The DNA here is from genome assembly GCF_048565385.1 of Saimiri boliviensis. Taxonomy (NCBI): domain Eukaryota; kingdom Metazoa; phylum Chordata; class Mammalia; order Primates; family Cebidae; genus Saimiri; species Saimiri boliviensis. The sequence goes on along the minus strand of NC_133453.1, from coordinate 126,739,461 downwards.
ATTAGAAATGCAAACCTTCAGCCCCACTGCAGGCCGGTGGAGCAGGAATCTGCATTTTAACTAGATCCCCGGGGGATTCACATGCAAAGCACAGTTTGAGAAGTCCTCCTTCTTTGGAGCGCTTCAGAATGCCCCTGTTGGGAGAGAAGACCTGGAAAAGATTTTTGGAATCCAGTGAGAACTGGCAGCAGAACTTGGCAACCCTATGTCTTAAAAATAGAGAGGTTTTACACAGGGTGCAGAGACTGTGTGGATGGTGGTGTATTATGCAAACCTTCAGCAGCAACACAAAACGAGTTTACAACCATCTAGTTAAAACGGGGGAGGAAGAAGTTTCTAAAAAGCTTGTACCTCAAATAAGGAATGATAAACGAGAATACCTTCCATAATATTTATCATGACTAATATGAAGTATGCTAAATGTTATTGATATCTTAATTATGATTTTGTAAAGGTACAGATATTGGAACGGTCTCCCAAAGTCCACGTGCATCACCAGTTTCTTTCATGTTCCTTTCCCCTAAGTATTAATTCCCACTGGAGGCGTCAGGATCAAACCATCCTTCTCACTCCTACTGATTGGTGATACAGAGATTGTCGCATTTGGTTCTGCCACTTCCAAATTCCCAAGATTCCTATTGCCCACTCTCCAAGTCTCCTTTCTCTAGACTGCACTGGTGACTCTTGTCCCTGCACCACCGCCCCTCTTCATTTTAAGGTGTTGCAACCACCACATTTATAGATTATCCTTTTTTTGAGATGGAGTCTTGATCTGTTAGCCCAGGCTGGAGTGCAGTGGTGCGATCTCAGCTCACTGCAACCTCTGCCTCCCAGGTTCAAGCAATTCTCCTGCCTCAGCCTCCCGAGTAGCTGGGATTACAGGCACACACCGCCATACCTGGCTAAATTTTTGTATTTTAGTAGACATGGGGTTTCACCATGCTGGCCCAGGCTGGTCTCGAACTCCTGACCTTGTGATCTGCCTGCCTCGGCCTCCCCAAAGTGTGGGGATTACAGGTGTGAGCCACTGCACCCAGCCAAGATGTTGCAACCACCAAATGTATAGACTATTCCTTACCTTTTCAATGGGGCTTGGTTACTTTCTGATGGCATGGAGAGAGGAGCTGAGCTGTGGGCAACTTGGGAACAAATCCCAGATGAGAGGGTGAAATACAGATTGCTTTTATTCACAGGAAGGGCATTTCTGATATGTTGGGCTTATTTCACTCTTTAGTGTGAAGAACTATTTGATATTGTCATAGATATAAAAACAGACTGAGACACAGATACAGATAACTATTCATTTTTTCATGCATGGATATAGAATATCTGTTTCCGACCATATGGACCATAAACGGTGGTCATGTTCCTTACCATTTGGAAAAATCCGGTGCTCAGTGAGAATAAAGTTAACACACAAAAAGAAACAGAAAAGAAAAATGGAAAGCAAGTCCCTAAGCATTCAAGGTTCCAAGATTTGATTTTTCCTGAGACCCCACTATGCCTTTGGGTTTTGGCTCAGCCCCTCCTAGGAGACCGTGAACCAACTCACTTTTGTACAAGCTAGCTTAAGCTAGGTTTCTGTTGCCTGGAGCCAAGAGACTACAGTCATTCTCGAAGGTCTCACCTCCTTCCTTAGGTACCACTACTGTAGGAGGGCCCACACCCTAACTATGCTATGCTATGATATTGTGACATTTAAATACAGTGGAAATAGAGGCATGGTTACCTGCATCCATATTAGATGCTAGCAATGGAATTCATCCAGCCATAGATTAAGGAAGAAAAACGCTCTCCCTCTCTCAGTCTTATATACCTAGGCATGCATCACAACAGTGAGTAGAGATTGCTGGGTGCAGCCGGAGAGTACGAGCAGTTCTGCATGCCCACTGTCATTATTTCCAGAAAAATCCAATGCATGCCCTGCTAAAGTCAGGCAAGAAGCCATCCCTGGGATCCAGTTTCCAAACATTTCCACCAGAAGCCCTATGATGTGAGAGGAGGCACGCATTCCATTGTTTCTGAGGCTGCATAAGTCCAGGAAGGAGACAGAATATTTGTAGGGAATCTGCATACGCTGGCTTTGCGGATTATCTCACCGGAATCTCTTGGCTTCCATATGCTGTGGCCTTGAGAGTGCAATCATCATTTCACAGAGGAGGAAACCAAGCTTCAGTGAGAGGAAGTGATGTGCTCAAGGTCACCAGCTACTAATGTGAGAGCCAGGATTTGAACCCAGATCTGTTAGATGCTAGAGCCTCTTCTTTCCCCCTACAGCTGTGCTTCTGAAATTATGCCACGTACACAAATCACCTGGGGGCCTTGGGAAAATGCAGGTTCTCATTCACTAAGTGTCTTTGTCTGTTTTGTGCTGTGAGAAATGGATTAGTAAAATGGAGCTATAACAGACAATCCAAGATTGGGTAATTTACAATGAACAGAAATATATTGGCCCATGACTATGGAGGCTGAGAAGTTCCAGATCAAGGGGCTGGCATTTGGTGAGGGCCTCCTTGCTTTGCCATAACGTGGCAGAAGGTATTACATAGGGAAAGAGAGGCAGGAGAATCCCTTGAACCCGGAAGGCGGAGGTTGCAGTGAACTGAGATTGCGCCATTGCACTCCAGCCTGGGTGACAGAGTGAGACTCTGTCTCAAAAAAATGAATAAATAATAAATAAATATGACTCTTGCTGTAACAGCATTAATGTATTCATGAGGGTAGAGCCCTCATGACCTAATCACTTCCTAAACATCTCAGCGCTCCACATTGTTGCTTTAGGGATAGGTTTCCAACACGAGAACTTTAAGGGACACATTCAAACCCTTAACAGTAGATCTAAACTCAAGGGTTAAAACTGAGAGTCTGTATTTCCAACAAGCTCCCAGGCGACAGCAACGCTGCTGGTCTCTGGACCCACTCTGGGTAACAGAACTTTAAAGGACCACCTCTCCCTGAGCATAAGTTCCCTGAAAATTAGGAGAAATCTTGGGGAAGAATTTCAACTTCGGTGGACCATAGAACTGATAGAGGTTTAAAATAATTTTGCAAAGTTCCTGTGGGGTAGGGAGGCCTCAAGCTAACATCTGGGCTACATAAGTATTTAGTCGTACAGAAGACAGAGTATTTTTTTAAGATGCAAAGGAGTCTGAAAACTCTGTTTTTTGGTCTGCAGGCAAAAGATTCCCTGGAGAAAGAAGACCTCTCCTCCCGGACCCTGCTCCTTCCAGAGCTTCTTCTTTGTTTTGCCACAAAGATCTACGGGGCACCCCCACTAGCCATTAGCTAGCTGTAGTAGAAACTGCCCATCCTCTTGCACCCCCCACCCCGCATACTTTCCAAGATGTTAAAATTGCAGCAATTACGCGAATTTCTATGAGAGCTGGAACTGTGAGAAATGGAGCACATGTCATAAACCTAGGGGAAAGTCCAACGCTTCAGAAAAACAACAAAACTGAAAAAATATATATTTTGCACAAATTCCGTTAAGGGGAAGAGACAAAGAAACGTGCCCTAGGGATCCTCCTAGCTGAGGGTCTGGGAAACCTAACAGGACTGTTGGCAGCCCTTTGCTGGGATGGGGTGTGGTCCCCTCTCTCACGGCTCCAGTACACTGCTCAAGGACGAAAGTGACTTTGAGCCGCGTCGCAAAAGCAAGTAAAATGTTCTTTCAACTTTCTTTCATGATACTAAATTTGAACCTGTCTCTCACCTGTCAAGAGCGGCAGCCCTAACCCACCCACCAACGTGTTTCCTGTCTGCCACTTAAAATTCAAGGATCAAAACCCACACGTAGGCTGGGCGTGGTGGTTCACACCTGGAATCCCAGTACTTTGGGAGGCTGAGGTGGGCTGATCACTTGAGGTCAGGATTGAGACCAGCTTGGCCAATGTGGCAAAACCCCAACTCTACTAAAAATATAAAAAATAGCTGGATGTGGCGGCATATGCCTGTAATCCCTGCTTCTTGGGAGGCGGAGGCATAAGAATTACTTGAACCCAGGAGGCGGAGGTTGCAGTGAGCCAAGATGGGGCCACTGCCCTCCAGCCTGCGCAACAGGGTGAGACTGTGTCTCAAAAACAAAACAAAACAAAACAAAACAAAATCCCATGTGTGTGCTTGACAGTGCCTATACAAACTGAACACATGCAGGCTCTACAACCCAGCAAGCCTACCCCTTGGTACACAACCAAGAAGCTTACGTTCATGTATGCTGGGAACACACGTTCACAACTGTGCTCACAGAAGCCCTGTTCCTAACAGCACTGACCTGGGAATGACTCAGATGTCTCCCGCCAGTAGACAAGATAAAGGAGGGGCATTATGTTTACGGGGTCAAATATTGTACAACGTCAGGAATTGACAAACCACAAGGATACGCAACGACGCGGATGAATTTCACGACACATTGAATGAAAGACGAGTAATTCAAAGGTATTAGAAATCAGGGTGGTGGTATCCCTGGCAGGAGGCATGAGGGAAGGGAAGGGGACACAGAGGGAAGGGGTCTGCAGTGCTGTTGTGCTGCTTCCTGATCTAGGTGCTGGTTTCACAAGCGTGTTCACTGTGCAAAGATCCATCGAGGTATATACCCATGATTTGTGCCCTTCTCATGTATAAATGCTACGCTTGAATTAACAGTTTACTTAGAAAAAGGAGAAGTTTACCAGTCACCTCTAAGTCAAAGCTCTTTTCTGTTAGTGACCTCGCAGCAGCACCTGGAGGTGTCCAGCTCCTCCTTCCCCTGCCTCCACCACAGCCTGGCTTCGTAGGCGCTTTCTTCTGCGTGGCTGGCGTGTCTCCTCCCATCCTGCTTAACTTCCCCAGCCAGGGCCCCAGGCCCTAGGACCTGTTATTATGAATGAAATCGTGGCCTCGATGGGCTCCCTGCTTCCTGTATCTCCCATCCAGCTCCTTCAAAGCATTTGCTCGGGATCTCTGCTTTCATATAACCTTCCTTTGAAACTTTCAGTCCACCATCATCAAGTCAACGATAAAATGCAGCTTCTCTGCATGGCACTCAGGTGACCCTTTTAAAAATCAGGCCACACGTCCCTTCCAACTTTGTCCAGTCTGTGCTCCCCAATGAGCCAATTCTCCTGCCAGATGGTCCCCTCCTCCCTCATAGTCAGCACACTCTTGTGGTTTCTGCCTGCAACCTCCAGCAGGAGAGAAAGCCCAAGCCCACTCATTCTTCCCAGGACCAACTCAGACTTCTTTAGCCTTCCCGATTAGACCTTGACCTTGACCTTAGCCTCATCCAATTCCTCTCTCCTCTGAGTTTCTGCGGTCCATACTTACTTGCCCAAGTCATTCAGGGTTGACCTTATGGGCATGTGCCCCTTGAAATGAGCTGGAGAGGAAAAAAAATGTTCTGAATTTTTTTCATTCATGCTTAGGCTGGGAACACACGCTGGTCACCATTTAATACAAAACCTCCCCTGGCTCCCAGACATAGATCACTCCAACACCCAATCTGACCTTGAACTTCAAAATACACAAAAAGTAAACTCAGCAGGGAGCAAACTGCCCACTGACTACCAAAGATAACACAGCACAAATATTTCCTCCAGCTACACAATGGAGAAGCTGAGTAATATGCAGAATGCACTAAATGACGACTAAGATCACAGGGGTTTTAAGGTCAGCTGAAACTCGATGGCCATAGTTTTCCTTTCTCTTGGGTAAAAGCCTCTCTGAGCAAACCACGTTCTTTTCAGAGAATCGAGGCTGTAGTCCCTGCCGAGGCAGATCATTCCTGGCTTGGGCTGGGTGCTTCTCAGCCCTTACCCCGTTGGGCTGCAGGAGGGTTCAAGATGGAATCAGGCAATGCTGCCCAGGGAGCCAAGGAAACTCTGCTCTTGCTGCAGCCTGAGCAGGACAGGAAGCAAATGAGCAGAAGCAAGCAGTAATTTGCATGCCAACAATAGGAGTCAAAACTGCATTTCTGACCCTGCACCTTTGATCCTTCTCATAGTAGTCATCCACAAGCCATAAAAAGGCCAATGAAACACGGTTTGAGAATGGGAATGCTGGAGTCAAGAGTCCTGGGTCCGAATTCTGGCTCCACTACTCATCTACTGCATGACCCTGGGCAAGTTGCCTAAAGTCTGTTAGACTCTGATTCTTCAATGTGCATATTTCATAAAGGTGTTGTCTGAAATGAGAATGTATGTAAGGTGTGTGGTACATAGCAAGAGCCCAATAAATAGACAGAATGTTCTACGGGCTTTTGTGAACCCCTGCCATCTTTAGTTTATTATCCCTCCAAGTGCAAAAATTCTCTCACATTTTTTTGGCTTCCCTACATTCTTTTTTTTTTTTTTGAGATAGAGTTTTGCTCTTGTTGCCCAGGCTGGAGTGTAGTAGTGTGATCTCAGCTCACTGCAACCTCTGCCTCTGGGGTTCAAGCAGTTCTCCTGCCTCAGTCTCTCAAGTAGCTGAGATTACAGGTGCCTGTCACCACATTTGGGTAATTTTTTGTATTTTTAGTAGCGATGGGGTTTCACCATGTTGTCCAGGCTGGTCTCAGAGTCCTGACCTCAAGTGGTCCACATGCCTTGGCCCCCCAGAGTGCTGAGATTACAGGCATAAGCCACTGCTTCCGGCCCATTTTTGCAAAAAATAAAGTCCCTGTGAAAAAACTGGGAGGTAAAAGTAAAGATGTCATCAGGCCGGGCACGGTGGCTCAAGACTGTAATCCCAGCACTTTGGGAGGCCGAGACGGGTGGATCACGAGGTCGAGAGATCAAGACCATCCTGGTCAACATGGTGAAACCCCATCTCTATTAAAAATACAAAAAATTACCTGGGCATGATGGCTCGTGCCTGTAATCCCAGCTACTCGGGAGGCTGAGGCAGGAGAATTGCCTGAACCCAGGAGGCGGAGGTTGCAGTGAGCCGAGATCGTGCCATTGCACTCCAGCCTGGGTAACAAGAGCGAAACTCCGTCTCAAAAAAAAAAAAAGATGTCATCAAACGCAAGATCAGTTTAGCAGAAGTGGCTGTGGAGGTGGACTCCACAATGGGGTTGATCTACTCCTAAACATCTCTCACTTCATATTGTCTCATTATCTAAAATTCTACCAATCTATTGCATTCCTACGCATCCTCTTAAAATTAGAAGCCCATGTGTGAAGATGAAGACCATGTGAGTCATTCACATGCTGGTGGTAAATTAGCAATCTGCTACTACAAGGGACTTAGGGTTTTTTATTGGAAGTTGGAGGATATAGTTAACTCAGGAGCACAGATCACTCAGAGGGTTAGGCCAGACAGGGCTTCCACTGAAAGACTTCAAGTAGCAATATCCTTAAGAGCATGGACTCTGGAACCATAAGGCCCAGTTCAAATCCCATTTCTATCACTTACCATCTATGGTCTTAAAAAAGCTACTTGACCTCTCTGGACCTCCGTTTCCTTATTATGAGATGGAGATGATAATCCTAGTGTTATCATGAGGATTAAATGAGTTTATGTATACAGTCAGCCCTCTGTATCTGTGAGTTCCACATCTGTGAGTTCAACCAACTGCAGATCAAAAATATTTGAATGAAAAAAATGATGTCTGGGTCGGGTGTGGTGGCTCACACCTGTAATCCCATCACTATTGGAAGCCAAGGCAGGCGGATCGCTTGAGGTCAGAAGTTCGAGACCAGCCTAGGCAACATGGTAAAACCCTGTCTCCATTACAAATACAAAAATTAGCCAGGCATGATGGCGCATGCCTGTAGTCCTAGCTATCAGGTGGCTGAGGCAGGAGAATCCCTTGAACCCAGGAGGTAGAGGTTGCAGTAAGCCAAGATTCACCACTACACTCCAGCCTGGGCGACAGAGCAAGACTCCGTCTAAAAAAAAAAAAAAAGAAAAAATTATGTCTGATGTTTGAACTGAACAAGTAGATAGACTTTTTTATATTGTCATTATTCTCTAAACAATACTAACAGTCACATAACATTTACATTGTAGTAGGTATTATAAGTAATCTAGATATGATTTAAAGTATACAGCACTGGGTACAGTGGCTCACGCCTATAATTCCAGCACTTTTGGAGGCCAAGGCGGGCAGATGGCTTGAGCCCACAAGTTCAAGACCATCCTGGGTGACATGGTGAAACACCAACAACAAAAAAATAGAACCTAATCTGTGAAGACGAAGAGTATGTGTATGAGTCATTCACATGCTGGTGGCAAATTAGCAATCTGCAAAATTAACCTGAAATCTACAAAAGTTAGCCCCACGTGGCAGCCCACTCCTGTAGCCCGGAGGATCACCTGAGTCCCTCGAGGTTGAGGCTACAGTGAGCCATGATCGTGCCACTGTACTCCAGCCTGAGTGATGGAGAAAGACCCCATCTCAAAATGGGAATAATAAATTGTACAGGAGGATGTGCACAGGTTATATGCAAATACAACACCATCTTACATCAGGGAGTTGAGCATGCAGGGACGTTAGTATCCAAGGGGGTCCTGGAATCAATCTCCTACGGATACCTAGGAACAATTGTAAGTGCTTGGAAATGCACCTGGAACATATCAAGTATCATATAGGTGTCAGTTATTACCAGGAAAGCTTGGGGCAAAAGATATGAAATTGCAAGGAAGATGATGCTGAAGACAAATCCTCCCACTTCCCATCTCAGAGGCCTGGCAAGAGTCACTGTTCCTCTCTGCAAACTGGCCATTTCCATTTCCAGTCTTTTGCTGCCAACACAGGGAAGAGATTCTACCTGCCGCCGGGCCACATTTTGGCGAATAAAGACATGGGGGTTGCCTGAAATTCTAAGCAGCAGCTCTAGTCCATTTTCCACAGGCAAAATGCACTTGAGGCTCCAAACTACCAGCTTTTACCAACTGTTATGTGAGGGAAGGCCTGATCGGGCTCATCCTAAAGCATCCTTATGAAAACAGAAAACTTAAGGGGAGAAAGATGAACGTTTGCATCAGAAGGAAGAGTGTGCTGGAGTCTTGGGAGAGATGGGGAAGGAGGGCTGGTCCTTTATAAACACAGCATCTAAGATTATAGCACTTATTATTATAATTATCCTTCTAAGGAAATCCCAGAAACTGCCCTCATTAGACCTTGACCTCAGCTTTTAGACTCAAAAAATAAGAATTTGCTTTTTATTCAGTCGGGATGGTACCAGGTAAAATATAGCATAAAAATAAAACAATAAAAAAGGGGGAAAAAGGTCAAAAAATAAATAAGGAGTAAATTTAAATAATTTTAAAAAGGAAAAAAGAGAAAGTAACTAAAAATTATTTTAAAAGAACTCGCTTTTTTTGGTTTTCTTTGCAATTCTGGCGATGAGCTGACTTTCCCTAGGACAACACCCACAAGGAGTTCATGTCTCCTCTTTGAGCTTCAAGGTCACCATTTGTAAAATGGAGATAAAAACACTTATCTTCCAGAGTTTCAGACGTTTTAAATGAAATAATGTATGTAATGGGTTTGGAGGTATCTCGAGCATAGCTGGTGATTATTGTTAGTGTTAATATTGACTTCCAATGTCAAAAAACTGCCCCTCATTTAAAGCTCCTTCTTTTAAGAGCACTTTCTCAGCTCCTTGTTGCCTAGAAGCCTAGACCCTGTTCTTTCATTACTAATTTGGTTTGTGCAAAGATGTCATCCTAGAGTCCCATGGCAGAAATGGACCCTGGGCCACCCCAGTACCTTCCAGCAAGTCCCTAAAGAACCTGTCCCAGATTGCTAGACATAATTAGACACCTAAAAAAGGAAAGTACGCAGTCATGCTGACTCACACCCTTCAACTATTTAGGGGGCACAGAAAGGCCCCACCACAAATGACCTAGTCTAATGCCCTCATTTAAAGATGAGGAAATGCGGTGGCTCACGCCTGTAATCCCAGCACTTTGGGAGGCTGAGGCAGGTGGATCATGAGGTCAAGAGATCGAGACCATCCTCGTCAATACGGTGAAACCCCGTCTCTACTAAAAATACAAAAAATTAGCTGGGCATGGTGGTGCGTGCCTCTAATCCCAGCTACTCAGGAGGCTGAGGCAGGAGAATTGCTTGAACCCAGGAGGCGGAGGTTACGGTGAGCCGAGATCGCGCCATTGCACTGCAGCCTGGGTAACAAGAGCGAAACTCCCTCTCAGAAAAAAAAGATGAGGAAACGGAGGCCTAGAGACGGAAGCTTGTTGAAGGTTACGCAGGGAAGTAGAGATGAGCCCCAGCTAGAGCTCTTAGCCACTGATTGCCAGAGAGCACTGACTTACTGTTCTAGGAGCGTGTGTACCACAGACAGGACGGCTTTGGGAAAACCACTTGAAGAGATAACATTAGGTCTTTTTCTCCTTGGGATTAGGGCTATTTGTGTTTCCATCTTATTCCCCGTCTAGACTCTGAGCTACTAGAGAAGGCAAGTACCAAGTTCAATCATCAGTCATTTCTCCATCAATGCCTTCTACAATATTAATACTTCCTAAATATGCATTACTAAATATAGACACAGTTGCTATACAGCAGGCGTCCCCAAACTACGGTCCGCAGCCGCATGCGGTCCCCTGAGGCCATTTATCCGCCCCCCCCCCCCCCCGCCGCACTTCAGGAAGGGGCACCTCTTTCATTGGTGGTCAGTGAGAGGAGCACAGTATATGACGGCCCTCCGACAGTCTGAGGGACAGTGAACTGGCCCCCTGTGTAAAAAGTTTGGGGACGCCTGCTATACAGTAACAGATAACTCAAAACAAGGCTGCTCACGTGTCCAAATAAATGATCAGAAATATGGGAGGGGTTTGTTCATAAAGATGTTCATGCAACTACTACTTATAGTAGTAAACTGTTGACAAAACAAAAACCAAAATTTCTAACTAGGAGGAAATGACCGATTAAATTGTAGTATACCCATGCAGTAAAATTGAAATAGTGTTTTAATAACACTTCAATTCGCTTAATTTTAAGAAAATGGGAAAATGCTAAGCAAAATAAGCAGGTTACAGCCGGGCGTGGTGGCGGATACCTGTAATCCCAGCACTTTGGGAGGCCAAGGCAGGCAGATTGCCTGAGGTCAGGAGTTCAAGACAAGCCTGTCTGACACGCAGAAACCGCATCTCTACTAAAAATACAAAATTAGCTGGGCATGGTGGTGAGCACCTGTAACCCCAGCTACTTGGGAGGCTGAGGCAGGAGAATCACTTGAACCCGGGAGGTAGAGGTTGCAGTGAGCTGAGATCGCACCACCACACTCCGGCCTGGGTGACAAGAGTGAAACTCTGCCTCAAAACAAACAAAAAAAGCAGGTTACAAAAAAAAAAAAAAAAACAAACAAACAAAAAAAAAAACTAAGCAATTAACCATGTTAAAGAACACATATAGAATAGAAAAAAATTACTGGAAGGACATACACCTGAAATTAAGAGTGGTCATCTCCCAGTAGAGGTGTGTTATTGAGATATTTTTAGTTTTTTTTTTTTTTAATTGTCTGCAATGGGTAAGCATTTTTATGACAGAAAAAGGTCACTGCAAAAGCAAAAACTGAGAAGCCATCTTTCAGAAGGACACTGCATCGGGTCTGCTGTAGTTTGGATGTCTATCCCTCCAAATCTCATGTTGAATCTTGATTCCCAATGTTGAAGGAGGGCCTAATGGGAGATATTTGGGTCAGGGGGCTGGATTCCCCCATGAATAGATTAATGCCCTCCCTGGAAGAGGGAAATGAGTGAGTTCTCACTCCATTAGTTCCCTCAATAGCTGGTTGTTAGAAAGAACCTGGCATCTTCCCATTCTCTCACTCGCCCTCTCGCCATGTGATCTCTGCACATACTGGCTCTCCTTCACCTTCCCCTGGTGCCAGGCTTCAGGTACATCCTGTAGAGCCATAAGCCAAACAAACCTCTTTTCTTTATAAATCACCCAGCCTCAGGTATTCCCTCCTAGCAACATATAAGTAGTCTAAGACAAGGCCCATGGAAGATCGCACTATATGAGGGAAATGTCATTGAGGCAGAGAAATTTACTGATCCCAAATGCCACATGCTTCTTTAAATTCCCAGTTACCTAGCAGCTAGGGTACATGACTGTTTCTGACCAGTTAGCTGTGACACAGGTCGCTTCCAAGTCACTTCTGAGTGGAATCACTGAAGAACCAGCAGGCTATATTTTTCCTTGCTGCGGCCACAAAGGTCATGAATTCCAGATGGCATCAACTCCGCCAGCCTGGGTACTTGGGTGATTGTGTGGACCAAGTCTCTCTCCCTTCTCTTCCCCATACTACACTGGAATGAGAAATCAACTTTTGTGCTGAAGTCACTAGGGTCCAGTGATTCTCAAACTCTGCCACTTACGATAATCATTTGAGGCGCTCTTAAGAACTCTGGTGTTCAAATATCTGGGGATGGGATCCAGGCATTGGTATTTTTTTTTTTTTTAACTCAAGTGAATCCATTGTGCAGCCAAGGTTGAGAATCAGTGGCCTACTCCATTGGCTCTTAAAGTGTGGTCCTATCCAGCAGCCTCAGCATCACTTGGAACGTATTTGAAGTGCAAAGTTTCAGGCCCCACAACTTGTGTTTAATAAGCTCTCCAGGTGATTTTGATGGACAGTCAAGTCTGAGAACCAGTGGCCTGGACTTTCTATACAGTCCTATTTCCTCGAGCTGGTTAAATTGAAGATGAATTTATTAACAAAATGAGGTAGTAGTTTTGTTGTGACAGGGATTTCCCCACTCTTCAGAAATGCTTCTTTGCTTGGATTCACCTTTGGAAATATTTTCACAAGCACTTTTTAAAAAATGTTTGCACTAACTCAAACGTATATTGGGGGCAGGGAGAAACCCTAAGACTCAAAGTATTTTCATGGGGCCAGGCTCAGTGGCTCATATCTGTAATCCCAGCACCTTGGAAGATCAAGGAAGGAGGATTGCTTGAAGCCAGGAGTTCAAGACCAGCCTGGTCCTGGACAACAAAGTGAGACCCTGCCTCTACAAAAACAAAACAATATAAAAATTAGTCAGGCATGGTGGCACATGCCTGTAGTCCCAACTACTTGGGAGACTGAGGTGGGAGGATTGCTTGAGCTCAGGAGTTTGAGGTTACAGTGAGCTGTCATTATACAACTGCACTCCAGCCTCGGGGACAGAACAAGATCTTGTCTCTTAGAAACAAACACAAAAAATTCATTCATGGGTAATCAAGGTCAGTAGTTCTCAGACTTGACGATTTCTGAACACAGTGATTTTTTTTTTTTTAATAGTGGAAGCATTAAAATAAGGTTGATAATTTTGCAATGCAAGAATAGTTTCTAAAATTAAAACTAACACTATTACATTCATGAAATGAGCTTTTAACAACAAAGACTAAGAAATGATACAACCTCTGAATAAAGAAAAGTCCATGATAGAACTATTAGAAACTTTACATGTCACGATCCTCTTTTTTCCGTTTTGCTCAGATTGATGAAATCTTTGACACACATAGGCTCTGGTCCTCAGCCAATATCTTGGAACCACTGAACTAGGTGACAATTAAGGCCAACTCCCTATTCCCCAGGACATTATGTAATACCCAAAGGCTTCCAAATAGTACCAGAAGTGGAAACCTCTAAGCACGAAGCACTGCTGTAACTTTCAGCACCAAATTGCTGCAACTCACAAATTCTACTCTTCCCACGTCCCCCAGTTCCAAACAGGCCTCAAAGCTTCATGTCTATAGAAGAATTCACATACTTCCTCAATCTTTAGTACTGAAAAGAATAAGCCAGAACATGTTGTTACCAACATTCATAAGTAAGGCCTATTTATACAGACGGAAGTCACACCCTGTGTAACCCACCACGGTCTCCCCAGGATGACCCCATCACAATGCTAAAGGGATGGAGAACTTCCCTCCCAGGGAACAAGTCATCAAGTACAATCTCAATAATTTTTTTTTTTTTTTTTTGTCAGTTTCAGTTATGAGTTGGATGGATTGTCTGGGAGCCAAGTATGACATCTTCCCTCTTGGGCAAGTCTTGAAATTGGTGCTTACAGACAGGATCATGACAATAAAGGGCACAGAGAGGCCAGATGAGTGATTCAAAGGGTACCGAGTCCAGATTTCTGTTCCAGTATGTTTTGCCCTAATAAGCACTACCTCAGATTTATTCCTCTGAGCCTTACGGGATTTGAAGGTTTCAGCGATTGCTACTGAAGAGCAAGTTATGGGCAGTAACTCCATTAATTCCTCTTTGCGCATGGGCAGTAACTCCATTAATTCCTCTATGGGCAGTAACTCCATTAATTACTCTATGGGCAGTAATTCCATTAATTCCTCTTTGCGCATGAGAGTAGGTCGTACATGTATCCCACCGATGCCTGGTCCGGAGCAGGTTGCCAGGAGCTGCAAGCTGAATGGCTCAGATATATCCAGCCTGGCAGTGGACCAGCACGATGGGAAACAAGACACTGAGCTGAGAATGGGCTTCCCTTGGGGAAACTAAAGGCTGGACTATTCTGAGAAGGGTGGTGAGCCTGCCTTCAGCTGCTAAGAGCTAATCTCAGGGATTAGAGTGCAGGCATCCTAGGATAAGACATATTTGGGGATTGTTTGGGGAGAGGGCAGAGAGGTCCACAGACAGAAAGCACAGATATTCACCTCTCACAATCGCCCTTTCATACTGAGCTGCGGTTCCTCCTTGTGCTGGGAGAACAGGAGCCTAGATTGTATTCCCCGGGCAAGCTTTTGCATGTGCTCGAAGCTGGATCGCTAAAGTCATTATTCCTTTCACTGAGTCCTCACAGAATTCCTTTCAAAGCTGGAAATCACAGTCTGACAGAGGCTGGGTCATTTGGTGACCATCACACCAGGACCCCCACTGCAGCCACTCAGCTTGTGGTTAAGTGCAAGACTTCCAGCTGTGCCCCAGCGCCTCCTACCCCCGTCCAATGTGCTTATGATCCACATCACAATCGGCGCCACCAGAAAGGCGACAGGAGCAACTCATTTCACGTCTCATGGAAATCATCAGTGGCCACTGACCATGGTAACTCTATCTGCTCATTACTCCACTGAAACCAGAATTTCAGCCCTAGTGGTTGGCAATGCTGGGCTGGGAGCAGGTCAGGTGTGGAAGGACGAAGTTAAATAATTCAATAGATATAATACCTTTGTTTTAAACAACCCCTTTAATTTAGGTAAGATAGCCACAATATTTTATTTCCAGAGAGTGTTGACGATAAAATGCAAAAAATAAAAAATAATTGAGGAAATGATTCAAATGGATAGTTGCACATTGGAAATTCCAATTTGTCCCAAGGCCCAAATGCCAGTTTGCTGCTGACCCTGAGGGTCCCCCTGCATTCCCTGGTGGGCTTTGGCACAGGATTCCTTTTTCTTCCCTAAGGCTTTAGCTTCCTTCCTCCATTCACAGGAACCTGGTCCTGGAAAGCAAAGAAGTAGGCAGAGATTGCCAGTGGGCACTGCTCACCCCAGAGCGCAGCTTAAGCATGCTATTATAACCAAAACTTGATTATGGAAAGTCATGAGTAATTTCTGTATTATAACAATTATGGGACTCAAAGCCAGGACTCACTCCCTCTGTCAGTTCTCACGCTGATTTCAAGGGCTCCCCGGGGAATACGGTTCTAAGTTCGTTTGTGGGAAGACTCCCTTCTCGAGGTGGCATTTTGTTTCCTGGCCCCCGCTGGACCTAATACCACCCCGAGGAGAGGGGCGAGAATTATCACCGGGTTGGCAACCAGTCCTCCAGCTCAGAGCTCAAACTGACGCAAGGGCCTGGGATGCCCAGACCAGTCGAGGGAAGAGAATTGGGGCCATCCAGGGCCTTGGAGCCATCAGATCTCTGGAAGGTCCACGAAGGACCAGACATGCCAGGGCCGCCCTGTTGTGGAGCACAGATGGAAAATCCTAGCCTCTGAAGTAATCTAGGCTCAAAGGGTTACCACATGTTTAGGATGAGCAAGACATTTTACATAAAGAGGCTAACAAAAGCAAAGGCACAGACGGAGGAATAGGAACAGCACAGGAAAAGGCCTGAGCTCCACCCATCACGCTGGAACAGAGGCTTGGGCTTGGGGGGCGGCGGTGGGAGGTGAGTGCCACGGCCTGATAAGGACCTGGTTCTATTCCCTGTGGAACCAGTCCAGTGCCATCCTGTCGGTACTCAATAAACAGGCTACGTAAAGTTGCGGTGTAGGGCCTAGATTTACTACACAAAAGACACAGCTGATGGGAGGAGGTGATGAAAACATGCCTAATTTGGCCAGGTCATCCACGCTGCAGCCGGGGACTCATTGAGCAGCACTGTTCAGGTGAGGGTTAGTGGAGGGCCCGGGCTAGGATGCTGGCTGTGCAGCTGGGGGGAAGAAACGGATGCCAAAGGAATGAGAAAGGAGAATGTGAAAGAACTTGGTAACTGACTAGAGGGAATCTAACCAAAGGAAAAGGTTAATGAACTATTTTACTCTTGGGACCTTTCATCTCTAAAAGCTTGACCTGACTTATAAACGCCACATTTGTTCATGCAGAAATGTTTACTGAGAGCCTCCCGGGTGTTAGGCAACTGCATTGATCATGCAAGACAAGAAGATAATGCCGCCACATGATGATGATCCATACTGGGAACACGGATAGGTAAACAGAGAATTACAGTAAATTATGGGGAAAGTGCAGGGTACTACAGGGACCTGCAGGAGAGGGTGCCACCCAGCCTGAGGACCGGGGAAGTGGGTGAAGAAGCAGCAGGATGGAGGGTGAGTGTTCCAAGAGACAGCTTGTGCAACATCTCAGAGGCAAGAAGACAGCATGACACTGGAAGGACCTCTGAAAGTACAATTACAGGAAAACTGTGAGAGGTGAGACCTGCTAGAAATGCCTCAGTGAGGAGTTTGCCTTTTATGCTAAAGTCCATGGAAGAACCACAGAAGTGCTGAAAGTAGGTGAACAGCAAAGGCATTTGCATTTTAGAAATCCAAGTGGAAGTTACTTGGAGGTTACTTTACAAGCCAGAGGTTGATCTTCAAGCATCCCTTAGGGTACCAGGATCATGCAGCAGGTGGAAAGCCATCTGTCCATGGAATCAACTGCCCGAGTCTTTACAAGGCCAGGGCCCTCCACGAATGGCCCAGGAGCTCGGCCCAAAGACTTAAGCGAGGCTTAGGAAGAAACCCACAGTTAACAGTCTTTGGGAAGGTTAAAAAATTAACAGAGTTGAGGAGTATTTCACCTCAATGGACAGAGGGATTATATCCTAAAAATCATTCATTCGCTGTAGCCAAGTGACTAAGAATGCTGTCTCTGTCACACAACCTTGATTCTTACCTTTATCCCC
Source organism: Saimiri boliviensis (assembly GCF_048565385.1). Classification (NCBI taxonomy): domain Eukaryota; kingdom Metazoa; phylum Chordata; class Mammalia; order Primates; family Cebidae; genus Saimiri; species Saimiri boliviensis. The sequence continues at coordinate 126,722,173 of NC_133453.1, read as the reverse complement.
CGACTTACTGGTTTTTTGATCCTGGGCAAGTGGTTTCAATTCATCATCCTTGTCTGTAAAATGACAATGACTCTTCATACCTCAAAGGGCTTGCTTTACCGCCTGAGAGACACGATGTAAAGTTTCTAGCATATTTATCAGGAGTTTAAAAACTGCCAGCAATTCTTTTTCTTTCATTAAACAAACAATTTAGCATCCTAGTCACCTTCTATGGAAAACAGATGAAAAAGACAAGCTGAGACGGGCGCGGTGGCTCACGCCTGTAATCCCAGCACTTTGGGAGGATGAGGCGGGTGGATCACAAGGTCAGGAGATCGAGACCATCCTGGTCAACACGGTGAAACCCCGTCTCTACTAAAAATACCAAAAATTAGCTTGGCATGGTGGCACGTGCCTGTAATCCCAGCTACTCAGGAGGCTGAGGCAGGAGAATTGCCTGAACCCAGGAGGCAGAGGTTGCGGTGAGCCGAGATCGTGCCATTGCACTCCAGCCTGGGTAACAAGAGCGAAACTCCGTCTCAAAAAAAAAAAAAAGAAAGAAAGAAAAAGACAAGCTGATTGCCTTGAAAAGCTCCTTGTCCATCAGCTAGACTGGTGCACTCTCCCGGTCAGGTGCATCTTCAGGAGCCCAGTTCAGTTCTTGGTGACCCACAACAATGGCAGGCAGCCAGGCTCAGGACTCTTCTGCAAGTAAGCTGTGCCCACTGGCCCCACGCAGGGCTGCTGATCCAAGGCCAGGCTAGCCACTTCAGTGAAGCGGGGACCAGGGAAAGCTATTCTGCTTCCTACAGTACAGACCTCGTCCAGGAACAGCCTCACACTCTGCATCTACACCACCTCAATTTAATGAGCAGCCGGGCGCGGTGGGTCACGCCTGTAATCCCAGCACTTTGGGAGGCCAAGGTGGGCGGATCACAAGGTCGGGAGTTCAAGCACAGCCTGGCCAACATGGGGAAACCCCATCTCTACTAAAAATACAAAGATTAGCCGACATGGTGGCAGGTGCCTGTAATTTCAGTTACTTGCAGGAGTTGATGCTGGGAGAATAGCTTGAACCTGGGAGGCGGAGGTTGCAGTCAGCCAAAATTGCACCATTGCACTCCAGCCTGAGCGACAGAGCGAAATTCTGTCTCAAAAAACAGAACAACAGCAAACCTTTTCCTCGTAGCTTTAAATGCTATATATAATAATTCTCATATACCCAGAATAATCCTCATATACCTGGAAAAGAATCAACACCCGTGATACTGTCAAACCTAAACCACTTATCACCCCTTCAGCAAAGCAGCTCTGGTGTATCATGGCAATGCGTAGATACTACTCCCCAGTCACCTGAACAATGAGCACTCAATGCTACGCTTTCTTAGACCTCTGTTTTCTCCAGTTACGTAAATGTAACACAAAAGGATGGTGCACTTGGAAAATGTCTTAAGCCTGACAAATGGCATCTCAAATCGATTTTGTTGAGGAAAACAAGGGACAGGGTTTCTAGGGTTGTTTCTATTTCAGGATTGCTTCTAACAGTTAGTAGTTGTATGACTTGGAGTAACTCCTTAAGTAAGGTAATATTTTAATACAGAGAACATGACTAATACTGCCCCAGTAATAAATGTCTGCTAAATCAGAAATTTTTACCATCAGCCTTGCTAAATCTGACACTATTCTAGACCCAACTAATTAATGAATGGCATAATATCATTACCAGCAACTTGCCCCTATGTGACGATGGGCTAATGCACTCATTTATTATTAATGTGAATCTAGAAGATGTTTTGTGGCTGCCCAGGATGAAGCAAAAAGTCCCAGTGAACTCAAGAATTGCGTTTTTCTACGAACCTTCGTGGGCAAGAAGCTTTGCTTGAGCTTCAGAACGAGAGAGATGGAACACTTGAGACATCTATAAGGATATATCTTCAGCTAGATACAGTGGTTCATGCCTGTAATCCTAGTACTTTGGGAGGCCAAGGCAGGAGGATCACGTGAGGTCAGCAGTTCGAGACTAGCTTGCCCAACATGGTGAAACCCCATCTCTACTGAAAATACAAGAATTAATCCCAGCTACTCGGCAGGCTCAGGCACGAGAATTGCTTGAATCTGGGAGATGGAGGTTGCAGTGAGCCAAGATCACGCCACTGCACACCAGCCTGGGTGACAGAGCAAAACTGTCTCCAAAAAAAAAAAAGAAAGAAAAAGGATGCATTTTTAAAAATTATTTCATATCTATTCAGTTGAGTTTACCAATCCACTTTAGTTATGTGGATAATCCAGGTGGAAAAACTCCTATTTCATTCTGATTTATCATTGCTGCTGAGCCAAAGCAAATATAAAGCGATCTTCACGGGGCTCTCCTTCGTCACAGCCACACTTACATAATGATCTCAGCAGAACCATTTAAAGAAACAGTATAACAGAAATTGCTCTGGAGTAGTATGATTCCATCGTGAAGACAGCTAAAATATCAGGTGATTTATTTGTGTCAGTTTTAGGACAGCTTTCCTTTGCATTTCAAACACAAAATGCCCATATACCTTAAAAATCAAATTTGAAGTGGTAAGTAGAAACATGCTTATGTTTTTAGAAATATCTTTATGAGGCCGGGTGCGGTGGCTCAAGCCTGTAATCCCAGCACTTTGGGAGGCCGAGGCAGGTGGATCACGAGGTCAAGAGATCGAGACTATCCTGGTCAACATGGTGAAACCCCGTCTCTACTAAAAATACAAAAAATTAGCTGGGCATGGTGGTGCGTGCCTGTAATCCCAGCTACTCAGGAGGCTGAGGCAGGAGAATTGCCTGAATCCAGGAGGCAGAGGTTGCGGTAAGCTGAGATCGCACCATTGCACTCCAGCCTGGGTAACAAGAGCGAAACTCCGTCTCAAAAAAAAAAAAAAATCTTTATCATGGAACCTGCATGAGAAGGAATGTTTAATTAAAACCCAGCTGCCAAGTAAACATTTAGAAAAATCATTAACCCAAAATTCTAAGATGCTAGAATGACCTGGCAGTTAATTTTAGCACAGGAAGCTGATGGTCATCAAAACGAGGAAAGTTAAACTGAAAGGGTGTTAGTGTTCCAGTGAACACTAAATGGACCTGGGTTTCCTACAATAACCTCCACTTTCTGGAGGTATATCATCAATGTTTGTCTCTTAAAAAGTTGGTAATATAACCACGGTAACTAATCAATGATTTTTCACTTAAACAACATCTAGAGTACCATCTAATACTGGGTAAAATTAGAACAACATCAGAAGCTATTAAAGTATAGATGATGTACTATAATTTCAGCAGTTTTTCAGGTCAGTATGCTCATTAAACTTGAATGCATAGCACATATATTTCCCTTCCTGAAATACTGGATTTAAAACATTCCATCTGTCTACTTCAGCAAAATCTCCATACCTGTTACCTTAGACATTTAAACAGACTTGTCAATCAAACCATGACCTATAAAGCTTAAAATCAGTAAATGGATTCACTTTTAAATTATGCTAACGAATCTTAATTAGCATTCAAATCTTACCTGGAGCCTAAAATGTTTGACGTGTTTTAGACAGTCGGGATAGGAGGTATGAAACTATACAGAACCCTTCTCAGAGGAAAACAGAGCTAAGCTCATCACCTGGGCCCCCCTTGAGGATGTTACAGTATACTTGCCGGAAGGGTTAAGGCAAGGTTATTAAGAGAAACTGACTTCAACATAGTTTTTTTAGATCAGACTTTTGCTGACTTTATGAGGAAGATACAACTAGTCTTTTTTTTCCCCTTTCTTTCTTTTTTTTTAATTTTGTAGGAGGACAGGGTCTTGTTCTATCGTCCAGGCTAGAATGCTGTGGTAAGAGGATGGCTCATTGCAGCCTCGACTTCCCAAGCTCAAGTGATCCTCCTACCTGGCCTCCCAGGCAGCTGGGACTACGGGTGCATGCCACCATGCCTAGCTAACTCGTTTTTTTGTAGAGACAAGGTCTTGCCAAGTTGCCCAGGTAAGTCTTGAACTCCTGGGCTTAAGCAATTCACCCATCTCAACTTCCCAAAGTGCTGAGATTACAGGTATGAGCAACCATGCCTGGCCAGTAGTGGTCTTATAAAGGTCATCGCAAGGCCTCAAAGCTCATCACAAGGTCTCATATTTTATGTGATATTTAATTTTTTACAATGGGAAAAGTAAGGCACAAATGTTTAGATGATATGCGCAGTAATACCTGCCTACCTACAGGATGGCACTGAGGACTCAATTACATAACATACACGAAAGCACTTAATCAACCAAAGAGATCTAAGTGAGCATAATAAACCTAGGCCCAGATTCCCACAGGAAAGAACGAACTAGGATTCAGTCATGGCCACCACTTTTATCTGCTTCTCAACTATTAAAGGGACAGAAATCACGTGGAGGTCACGTCAAAGCGAGGGCTCTGATTGGACAGGTCTGGGCCAGGGCAGGCGACAGTCTGTCTACCTACCAGGTTCCAGGGTGAGGCCAATGTCAGCTTCTGGGACCACCCTTTTGAGGAATTAGACTCTAAAGGATCATCCTAATTCCTGGTTCATGGTCAGCCTTAGAGAGTGAATTTCCTGGCCAGGCAGTGGCTCATGCCTGTAATCCCAGCACTTTGAGAGGCCGAGGTGGGTGAATCACGAGGTCAAGAAATGGAGACCATCCTGGACAACATGGTGAAACCCCGTCTCTACTAAAAATACAAAAAAAATCAGCTGGGCGTGGTGGCTCATGCCTGTAGTCCCAGCTACTTGGGAGGCTGAGGCAGGGGAATCGCTTGAACTCGGGAGGCAGAGGTTGCAGTGAGCTGAGATTGTGCCATTGCACTCCAGCCTGGTCGACAGACCGAGACTCTGTCTTAAAAAAAAAAAAAGAGTGTATTTCCTGAGTATATTGCAGACTCTTGTTTCCTTAAAGTGAGCTTTGGAATAAGTCTGTATACTACATCTGGTTCAGAACATAGTATTTTACAAACTCAGTATTAAAATGTTCTTTCTCGGCCAACCAAAGAGCTAAAGGGTTGAATTTTAATTACAGTGTCTGCTATTCCGTCTTCCAGGATAAAAGTCAACAACATGTAAAAACATAGAAAGCTGTTTTGTCAGTTCACTGTTACATGATTTCAGTTCATCTCAAAAGGCTGGCGGGAGGCAGGGAAGAACTATTCTTGTAATCACATCCCCGCCTCAAAAAGAAAAACCTGGATTCTCAAAGATTTCAAATTGACGGGAGACCAACTTGTCTTTTCTATCTGGAGAAATGGTCTCAAAATATCCAGGAGAACAAAACCACCTGAGCAAACAAGTAATTTGCAGAAATGCTGATGCCTCCTGATAGGGAAGTACTCTGGGCTCAGACTTGGCAAAGAATAAAAAAGAAACCCACAGCCCCTGTAGGGCAGTGCTTCTCCAACGTGGGCATCCATCAGAATCACCTGGGAGGGCTTGATAAAACAAATTGCCACACCTCAAGAGCTTCCGATGGAATAGGTCAAAGGTAGAGCCCAGGATGAGGCCAACGCTGAGGGTCCCACATACAGGCTGAGGTTGGTCTGAGTATAGCACTGGGTCTTGACAGCAACCTTCCCGAGAGGAACCATGTCTCCCTCACAGCTGCACACACAGTTGGTTCCCAGTAAATATTTGCCGAATGAATGACCATTCTAACTTTCATTTCCAGGAACAATTTTACTACTTGTTTATGCACACTTGCTATATCTTATATACAGATTCATTTCAAAAAACATAATTACATATATGCTGGGCACTATAGCCCTTAACCTTAAGGGGTCCACAGTTAAACTGACCCCAATCATAGACACTAATCACACACTTTTTCCTTATGATACCCAGATAGTTTAATCTTAGAGCCTTCTGCCACTGAAGTCAAAGAAAACAACTCACCTATCTAAAGAACCCTAAATAAAACCCTGCTTAGTCCAAATGGACCGATTCATTGCATACACCCACCCCCTCACCACACACACACACACACACACACAAAATTAAGACAAGAATTTGCCAGGAAGGAACACAAATACCTGTGCCCACACTGGAAACTCAGAGCCCTCCTTAAAGCCTCTTCCAGTTGCTGCTAACCAGAAGACAGCCCAGAGAAGAGCCCCAGGTGAAAATGCTACTAAATGTTTACGGATTTCTTCTCGAAATCCTTCTACGTTCACTGAGCAAAGCTCAGAAAGAATTTTGGCAGTCATTTTTCAAATCCTCCGCCTGATCTGCATGTTACCATAGTCGCATTCATTCGGAAAAACAGGTGTTTCTGTTAAAATTAGCTGTTTCAAACTGCCAAATATTTTAGATCCCTATGCCAGCTTTAAAAAAAAAAAAAAAAAAAAAGTGTGTATAAAATAACCAATCAGATGTAACTGTTGCTTCCAGAATTATAAAAATGAGGATGGGGTGAGGGTGCGGTGAGGGGTGGGGAAGAAGGCACATACACACACATCACATACTTTGTGTATTTCCTAACACCCAGAATGAATAATAAAGACTACACTTAAAACAGACAAAGAAAGATGGAGCTGTGATTTCTTCTGGTTAAGTCTTATGTTTGAAAGACTGTTTTTTTTCCATTTACTAAGTAGACTATCATAAATAATGTCTTTTGTTCAAAGAACTTAGCCATAATGATTTCCTTTTCTCATGACCATTCCAAGGAAGAAGGTTCTCAGCATTCCCTGGTCAAGATGATGTGCATTAAGCCTGTATAAGAAAACTTGCCCTCAGACGTCAGAACCCAAGGATTAATGTCTTAAATTAACTCCAGTGTGGTTTACAAATTAAAAAAAAAAAAACAAAAAACCAGGCTACTCTGATTTTATTCCTGGAACCAGTATCTCTGCTGACCTTATTAAACCCTATTATGAAATAGGTCTGAGACACTGCTTTCTTAAAAATCCGAGGCTATTTAAAAAACAAGTTTAGCAACCTGGGACATTAGAGGAAAGTTAAAATGTCAAAGACCTGTGCCCAAATCCCATGCCTAGCGTTCCTCACTGTGGCTTCTTGAAATCAGCTGGAAAAAAGTACATGCAGAATTCATTTTAAGACACCTTCTGGAAGAAAAGCCCTGAACTTTTATCTTATAAATTTGGAGACGGTGGGGGTGTGGGGTGAAAACACTTAAGTTTAGAATTTTTATCAACTTCAGAGGATAGAGATAATGCATATTACATGACCAAATGCAGAATACACAGAAACACCAAGAGCAACTATCATTTAGGTAAGAGGTTTCAAAATTAATTTAGTGACTAGCCAGTTAACTTACTCCAAACAGATAGGGAAAGTGATTTTTTTTTTTAATTGGCTTGAGCTGTCCCGAAAACTGCTTCTGCAAGGAAAGAGTCCAAGAAAAAACTGGCATTTCTTTTTCTTAATCTAATACCAAATTTACAGATTTCTGGCCCTTATTTTACTTAGTGTTTGTTCTTTTCAGTTTACTCTCTGCGATCTGCATAGGATAAAGGAAGATGAGCCATATAATCAAACTCTATCATTACTTATGTACATTCAACAAATAACAAACATTTCTATAGGCATGCAGGACTGTCACTGGCACATGAGTTAGAATCCCATCTCCCCTTTTGAGACCATTTCTCCAGATAGAGAAGACAAGTTGGTCTCCTGTTCATTTTAAATCTTCGTGAATTCAGGTTTTTCGTGTGTGTGTGTGTGTGTGTGTGTGTGTGTGTGTGTGTGTCTGTGCCAGGGATGGGGGCGGTGGGATGTGATTCCAAGTCTAGGGTTCTTCCCTACCTCCTACCACCTGAACCCCATCCCAACTTTAAAGGACAGAGGAGAGGAATAAAGATGCTTAAGGTCATTTTCCTCTTTTAAAGACTTCAAAAAACCAAAACTTACCAGGATTTAAAAGAGAAAACCTGCCCCGTAGTCATTTTTTTTTTTTTTAAATGTAGGTACCCTACCACTGTAAGACTTTTCAAACTTCAAATTCAGGGTGGTGAAACAGTCCTAGCCTTATCTAACACAGCTTAAAGATATTTTACATATTGCATTTCATGTCCTTGTAGTAAAAACAGCTATTCAAACAAGTAACACAGTCAATACGACTCTTCTCTCTAACGTATTACAGTACAAAATGCTTCCTTTTCAGATCTGTGAGAACTGCGAGGGTTTAAGCACAACAAATCCCGAGAAAAATGTAAATGGAACAAATCTAAAGCACGCACGAGTTTTTACTCATGGAGGCCTCCCAGGCTTCAAGCACTGTAAATAGATTTGTTGTGCTTTTAGTGGAAGATGTTCAGAATTTAACTAGGTTCAACAAAACTATACGCCCCACCACCACTCACAGAAAAAGGCTCCTAAAAACGTCTGCAGAAAAGACACACTACCTTAATATTACTGCAAATTTCAATCAACAAAGCATTCTTCCAACATACAGTCAACCATGGAATTATCTTAGATCAAGGTCACAGAAATAGGATCTTGGCCTACAATTATGTTGTGGCTCTAGAACGTTCTGAACATGCTTTCCAGGATACTTCTTCCTCTATTATAAAGCAGTCTAGGAGCCTCTATTTTTTTTTTTCTAAAACCATGAGGATCTTGTGTTCCTAGACCTGTACACATAAAAGATGCTAACTATTCTCCCTTGACGTACAGTACTTTTAACAGTTCCATCCATAGAGACTCTGAGATGGGAAGGCTGGCATACCACCCGGGATTAGGAGGGGCTCTCATCTGAAAATGACAGGCAGAATACAAATCAGAATTCAGGCAGCCTGAGCCACTGCTCCTGATGAAAAGATAAGTGCAGACAAAGGGAGCTAAATCACTTTCCAGGAAAAACGAGACAAAACCGTCCCAAGCACTCTACATAACCCAATTCCCTTTGCGTCACCTGCCTTTGAAAATAGAATGTTACACACAGTCCTCTCTTCAGTTCCAGGCTGCTCAAGGGACTACTTCTTGAACATTACTTTTTTCTTGAGGAAAAAGCAGAAAGGATTGGGAATTAAGGGCCCACCTCACTACTACTGAAATAGCTTTCTCAAAGACCCTTCCCATCCGTGACATGCAGCATGCAAAATTACAATTATCGAAAAATCAACAATCATTGCAAAAAGCCATCTGAGAAACATAACATTTTAATAGATGAAATAAATACTCCAGTACATGCAAGGTAAAAACTTGACGTTGGGGGAAAAAAAAAAATCACTCTATAGTGTAAATTAAAAAATAAAACACACACTCACAGTAGCTTCCCCCCATTTGCAAATCACATGGCGAATTCATACTCTTTCCACACCAAGTATACTCCTAATTCAACACGATTGCTTAAAAAAAATGACATACAACACAAGGTTAGCTACATCCATGTCTAAGGAGTGAAAACTGAGGTAACCTTTCTTTGACTTAAAAACACAAAACAACGAAAATGAAATGAACCCATGACCTCTTTCCTGCCCAATGAATAATAAAATTTAGTTGAAAAATTCCGGAAGACGGGCTGGGGTAGGGGGCGGGAGTGATAATACAGCCAGCAGATGACACCACCTTCCAGTCGCTACCGCGTGGGGGCTGCCGGACAGACACCTGGGCCCTCGGAGTGCGTGAGCAGGTTGTACGCAGGGCCCTGCCTTCTGGAAGATTGCTTTCCAGCATTTAACGTTGGGGAGGGTAGGGGGTTTCACCTATGATTTCTTTGGTATAAATGGAGAGGGGCAGAGAGTATCTTCCTTTAGTCTGGGGTGGAAGAAGGGGTATGGGGGGGGCGGTGCTAATTCACAGAATTGGAATTCACTGGCGGTAAAGTCCTGGGCGAAGACCTCTCCCTTAAAGCCTGAGATAGCAGGGTGCAGCCTTCAGAAACGGCGCAGGCCGAGTTCCTCAGCCTCTCCCTGTGGTCCGACATCTTGGCGCCCCCGTCGGGGTGCTGCGCCAGATCCCTGAGGCACTGGGTCAGGAGCACGCAGGCCGACACCACGCTCATGGCGCCTCCCAGGATGGCGGTCTGCACCGCCTTGCCTTCGGCGCTCACGGCTGCCGCGCGACCCAGGAACTGCGGCTCGGTGGCGAAGCCTACCAGGGCGCTCACGGCCTGCACCAGGGGCCCGCTGAAGAGCGCGCAGCGGCTGCGCGCCAGCTCACTGGGTGCCACCTTGACCTCGCGCACGCAGGCCAGGAGCGCCGACGCGCTGGTGCTCATGCACTTGACGCCCAGCTTGAACTGCTCGCGCGAAAAGCGGTCCCGTGACTTGTCACTGGCCAGGGCGCACGCGTCCGTCAGGAACTTGAGGTTGCGCGACAGGCCCTGCGACACCTCCAGCAGCAACTGCGGCGTCATGTCGGCCAGCGGCGTGGCGCGCAGCACGGCGCAGCCCTGCTCCACCTCGTGGCGGCAGCGCGTCACGCGGTAGCGGTCCACCAGGCCCGGCTGCGCGGGCTGCGCGCCCGGCGTGGCCACAGCGGCCAGATAGGCGGCGTGGGCGGAACACTCGGTCAGCGACACCACCAGGTCGCCCAGCTCCACCAGGCTGTCCCCCGCCTCCCCGAAGCGGCCCATGTTGAGCTGGCTCTGCACGTCGTGGGTGAGGATGGAGAGCCCCTTGGTGCGCGCGATGATGGTGTCTCGGCACTGCTCGAAGGACTCGGTGCCGGCACCAGAGGAGGCGGGGCCCTCGAAGAGCACCGGCCGCGCCTCGCTCGACAGCAGCAGCAGGTCCGCCACCAGCTGCATCTTTCCCTTGCAGTGGTCGCAGACGGATACCAGCCTCTTCCGCGCCCCGCCGATGGCGCTCGCAGGAGCCGGAGAAGCCGCCTCGCCAGTGGGCTTCCCAGCACTGCCGCTAGCCATCGCGCCCGGGGGGCACTGGCATGCCGCTGGGGAGCCCGCTACCACCGCCACTGCCGCGGCCACTGCCGCCGCCCCGGCGACCGTCGCGACTCAGCTGGCCAAGGCCGCGGTGCCTTCTCCGCACCATCATGCCATCCACCGCCGCGGGCAGAGGGCACTGGGCTGCGGCGGCGGGATCTGGGGCGGCGCGGGGTGGGCCCGAGGGCCAGCGAACGCGGGAGGCTCTTCGGAGCAAGGGGAGGGGCTGCAGCTTTCGGCCTCCTAGAGGGCTTGCAGGAACCATGAACCGGGGCACAGCAAACTCACTGTCCGCGCTCCTCGTCGCCGGGCTGCCAGGAAAGTCCCTTCTGCTGCTTCGCTGCCGCCGCTGCCTTCCTGGGCATGGCCTGGCCCGGCCCTCGGAGCGGGGAGGGCGGGACGGGGAAGCTGGGAGTTGTCCTTCCTTCCTTCCTTTCTTTGAAATCAAAATCCTTTTCTCGGGGAGGAGCGCGGGAGGCAGCTCAGGCGGGTTCTGCTGTCAGCCGCCGCGCTCGAGGCCACCTCGGGCTCGGCGGCGCACGTGGGCTTCAGGCGCCGTGACCCCGCCAGGCGGCACTTCCCCGCGACGGCAGCCGGGGCCGGCTCTCTGGGACGCGCGGCCGCCCGGGGCGCATCTCCTGCCTCCCGCTCTCGGGAAGCGGCGCCGGCGGCCGCAGGGCAGAGGGTGTGGCCGCTGTCGCGGCCGCGCGGAGTCAGAGTCGGGCGGGAGCCTGCACTGATTGCGCACGGCGGCCGCCCCGATCGCGCTCCGGCTCTCGCCCGCCCGCCACGCCCGGGAGTGCCGAGCGCCGCGGCGGCCCCTTCCCGCCTCGCCGGTTCACAGAGCGCGGCCCGGCGCCGCGGCGGCACGCCCTCCCAGACCGCGCGCCCGGCGGCCCGCCGCTGGCTGTCGGCGCGAGTCCATCGCCGTCGCCTCCTCGTCTGGGGCCCGCAGCAGATGAGCTCTCCCCAGGCCCCCGGCCCCGAGCATCGGACGCCCCCGCACGCGTCTCCCTGCGGCCGGGCCAACTCAGAAGGTCCCCGCGGCGCTGCGGCAACCGGCCCGGGCCCCGGCTCCTGCCATTTTTGTCAACCGCCAACTTCCGAGCGAGCGGGGAGAAACTGAAAGGAAGGGCGGGGGCCGCGAGGCAGAGGGGAAAACACCCGCTTCCTCTCCGCGCGCGGCTTCACCTCGGAGCGCGGCCGTGGCTGCGCCGCCGCCCGCAGGGGCCGCCGGAGGCTGTTCCTCTTCCCGTCCGCGCCTCGCCCCCGGGCTCGCCGCCGCCGCCGCCTCGGCCGTAACCTCCCTGGAGCCTATAGAAATCTTTTGTGTGGCGTCACCGCCTTTCGTTTAAATCCCGCTTCCTCCTCTCGCCCTTCCTCCCGCCCCCTCCGCCGCTCCCGGATGCTTGCGCGATGCGCTGCTCCTCCCCCGGGAAGCTGGGTGGCTGCGGAGGACGCCGCCGCCCAAAGCAGTCGCGGCCGGCGCGGGGTCGGTGGTCCCGGGGCTCCCCCGCGGCCCTGGGCCGAGAGACCTGGGGAGCGGACGGGGGAAGGCCTGCCCCGGGCCGGGGGCTCGGCGCACACCCACGGGAGACCGGGGCGCAGCCGCCCGCGGGCCTTACGTAAGCTCTTAGCCGGACCGGGGGGCTCCACGCTTCCTCCCCGCCACGAGAGCAAGTCTGAAAGGTGACCTGGCTTCTGGGCTGGCGGGAGGAGGACACGCGGTACCGCCTCCGGCGATTTGCTGGGGCTGGTCATCTCGGTCTGCGCCACTTCGCCCGGTTTTCCAAAGCCCCCAGCCCTTTGTTGTGTTTGCTCTGCTTCCACGATGGGTTTCTGACCAGCCGTGCAGTCTAACGACAAGAGGAAAAGAGCACTGGATATGGAGTCCCAAGAGTGGGGCCAGACGCTTGCCCGTTCCTCCCTTGAAATACGCCTTATGCAGTGAGAGCGCGGGCTCTGAACCAGACTTAGGATCAGCCTTTCCCAAGCCATTTGGGAGTTCTGTAACCTTGTTCAAGTTCTCTCTCCAAGTATCCGTCTTCTCTTCTAGAAATCAGAGACTTTGCACAGGCCGCTTGAGTACTTGGTTCCTAAACAGTGGCCGTTAGAATGATGATGAGCCTTGATCACGGCAGTTTGCCGTCTCATAATGCCTATTTATTCGTCTCTATAATGGAATAATAGTGGCTGCTGTTAAGTGAATTAAATAAGACAGGCTTTGGAGGGAAACATTATTATTCCAGTTTTGCAGATAAGGAAACTGATGGTCAGCTGCTTGAAGTAACTTCCAAAGATCACAAGTCAGCAAATGGCAGTGACCCACGTCCACCCCCAGCTTCTTTTTTACCCGACCTTGTTCTTCAGGAAGTGGTTAAAACACCTGGGCTACTCCCAGCAAAATGGCCCGTTTGGCAGTCCCAAAACAGGTCCTCTAGGTGCCCAGCCCAACACACGCTGGGCGTGCTGAGCCAACAGAAATGTTTGTTCCTCTGTCCCTTCCTAGAACCCCGTGTCACCTTTCTCCAGCTAGTTACAAATGGTACTTTGAACTGGGATGACATTTCAGTTTATCGGCCAAACCCGAGTTCTGCGAATGAACTGTGAGACATGCTATTAATACATTAACCATGACCAGCAGGTTCAAACCTGGATGGATAGTCATGCTACTTAGAACTGAAAGTATCCTTAAATATCTTTGGAATCCAAAAATACAACAGTTGGATAAGTCAAGGTTTTTCCATGGTGACCCAGGAATTGCACCGTGGTCCTTCTAAGCTCCAAAAAACTTATGATGAGAGAGAAGCCAGACTCTTCTGTGCCTAGTTTATCCATGAGGCTGCTCTAAGACCAGGGGATTTTTTTTTTTCCCAAAGCCATTAGTGCCCATGGGGGGTCCCATTTTCCCTTCTACACATGCAGTCTGTTTTGATGTTTACGGAAACCCACCCCAGCAATGAGCTGTGTTACACACACACTGTCCCACTCTATTCATTAAGGTTTGGTTTCATTTTTCAAACTGATAGCATTGTTTTCTGGCCCTTCTCTGCTTCATTTTTCAGTTAGGGAAGCTCAATCTAAACTGATCCTCCCAGGTACCGCCCTCACCTTCCTTTAGGTTCACCTTTACTTTGTGCCATTTTTCATTCGCTCTGCGATCACCTGTCATGTGCTAGGCCCCAAAGTTACATAATAAGTAATATGAGGCCTCCGTTCTTAAAGATGAGAGTCCAGGGACGGCAATAGATTCAGGAGAAACAGAATTTCACTATCGGTACAGTGAGAGCACAGCGTCAAAAACTATACCAGAGAATACAACTACACAGATAGAATATTTGCAGGTAGGCAGGGCCATGTGGTTCTTTCTGACCAATGAAATGGAAGGGGAAAGCTATGTGGGTTACTTTCAGGCTGAGGCAATGAAAAGCCAATTGTAATTCTCCACTCTCTTACCCTCCTGTAACTACCACGGAGACTGCGTTCTAGTTGGTGGAGCCTCCATTAGTCTAAATAACCACGTGGAGCACACCGTCTTGATCTGTACTGGACATGTAATGTGAGCACAAAGTAAACTATTGGTGTGTTAAGCCACAGAAATGTGAGGGTTGTTTGTTGCTGTTGCATATTTTAGCCTAATTAGATTAAGAGGATGGCTTGTTGGTGTCTGCCCTTAGTCATTCTAGTAACGGCTTTTTCTTTAGAAAACCCCGGGGGCTGGGCGCAGTGGCTCAAGCCTGTAATCCCAGCACTTTGGGAGGCCGAGGCGGGTGGATCACGAGGTCAAGAGATCGAGACCATCCTGGTCAACATGGTGCAACCCCGTCTGTACTAAAAATACAAAAAATTAGCTGGGCGTGGTAGTGCGTGCCTGTAATCCCAGCTACTCAGGAGGCTGAGGCAGGAGAATTGCCTGAACCCAGGAGGTGGAGGTTGCGGTGAGCCGAGATCGCGCCATTGCACTCCAGCCTGGGTAACGAGAGCGAAACTCCGTCTCCAAAAAAAAAAAAAAAACACAAAACAAAACAAAAACCCACCTATTACTCCTTCTAACCCTCTCTTAAAACTAAAATAAATGGGAATCAAAAGTATTTGTCTTGATCTGGGCCCCAAATTCATATGTTAAAACTTAATCACCAGTGTGATGGTATTACACGGTGAGCTGTTGGGAAATGGTCAAGCCATGAGGTAGAGCACTCCTGAATGCGGTTGGTGACCTTATAAAAGAGTTATGAGAGAGCTGTTCGCCTCTTTTGCCCTTGCGTCATGGGAGGATGTGGTAACACAGAGGACACATCATCTATGAGGAATGGGCCCCTGCTGGAGCCTTGATCTTGGACTTCCCAGCTCTAGAGTTGCGAGCAATACATTTCTATTAGTTATGAATTACCCAGTCGAATGTATTTTGTTGTAGCAGCTCAAATGAACTAAGACAGTATTTTTTTTTAATGGATGTTGAGTGAGAGAAGAAAGCCGAATATGTGTGGCCTGAGGATTGGCTGGGGGAAGATAAATGGAGTGGATGAGAGGGAGCTGCTGAATGGCTTGGCCCCTGGAGAACACATTCTCAGCACTGGCTCAAGGCCCACACTGAATAGGCATTTGATGATAAGTGAACAAGGTGCAAAGACAGAACTGAGGATTTGGGCAGGAAAGGTGGCACTGACGGGCTGAGACAGGCAGGATTGGGGAAACCACCTTTTACCTTCTCTCACCTGTTTCAGAAGGTGCGTCCACCACTTGGACTTCAGGCAGGTATAAGAGAACAGGATAGGCACTGTCTTTTGTTTTTATTTTTTTATTTTATTTTTTTTGAGACGGAGTTTCGCTCTTGTTGCCCAGGCTGGAGTGCAATGGTGTGATCTCGGCTCACCGCAACCTCCGCCTCCCGGGTTCAGGCAATTCTCCTGCCTCAGCCTCCCGAGTAGCTGGGATTACAGGCACGCGCCACCATGCCCAGCTAAGTTTTTTTGTATTTTTAGTAGAGACGGGGTTTCACCATGTTGAGCAGGATGGTCTCAATCTCTTGACCTCGTGATCCACCGGCCTCGGCCTCCCAAAGTGCTGGGATTATAGGTGTGAGCCACCATGCCTGGCCCTGTTTTTATTTTTTAAATTGTGGTAAAATAACATAAAATCATCTTAACCATTTTTAAGTACATTATTGTGCAACCGTCACTATCCTCTGTCTCCAGAAATGTTTCATCTTCCCCAACTGGAACTCCATAGTCGTTAAATGACAGCTCCTCACTCCCCCTTCTTCCAGTCCCTGGCAACCACCATTCTACTTTCTCTATGAATTTGATGACTCTAGGTACCTCGTGTTAGTGGAATCATACAAGATTTGTTATTTTGTGCCTGGCTTATTTCACTTAACATAATGTCTTTAAGATTCATTGATATTGTAGCATACATGGGAATTTCCTTCCCTTTTTAACGGGTGAATAATATTCCATCGTAAGCACTCTGGATCTTTTCATTCTATCAAAAACTTACATATATATATTGTAGAGAGAAAGTCTCAGAGACACAGTCTCACTATGTTACCCAGACTGGTCTCACATTCCTGGACTCAAACAATCCTCCCACCTTTGCCTCCCAAAGTGCTGGGATAACAGGTGTGAGCCTGTCTGGCCACCCTGGCTTTTGATATCCAACTTTCACACTGTACCCGAGACTTTATGGACCAACAACCAAGCTGTATTTGGTCTGTTGTGCCACCTGGTGGTCACTAAGAGGCATTCTCTGCCCTAATTTTTTTTCTTGGGGAGCTGTGTCCCTCTGTTTTGCTTTTGTGCACACAAAAGGGCCAATTACATCTCAAGCTATCTTTCTTATCCAGCTTATACGTATGCAGACGTCACCCTTCATTATTTCCCTTTCAATATCTATTGTCAAAGAGGAATTTATATCTGGGAAGTGTATTCCTTTCCCTCCTTTCCCCAGATTCACTCATCGTCCTAGGTGATGCGTGACAGCGCCTGGTTCACCAGGGAGCAGGGTCACTGTTGAACAGGTCGCTCTCCTTACCTGGCATGTCCTCTTGCTCTCTGGTATACTTGGTTCCCATCCAGTAAGAACACCTGGGCAATACCTTATGCAACACTCCCGTATCCTCCCCAGCCTCACTTTCCACCCTCCCTTCCTCCCTCCCTCCATGCTTTCTCTCTGTTCACCTGAAGCTGGGTATGTGAGGAAGTCCTGTGTGCTGGACCAGTTATACCTTGGCAGGCACACCTGAGCACGCGGGTCCTGAAGTCGAGAAGATCTGGAATTTTCTGCAATAGTTTACCAGAGTACCCTCCATGGGGGCAAAGTTTGCTTACACAGATTAATTCTGTACTCTGCTTATCTACCAGCCAGTCGTCTTTGGATGTATTTTCCGTTTTCCAGCATCCTGGAGAAGAGAAAAACCAAATGCTACATTTCAGGCATCCTGGACTCTTAACATGAATCATGCCGGACCAAGTTTTGACATCTCTCATGGTACCGAGTAGTCAGTAACTACAAAGTGATTAGATATATGGGTGCCTCACAAGGAGGTTCCCTGATCTTTCAGACAGACCCAGATATTTGTCCCCACCTTGTACCTACTACGCTGCCCGTTCAGCTTCAGAGTGGTGTCAAGTACTTGTGACTGTTGGTGTAACTCTCTCCACAACACTGTCGTCTCTGTAAGGGCAGGGACTTGATCTGTTTTCTCTCCCCCACACGTAGTGCATTGAGTGTTTACGGCATTAATAAGTTAATGAATTATTTCATTTGTTAAGTCTGCACAAGAAAGGTACCCTTTTATTGAACTTTTATTTATCTGGCTGCTCACAACTTTTACTCGGTAATGGACAGAAAGTCACAGACGTGTGGAAGCACAGCAGGCCACAGTCTACGTCTGCTCATGACCTAACAGCTCATAGCTGTAACATCGAAGGGAAGGCCTGAGGCCTGTTTGCTTAGCGTGTGTGTTCACCTTATTTTTCTTACAGGTTGTTGGGGACAGTCTAGGGAGGTGATTCTTTAGAAACACACTGTGAATTTTCTTTTTTTTTTTTTTTTTTTTTTTGATACGGAGTTTCGCTCTTGTTACCCAGGCTGGAGTGCAATGGCGCGATCTCGGCTCACCGCAACCTCCGCCTCCTGGGTTCAAGCAATTCTCCTGCCTCAGCCTCCTGAGTAGCTGGGACTACAGACACGCGCCACCATGCCCAGCTAATTTTTTGTATTTTTAGTAGAGACGGGGTTTCACCACGTTGACCAGGATGGTCTCGATCTCTCGACCTCGTGATCCACCCGCCTTGGCCTCCCAAAGTGCTGGGATTACAGGCTTGAGCCACCGCGCCCGGCCTAAATTTTCTAAACATAACTGCATAGATCTGTGCTGCAAAGTATATGTAATTTTTTTCAGATGACTTTTTTCAAAAGTCCTACCTTCCTCGGAGATTCAGATCTCATCCCCAAATGTTCAAGGCTATTGCAGTATTGTAGATAATTTGAATTACGTGTATTATTCTGATAATTTCTATTGAAATTCGATTTTCCCCCTTACATCTTGGTTGAAAGAAGGCTATCAGTTCACATTTTGTAAGCAGCAGTATGTTTATATGCGTCACCCCTTTTAAAGCACAACTGGGTCAGGCGTGGCAGTTCGTGCCTATAATCTCAGCACTCTGGAAGGGCGAGGTGGGTGGATCTCTTGAGCCCAAAAGTCCTAGACTAGCCTGGGCAACATAATGAAAACCCATCTCTTAGGAAAAAAAAATGCAAAAATTAGCCAGGTGTGGTATGGGAGGCTGAGGTGGGAGGATCCCATGAACCTGGGAGGTGGAGGTTGCAGTGAGCCAGTATCACGTCACTGCACTCCAGCTTGGGTGACAGAGCAAGACCCTGTCTCAAAACAAACAAACAAAACCAAAATCACACCACAACTGAAGTATGTTAGATGTGAAAAAAAAAAAATAGAAGATACAGAGAAAAGGTTAAAATGTTTTAGAATCTCACTGCTTAGAGACAGCCATCTTTACAGATTTGCAGCTGTTTTCCTATACACAGATATATATCTGCATAATTTTAATAGTATTTAAAATCACTTAATAGTATAAAGTGAACATCTTTAGTAACAACAAATATATATCTATATTTAATGATTGCATATTATCCATTGTATGTGTGAACTACAGCTTGCAACTGTAAATGTGGATTTTACAATCAACTATTTTTGAAACACTTAGAATTGTTCTTGTCTTCTCCACTTACGGAGAGAGCTATAGGATTGTTACAATGGGTAAGTGAAGAAATACACGTAAAACATTCAGAAGAGTGCCTGTCACATAGTAAGTGCTCAATGTTATTATCATTACTATTATTTTCATTGTCCATGTTCTCAGAGTCAAGTTCTTGGAAGTGGAGTTGCTAATCAAATTATGCACTTGCTTGTGGGGATAGGCAGGAGGTTGATACATTTCACCTAATTTTCAAGCAGAAAACTCCATCTCTCAAGAAGTGAATGAGGCTTATTTCCTCAGCTTTGCCAACAGTGTATGCTGTCTGTATTTTTACCCAGTACCAACTGATAATTTAAAAATTATAACATGTTTGAATTTTCATTTTTTTGATACTAGGGAGATTCTCTGTTTTGTTTTTGCCATATGTGAATTGGCCATTTATATCTATTCTTTTGGGAATTGCCTATTCATGTCTTTGCCCATTTTTCATTTGGGTGTTCATTTTTTTCTTATTGATTTATAAGATATTTTTATATATTGCCATGATGCAGCTTGCCTCCCACTTTATTGTTTGCCTTTTAACTGTTTTTCATGGTGTTTGGGAAACATAAGTCTTTGTTTTGTTTTTTGAGATAGAGTCTCGCTCTGTTGCCCAGGCTGGAGTGCAATGGCACTATCTTGGCTCACTACAACCTCCACCTCCCAGGTTCAAGCGATTCTTCTGCCTCAATCTCCTGAGTAGCTGGGATTACAGGTGTACATCATGATACCCAGCTAATTTTTCTATTTTTAGTAGGACAGGGTTTCACTCTGTTGGCCAGGCTGGTCTCAAACTCCTGACCTCAGGTGATCTGTCTACCTCAGCCTCCCAAAGTGCTGGCATTATAGGCATGAGCCACCATACCCAGCCAGGAAAACACGAATTTTAATTATTATGTTTAACTCTGTGAGTATGCTCTTCTGCTCACAAATACTGGTGGTGACCAGGAATGGACACCTGCCCTAGACTGGACCAATCACACTCTCTACTGAAAATGTGAAATTGTAACAAAAGGCAACCAGTTGGTTGCTACCAATATTTAACAACTATAATGAATGATTCGTGTCTTTCTATTTAATTAAATTTTTTTTTTTTTTTTTAGACAGAGTTTCGCTCGTTACCCAGGCTGGAGTGCAATGGCGCAATCTCGGCTCACCGCAACCTCTGCCTCCTGGGTTCAGGCAATTCTCCCGCCTCAGCCTCCTGAGTACCTGGGATTACAGGCACGTGCCACCATGCCCAGCTAATTTTTTTGTATTTTTAGTAGAGACGGGGTTTCACCATGTTGACCAGGATGGTCTCGATCTCTTGACCTCATTATCCACCCGCCTCGGCCTCCCAAAGTGCTGGGATTACAGGCTTGAGCCACCACACCCGGCTAAATTTTTTAAGTGAGCAAATTTAGGGGCTTGCAAAACCCAGGAAATATGCAGTACCTCTGTTCTTACATTGGATTAAAAAGCAGCTAACGTGCAGAATGGTAAATATTCATTACCTCTATCACCGAATCCCCAGGTCCCTCCTCCTATGCCTTCCCATGAGTCAGTCATTAGAGGGTTAATGTTTGGCAAAACGGGGACTGCACCCATCAGCTCATGCACCTCATTTCTGATTAATTGGTAATTGTGCTATTTCCGTTTTTTAAATATTTTGAATATTACTCCTGCCTGCTTCCAAATAGTGCTAGAAAGTCTTGCTTCACCCTCCTCTGTTGTGGAATCATGCATACCAGAATGAGCTCAGGTTAAGACCCTAATTAGATCCGAGATTCAGCTTTATCATCCACAGTCAACTGAATCACTTACAGGTGGGATGAGTATTATTCCCAGAGCACTGAAGAGACTCGTGGCTTTACTTAGGCTATGACCACACAGTTTTTCACATCTGTCCTCTCCAGCCTGTACTGCACCACCTGGGACCTGGTACAGACTCTTGTCCCATCTGAGTGCTCCT
The DNA here is from genome assembly GCF_048565385.1 of Saimiri boliviensis. Lineage (NCBI taxonomy): Eukaryota > Metazoa > Chordata > Mammalia > Primates > Cebidae > Saimiri > Saimiri boliviensis. The sequence goes on along the minus strand of NC_133453.1, from coordinate 126,701,109 downwards.
GGCTCCAGACTTTTCAGTCCATTTTCCATGTGGCTCCCAATTTCACTCTCCTGAGTGCCTCACTGATTAACCTAGATCGTGCTGTGGTGGAAGAAGGACTCCACGGAAGACTGGACCTTGTTGTCCTGTACACCGTGGCTCAGATTCTTGCCTTGCCCCTGCACTAGCTGTGCAACCTCAGACAAATTGTGTAATTCTATAACCAGGATTTCCTCTTATTTTAAATGGGGACATTATCATTATCATCACATCATCCCTTTGGGCCCGGATCTCCTGTAATCTGCATGAAATTTACTGCATATTGTTTATCTGCTCTACCAGTCCAAAATTCCAAGAGTAAGACTCTCATTATATTCATTTTTGCATCAGTGCTTCACCTGATTCTTGGTTAACAGTAGGTTCTTAGTAAATAAAATCCCCCCTGGAGTTGAGTGGAATCAAGTTCTAAACACTAAGTTTCGAATGTCCAAATATTGAAAATGCAATTGATCCAGATGTTTTCACCTCAGTGGATTATATACTGAATTGATTTCCTCCTTAGAGAAAAAGTCAGTAGCCCTGAAACTTTCTACACATTTCCAACAATTTCTGTAAAACTTTCAATGATTTTATTCCAGATATTGTGGGCCAAGAATCCCAGCACTTTTGCCCCTTAGCTTTGAAGCTGGCAATATGAATTACCAGGGTGACTCCTCCCAACAGAGAGCACATGATGGGCTACAGCTGTGCATGTTTTTTAGTATGACTGCACCAGGATAGGGCTCCAAGCCACTGGGTGGAGCAATGTGCTCTGGGGAGAAAGCTCATGACATTTCCCCTATGATTTCACAAAAGAAAAGAAAAAAATCTTTTTCTTATGAGTTGTTTCTGCTCAATGTCAGTAGGAAAGGTCATAGCTTAGCAAATTTACATACAGATGCATGCATGAATATGTAGAATATCAGCCACTCCTACAGTGTGAGAAATTAAATTGCATTGGTCCTAAGCGTGAAGGGCAGGCGTAGTTGCCTACTCAACCTCCCCTTTATTCTTTCCCTTTTATAATAGAATCCTAATTTTATTTGAGTTGACAGTGTTACAGCTAGAAGACTATTTCTCAGCCTTCCTTGGAGAGCTACGTTCCAGCCAGTGAGATGTAAACAGAAATGTATGCAATGTTCAAGTAGGGTGCTTAAAGAAATTGACTCCATTTGAAAGGTGTGCTTGGTTGGGCCTACCTTCCTTCTCCCTTCCTCTGGTTGAATGTCATCTTGATGATTGGAGCTCCAGAAGCCATCCGGAAACTTGTGACCTTGATGGTGGAAGTCACAGGCCAATATGACAGGAGGATGAGGAAGAGGCTGAGTACCAGATGGCTGAGGAGCCACCATACCAGCCGTAAATTCAAGTTTCCACTGCTTCTGTGAAAGAAAAAAATCACAACAAAACCATCTATCTTGTTTAAGCCACTTTTACAAGTCAGTTTTCTTTTATATGTAGCCTACTAATCCTATCCAAACAAGGCTTGAATAAGGAGGTTTACTATAGCTTTTTGTAGTAATAGTGGAAAAATTGGCAGTGAATGCCCATCAATAGGAAAATAACTTAATATAACACCACCAAATAAAACTGTGTAGCACTATAAAGAACGAAAGGGTTTTTTTGTTTGTTTGTTTTAAAAGAGATGAGGACTTGCTTTATTCCCCAGTCTGGTCTCAAACTCCTGAACTCCAATTATCGTCCTACCTCAGCCTCCCAAAGCGCTGGGATTACAGGCGTGAGCCACTGTGCGGCCTTTTTTGTTTTGTTTTTTAAAGGTCTTCTTATGTAATTAAACGTTTTAAAGACATCAGCTGAAATCTGATTTCAGATTTGAAACAAGAAGAATCTCAAAGCATCTCTGGCCAGAATCTTTTTAAGAAACAAAAAGCAGTGTGATTCAGCCTTGAAAAGGATTCGTCAGAACCTACAGTATTAGGTTGAAATCAAAGAAAGGCAAGCTTTCTTTTTAATGAATAGTAATGATCTTTATGAAAAAAAAAACAAAAACAAAAAACTCTTCAAGTTTAGGAGACGACAAATCCTAAAATCTGATTGAACGGAATCCTCTCTAATGATGAGGAAAGAGTGGGCCCGACCTATTTATGCCGTTCTGAAAAAAGCTGCCCTACCTGCCACTAACTTCTTTTTAACTGGCTGTTCTCAAAGGAAACTGCAAGAGGCTGAGGATAAAGACATCCAGAAATGGGCTTTTCGAGAGCTGAGGCAGCCTCCAAAACTTCCATTTCCAATTCATTTCACAGGCGAGAAACCGCGGTCTCCAGGGACGCCGGTTACCAGTTCCTGGAGGCTCTGAAGGAACATCTGGACCTGGCCTGGGCGTTCTAGAGAAAAAGGTCGGCCTGAGACAGAAAATGAAAAAGAGCACGCGGGCGCCCGCCCAGCCGGACCGAGGAGAGACGCCTGTGGGCGGGGCCAAGAGGGCGGGGGCGGGGCTTCCGGAGGCGGGGCCGAGGAAATGGGACGGGGCGGGGCCCGGTAGGCTGGCGCGGGCGGAAGGCGGGGCCGCGGGGAGGCGGGGCGGGAGGCGGCCGGGGGCGGGGCCCGGGCGCCCGCGCAGGTCGGGTCGGCGCGGCAAACATGGCGGCCTCCAGCTGGGCGCGCAGGGCCGTGGTCTTGTTTTGTGCCGCTGAACTGCTGCTGCTGCTGCTGCTGCTGCTACCGCTACCACCGCCTGGGGCCTGCACGGCCGAAGGCTCGCCCGGGACGCCCGACGAGTCTACCCCACCTCCCCGGAAGAAGAAGAAGGATATTCGCGATTACAATGATGCAGACATGGCGCGTCTTCTGGAGCAGTGGGAGGTCCGCGGCGCGCGCGCACCCTCCCGGCTCTTCTTTCTCCCGGACCCTGTTCCCACTGACCCTTGACCCATTCCGTTTGGGGCCCTTTCTGACCCCTTAACCCCCTCTATTCATGCCTTGAATCCTTACTGACCCACTGAAGCCACTGCTGACCCTCCGTTCTTTCTCTGCCCTCCGCGCCCTGCTGACCCTCGCTCCAGCCCTCTTTCATTCCAGGGCCCTGTTCCCCGTCACTTCTCAAGCCACTCCAGTCATGGGTCAGCCCCTCTCTGTTCAGCCTCGCTCTCCTATCACGCTTCAGTGCCCTGGTTGTCTCTGCGCTGATCCTTGCAGTCAGCGAGCCCTGCAAACGGGGAGAGAGACCTTTCCCACTCTACTAAGGAACGTTTCTTTCATTTTCCTTTTGTTGTGGGGTGAGTGGGTGGGTGAGTGGGTTGCGGTGAAGATGATCTTCCTTGATGGTTATCTCAGCCGTCTTCTCAATCAGTAGAATTTAGACTTCCTATTTTGGTATATGTCCCTGCTGGGAATTTTGTGATTTTTGTGGGTGGATTTATTTTACTGGTGGGAGAAGTAGTAATGGCTAGTGGCTCTGTATCGTGGAACTCAACGCTGTTTGTTCAGAGGAGAGTAAGTTTTCTGGTTTGTCACTTGGATGCAGTGGCGTGTGCAGTTACAGGGAGTGTGTCATAAGCTTTTAAGGTAAAGATCACTGGCTGAAACCACATTGCTGCCTTTTCTCTTCCTAAGGTGCTTGTACTGTTCTTGTAGACTTGCACAGCTGTATAACCTTGGGCAGGTTATGTCTAGTTTCTAGGCCTCAGTTTCCTTATCTGCCACGTGAGGAGGTTTTACCGATTCCTAAGATTCCTTCCAACCCTGATGTTTTGTTATTTTGTGATTATCTCTGTGTGTGTTGGGGAAGGAGGGAAAGACTTTCAGATACAAGTTTAAAATACCCACCTGATGCATCTGACTAGAGGAATGCAGGCTTGCTTTATCAGCAGCTGAGGGAAAGATTGGGGTACATTTGAGTGTAGGGAGAACTTCCCCACTCACCGTCTCCCTTGCAATCTCCTTGTCTCTTTTTGGACTCCAGCAAATAAAGCCTTTTGATCTACCAGAGTGCTAACATCTCATGAAAAATCCTCCCCTGAACCTACTCAGACCCTGAGCTAGACGAAGAGGGTGCTGCAGAGATGAACAAGGACTACACTGGGAACAGTAGATTACAGGAGAGATGAGCAGGGACGGGCTTTGAAGCCCTACAAAACATATTATGTCATTTAATAATCCTTTTACCCCATCCATGAGGGAGGTACTTATCCCTGTTTTCTAAATGATAACATTAAGGGCACAAAGACGTTGAATACCTTGCGCCACATCACACAGCAATTGCTGAGTTTCACATTCTGTCACGGCTTTAGAGCCTGTTCTTTGAACCATTTTACCTGTACTGCCATACATGTTGCTGAACTGAAGTGCAAATGAAGGGTAGTGAGGAAGACGTGGATTAAGCTAGAAACTACAGGAGCGGAGGAGAAGAGAGAAATGTGAGAGCTTAGTATACTTTTTTTTTTTTTTTTTGAGATGGAGTTTCGCTCTTGTTACCCAGGCTGTAGTGCAATGGCGTGATCTCGGCTCACCGCAACCTCCGCCTCCTGGGTTCAGGCAATTCTCCTTCCTCAGTCTCCTGAGTAGCTGGGATTACAGGCACGCGCCGCCATGCCCAGCTAATTTTTTGTGTTTTTAGTAGAGACAGGGTTTCACCATGTTGACCAGGATGGTATCGATCTCTTGACCTCGTGATCCACCCACCTCGGCCTCCCAAAGTGCTGGGATTACAAGCTTGAGCCGCCACACCTGGCCCGGCTTTGTATACTTTTAACAGGACTTGATGGTTGATTTTTTTTTTTAAATTATTTTTTACAGAAACAGGGTCTCCTTATGTTGGCAGGGCTGTTTTTGCTTGGCCTTTGCGATCCTCCCACATTGGCCTCCCAAAGTGCTGGGATTACAGGTGTGAAGCACCATGCCTGGGTGGTTGATTGATTTTGTGACCAGCAGGGTGGCATAATGTAGTAAAAAGACAGATTAGCCAGGCGTGATGGCTCATGCCTGTAATCCCAGCACTTTACCAATTTGGCCAACATGGTGAAACCCCATCTCTACTAAAAATACAAAAAATGAGTTGGGCTTGGTGGCGGCCCCCCCGTAATCCCAGCTGCTGTGGAGGCTGAGGCACGAGAATCGCTTATACCCGGGAGGCAGAGGTTGCAGTGAGCCGAGATCATGCCACTGCATTCCAGCCTGGGCAACAGAGCAATACTCTGTCTCCAAAAAAAAAAAGGGACAGATTTTGAACTCAGCGTTACCCCCTCACTAGCTGCTTGATGTTAGTTTTATATATCTGTAAAGCCAGATAACGCCCTACTTTCCAGGGTGCCAGGTGGATTGTTAAATGAGCTAATGTTTGTAGACACTCTGCAGACATAAGCTCCCTTCCCCAGTAGCAGTGATTTTTATGTGGGAGAGCATATCCATCTCTGTGGGTGCTTTTTTATAGGAAGCAGTTGTTCCTCTGTGATGATCTCTAAATCCATACCCTCATTCCTTCCCCAGTAGTGTGAGAATCAGTGCTTCGGTGAGAGGCTGTGCCTCAGATGTGTGTAGAAAAGGTACGAATTCCTTCCATTGTGTTAGAACTAATTCTGAGTTTCAATTGGTGTAGAAAAGCCAGTGGTGGTTATTTCGTTTTACGTTAGGATAGCCAGGTATAATAGGAAGGGTTCGATGGAGGAATTTGGATCCAGAAATGTGGTTTGCACTTCTGCATGTGAATAAATACAGTAAATCATTTATCCTCTCCCAGTGTCATCTTCCTGGGATATTAAATGGAGGCCTAGTAGGATTGTTCTGCAGGTTAGAGATAATATATGTAGAATGCAGGCCGGGCGCAGTGGCTCAAGCCTGTAATCCCAGCACTTTGGGAGGCCAAGGCGGGTGGATCACGAGGTCAAGAGATCGAGACCATCCTGGTCAATATGGTGAAACCCCATCTCTACTAAAAAAAATACAAAAAATTAGCTGGGCATGGTGGCACGTCCCTGTAGTCCCAGCTACTCACGAGGCTGAGGCAGGAGAATTGCCTGAACACAGGAGGTGGAGGTTGCGGTGAGCCGAGATCGCGCCATTGCACTCCAGCCTGGGTAGCAAGAGCGAAACTCCATCTCAAAAAAAAAAAAAAAAAAAAAAAATATATATATATGTTTATATATATATGTGTGTGTGTGTGTATACATATATATATGTATGTGTGTGTAGAGTGCCTGGGACTAAGTAGTTACTCAATGGATAGCATTTAACTATTGATATTTAAACCATGAGAGGAAGAAGAGGATTTGCAGAAAGGGGAGCTCAGCTTTGTAGCTGTTGACTTTGACAAACAGTAATGAAGGAGTTATGAAGCCAGCTGAAAATGCAAGACTGGCCTGGAGGCAGGGCGAGGACTGGAGTTGGGACTGCCTGACTTGTCCCAGGCCCCACCTCTGCTTCAGGGTAAAGATTGGGTTGTTTTCAGCATAGACACACTGATCATAATAGGTTAGATTACCCAGACTGAGGGTAGAACTGGATAATTATGTGCATCTAGGGTACTTTTTTTTACGCCTCAGTTTTAATTAACGTATAATAATATATTTTTATGGGGTACAGAGTTGTATTTCTACACATGTATTCAATGTGTAACGAGCAATTCAGGGTAATGAGCGTGTCTGTCACCTGAAACATTCATCATTTCTTTCTGTTGGGAACATTTAAAATTCTCTCCTAGCTGTTTGAAAATATGCAATAAATTATTGTTGACTCTAGTCATCCTGCAATACTGTAGAGCACCATAATTTATTCTTCCTATCTGGTGTAATTTTGTATCCATTCACCATCCTCTCTCCCTATCTCCCCTGCCCTTCCCAGCCTCTAGTAACCACAGTTGTCATGTCTGCTTCGGTGAACGCAACTATTTTAGGTCCCACATAAGAATGAGAATGTGCAGTATTTGTCTTTCTGTGTCCGTCTTATTGCTCTTAACATAACGTCCTCCAGCTTCATTAGGGTACTATTTAGTAATCTTTTTTTTTTTTTTTTTTTTTCCTGTAACTGAAACACACACAGACATATAAGAATTCTGGGCTGGGCTTAGTGGCTTACTCCTATAATCTCGGCACTTTGGAAGACTGAGGCAGGTGGATCATTTGAGCTCAAGAGTGTGAGACCAGCCTGGGCAACATGATGAAACCTGTCTTTACCAAAAAAAAGATAATAATAATAATAATTAGCTGGGCCTGGTGGTGTGCGGTTGTGGTCCCAGCTACTCAGGACACTGAGATAGGAGGATCACTTGAGCCTGGCAGGCAGAGGTTGCAGTGAGCCACGATTGCACCAGCAGCACGGCACCCCAAACTAGGTGATAGAGTGAGACCCCATCTCAAAAAAACAAAACAAAACCACCACCATCACCACCAACAAAAAAACATGCTGCTTGGGACCTACTAAGTTAATTTCATGATTATTAGTGAAATTAGTCTGAAAAATACAAATATTCTGCTGGGCGTGGTGGTTCACGCTTGTAATCCAAGCCCTTTGGAGGCCAAGGCGGGTGGATCACCTGAGGTCGGGAGTTCAAGACCAGCCTGACCAACATGGTGAAACCCCATCTTGGAAAAAAAAAAAAGAATGAAAAATACAAATATTCTAGAGTATTGAACCAACTAGAAGTCTTGAAGTGTTTTAAAGAGACTATAACAGAGGTTATGGAGAATTAAGATAAAGACAGAAACAACCTGTGAATTTGGCAAGTAGGAGGTCCTTCGTGACTTTGAGAATGTAATTTCCATGCTGTGTTTGTGACTGGAGGCCAGATCACAGAGGGCTAAGGAGTCAGCAGTGTCGTAGCCAACAGACAGAGTACTGAGTACTGTCTGCCTTTAAGTCATTACATTCCCAAACAAACCTCAGGAGGGAGATGCTGTTATTACCCCCACCTTCCCATTATCGGTAGGGAAGGTTATTTTCAGATGGGCTAAGTAACTTGCCCAAGGCCACGTAAGTATGGAGCACATCCATCTGACAGCATAGCCCATGCTCCTGCCTGCAGGTCACCTGCAGTGGCTCTTTCAAAGCAAAATGAGGAAGAAACACGTCAGTTGAGAGGCGGAGTTTGAGAAGAAGGTTGGGATGTTACGTGTGGTTCTGGGACCTTGGAGATCACTTCGGTCTGCTTTTCATTTTGTAGACAAGGAAACAGGCCTGGAGGAGTCAGGAATTAATTGTAGGCAGGGTCACGCGACTAGTAATGCAGAACTGAAACCAGCTCCCAGGTCTGATGTCCGCATGGATCACCTTCAAGCACTGTGTAGAATTCTTTCCTTTTTACTTATTACTAAAATTATTTTTAATATAGTACATTATTAATGGTGTCTTAATAAGCCTTGGGCCTTTGAGATTGGTCAGAAGGACCAAATAAGAGTGACTTAGGGGCCTCTTTTTTTTTTCGAGACGGAGTTTCGCTCTTGTGACCCAGGCTGGAGTGCAATGGCGCGATCTCGGCTCACCGCAACCTCCGCCTCCTGGGTTCAGGCAATTCTCCTGCCTCAGCCTCCTGAGTAGCTGGGATTACAGGCACGTGCCACCATGCCCAGCTAATTTTTATATTTTTAGTAGAGACGGGGTTTCACCATGTTGACCAGAATGGTCTCGATCTCTTGACCTCGTGATCCACCCGCCTCGGCCTCCCAAAGTGCTGGGATTACAGGCTTGAGCCACCGCGCCCGGCCTTCTTCTTTTTTTTTTTTTTTTTTTTTTTTTTTTAGTAACAGCTTTACTAAGGAAGAGTTCACATGCCACAGGCAATTTACCCATGTGAAATGTATAAATGTATATTTTAGTTTTGGTATCTTCACAGAGTTGTACAGCCATCACCAAAATCAATTTTAGAACATTTTTATCACCCCCAAAAAAACCTTCAACCACTCCTCCCCTGTTTTCTCCCAACCCTCTAGGCCACCCCAGGCAATCACTAATCTACCTTCTGTCTCAACAAATTTATTTATTCTGGGCATTTCCTATAAATGGAATCAGAATCTGTAGTCTTTCATATCTGGCTTCTTTCGCTTAGCATAGTATTTTCAAGGGTTATCTGTGTTATAGCATGTATCAATCAGTACTTCATTTCTTTTTTTCTTTTTGCTTTTCATTTTTGGTAGGGATGGGGTCTTGATACGTTGCCCAGGCTGGTCTTAAACTCCTGGGCTCAGGTGATCTTCCAGCATTGGCCTCCTAAAGTGCTGAGGTTACAGGTGTGAGCAACCGTGCCCAGCCAGTTGTTCATTCTTTTGGTTACTGGCAGAACCTGGTTCTTTTAAAGATTTTTTATTTGTCAGTCTGTGTTCTATTTATTAGGTGCAGTGGCTCATGCTTGTAATCCCAGCACTTTGGGAGGCCGAGGTGGACAGATCACGAGGTCAGGAGATCGAGACCATCCTGGCAACATGGTGAAACCCCATCTCTACTAAAAATACAAAAATTAGCTGGATATGGTGGCACGTGCCTGTAATCCCAGCTGCTCAGGAGGCTGAGGCAGAAGAATCACTTGAAACCCGTAAGGCAGAGATTGTAGTGAGCTGAGATCATGCCACTGCACTCCAGCCTGGATGACAGAATGAGACTCTGTCTCAAAAAAAAAAAAAAAAAAGTTGCTGTTCTCTGTTAGTAATATATTCATTTGTTTTGATCAGTATGGGTTCAACATCTCATTTTGTTTGACAGGTTGTAAGTCAAACTATTATTTATTTTGATGTTGAGATTATTTTAAATTTGGCCCATGAGAGCTGCTTCAGGTTGGCCTCTGTGTCCTGTGGACATGCTCCACGATTCTTTGAGCACTTCACTACTTTGTAATGCAGGATTATTTTAGGCTCATCTTCTGTCTCCCTTCTGGCAAGCCTGTTCTCCAAGGAACCCAGTCTCTTTTAAATATGTTTATCCATTCATCTATCTATTTACTCATCTGCTAATCTGTGAAAAACCGTGAGTTTCTCCTAATGCCTTCATTTCCAGCCTCATACCACACGGCTCATTCCTCCCCCTTTCATATTTATAACTTCCTTCTCAGAAATTAAGAACCTGGCTCCCATTATCCTCAAAATGTTTACTCCTTTTCTCAGTCCTAGAGATCACATAAGATAGTTTCAGAATTGCTGGTCCATGCCGCTCCAGAAAGCAAACCTGCTAACTGGAATTGAATATTTTTGTACAATGCCTATTAAGTGAAATGAGTATACATGGAGTGCAGATTCTAAGCATACAGTGCAATGATGGAGTATTTCTTCTTTTCTTTCTTTTAAGACAGGGTCTCATTCTTTCTCCTAGGCTGGAGTGCAGTGGCCCGATTATAGCTTACTGCAGCCTTGATCTCCTGGGCTCAAGTGATTCTCCTGTTTCAGCCTCCTGAGTAGCTAGGACTACAGGCATCTGCCACCACACCAGACTAATTTTTTTCATCTTTTTTAAGAGATGGGATCTCACTCTGTTACCCAGGCTGTTCTCAGACTCCTGGGCGCGGGCAGTTCTCCCACCTCAGCCTGCTGAGGAGCTGGGACTGCAGGTGTGCTTCACTATGCCTGGCTACTTTTAAGTGTTTTTTTAGAGACAGAGTCTCACTGTGTTGCCTAGGCTGATCTCGAACTCCTGGCCTCAAGTGATCCTCTCACCTCAGACTCCCAAAGTGCAGGGATTGCAGGCTGAGCCACGGTGCTCGGCCTGCCATAAATTTTTATAGAAGGATGTGTCTGTGCAATCCACATCCCTGTCAAAATACGGAACATTTCCATCACCCCAGAAAAGTTATCTTGCGTCCATTCTCAGTTAATCCTACTTTGTGTCCCCTTCCACAGGCAACACTTCTAATTTCTGTCACCCTAGATTGGTTTTGCTCATTCTTGAATTTTAAATAAATGAGATTACATAGTCAATCTTATTTTGTGCCTGGCTTCTGTCACTTAACATTTTTGGGATTTGTTACATGTATCAGCATTTGTTCTTTATTTCTGTGAAGTATTTCGTTGTATTACCATACCAGAATGTGGCCATTTTTACCATAGCCTACCACGTTGGGTAGACTGTATGAGCGTTTAAAAGCTCTAGAAACCCACCACTTGGGGGCGCCCTGTGATTGGTAAGTTGGGGTGTGGGGAGTATATGCTGCCTGAAACTTAGACTATCTTGAAAGTTAAGAAGAGGAAGAAACCTCCCTAGTTGTCCTTTCTCTATTGTAATTTAAGTCATATACACGCACCTGACATCATATGCAGGTGTTTTTGCCTGTACCAGTTAAAAAGCAAGATTCTGATGCTAGGTTTGATGCTCTTCCCCCACCCTGATAGAAAGATGATGACATCGAAGAAGGAGATCTTCCAGAGCACAAGAGACCCTCGGCGCCTGTGGACTTCTCAAAGATCGACCCAAGCAAGCCTGAAAGCATACTGCAGATGACGAAGAAAGGGAAGACTCTCATGATGTTTGTCACCGTATCAGGAAGCCCCACTGAGAAGGAGACGGAGGAAATCACGAGCCTCTGGCAGGGCAGCCTTTTCAATGCGAACTATGATGTCCAGAGGTAAAGCACCAACAACAGCTGAGAAAAATCACAGGCTGTGCTGGGACTTTTCTTTATTATTATTAATTATGATGATAATGATTTTTTTTTTCTTTTGAGACGGAGTTTCGCTCTTGTTACCCAGGCTGGAGTGCAATGGTGCGATCTCGGCTCACCGCAACCTCTGCCTCCTGGGTTTAGGCAATTCTCCTGCCTCAGCCTCTTGAGTAGCTGGGATTACAGGCACGCACCACCATGCCCAGCTGATTTTTTGTATTTTTAGTAGAGACGGGGTTTCACCATGTTGACCAGGATGGTCTCGATCTCTTGACCTTGTGATCCACCTGCCTCGGGCTCCCAAAGTGCTGGGATTACAGGCTTGAGCCACCGCACCTGGTGATAATGATTTTTTGAGACAGAATTTCACTCTTGTCATCTAGACTGGAGTGCAGTGGCACGATCTCGGCTCACTGCAACCTCCATCTCCCTGATTCAAGCGATTCTCATGCCTCAGCCTCCTGAGTAGCTGGGACTACAGGTGCATGCCACCACACCTAGCTAATTTTGTATTTTTAGTAGAGATGGGGTTTCACCATGTTGGCCAGGCTGGTTTTGAACTCCTGACCTCAGCCTCCCCAAGTGCTCGGATTACAGGCTTGAGACACCACACCCAGCCATGTGCTGGGGCTTTTCCTGAGGCTCTAACAAAGTGTCTGTTCTGGTAGTATTTCCCAAGGATCTCAGCCTTCCTTTCTAGGTTTTATTTTAAATTTATTTATCTGTCTAGTTTTTTTAATATAAAAAAGAGCATTTATTATTGGTCAAAACAATTACGTTTGTTTTTATTTTTTGTTGAGGTGAGGTCTCACTATGTTTCCCAGGCTGGTCTTGAATTCCTGACCTCAAGCAGTCCTTGCACCTCAACCTCCCAAAGTGCTAGGATTACTGGCATGGTCCACCACGCCTGGTGTGTGTGTGTGTGTGTGTGTGTTTTAACATCTCAGTCAATCCTAAATTTTTATTTATTTTTGTATCTTTAGCTTTCATTTCATTTGAACAGAAGGGTGGATAGCATAACTTAGCCTCTTTGTGGGACAAACTCGTTAATAGTTTGACAGTTTGCTTCTTCTAGAAGTTTCTGCTCGGTAGACAGTGCTTTTGTGTACAGCTACGTTCACACATAAAGCTCGGACCATGCTGTTAACAGATAACTAATTGAATATGAAAAGGCTCAGTTTTCACAGCTCAGTATTGTCCTGAGGTATAATTTTAAGAAATCTGCTGCATTTTCCTCAAAAACAGTTCTGAAATTTGGGGTCTGCAAATATTTTAGTTTAGGAAATATAAAAGTAATAACAAGAAATGGGAGGAATACTTAGTGTCTGGCTAGCAGAATGCTTTCAGTTAGCTTAAATGGACACCTAGAGAGAAGAAATAAATGTCTTGATGATGTCTGCCCCGGACGCCCCACTGGTCTCTGTGGTGTGGTGGGAGTGTTTTAAACTGAAGGGGGAACATAGAGTGTAGTCTTCAAGGAACAGAAGAATTATGTCCACTGGCTCCACCCAGGCCTCATTCTGTTCCGCTTTGTTCCTTAGGACCTTTCAGGTGTGGATGGGCTGGGCTGCTTGTCGGTAGCTCTGGGGCTAGGATTTCTGTCCAATAGCCAAGTGTCATCTTGAGCCCTTCACAGCCTCTTATTGTGACCCACTCTAAGCCATTGGTTTTCCGCCTTTATCAGCAGAAGTCTTTTGTCCCATAAGATTATAACTGAACACTCTAGAATATAGAACTGATACAGATCAGATTGAAGCTGCCTCTTTGTCTCCCCAGCCCGAGACCCTGAGCTATCTCTACAGTGTCCTACGGAGGGTTTCCAAATGCTCGCTCGTAACATGGGCATCCCTTTATACCACAAAGGAACATCCAGTGTCTGCTTCTGTTTTGATCTGAGCTGGGTGTTTAATAGTTCAGCAAGCTAGTATTTTCATACATGAGACATCAGTCTGGAGAATCCAATTTTTCGTTCCATAGTCATGTAGAATTTGAAATGAACTTGGTAAGTGCCAGAGAATTGCTCTGACCCATTAGCACTTACTAGTATGTGCTGACTGTATGATTGCATCTCTCTGCCCAAGGTTCATTGTGGGATCAGACCGTGCTATCTTCATGCTTCGTGATGGGAGCTACGCCTGGGAGATCAAGGACTTCTTGGTCAGTCAAGACAGGTGTGCTGATGTAACTCTGGAGGGCCAGGTGTACCCTGGCAAAGGAGGAGGAAGCAAAGAGAAAAATAAGACAAAGCAAGACAAGGGCAAAAAGAAGAAGGAAGGCGATCTGAAATCTCGGGCTTCCAAGGAGGACAGTCGAGCTGGGAATAAAAGAGAAGAGCTGTGATGGGGCAGCAGTGGCGTGCTGGGGAGAGACATGGACATGGAGGGCTCCTGGCCCAGCTCGTGGGGTGGGAGTGGTCTCAGGAAACTGCACACCAGATGACATTCTAGTTTCTTCTAGAAAGGGTCTACCACGTGACCCGTTTGTGGTCAAAGAATTACTGTTTAATAGGTTTCAAGTGAGAAGACAGACGTTTTCTAATTAATATTGCGCACTGACCAATTCATGTCTACTATAAAATCACCTTACATGGAAATGCGACTGTGTGGCTTTTTCCCGTTCACACTTGGTGAGTCATCGACTCTGCTGAGATTCCACTCCCCTCCCAGCACCTGCTCTGATTGGGCGTCCGTGTTTTTTATTTTCTGTCAACCAAAAGGATAGCAAATTCTGATGAGAGAAGACTTTAAAACTCTTAATTGAATCAAACTCTTCATGCCATATACATCATTTTCATTATGGTAAAGGTAAAATGTGCTTTGTGAACTCAGATATCTAAATATGTAGCCAGGAAGCCAGGGTGTATAAATCCAAAACTCGTGCAAGAAATGCAGAGAACGAAAAATCCGGTACTGGAAATCTTAAGTGGTTTTGAATTTCTTTGACTTGAATCGTACTTGTCAGTAACAGAGAACTCTTGGTGTCCGTCGGGTTTTATGTGGTCTGTAAAGCTAGGGGTTCTGTTTTGTTTCCTGACTTACGAAAGTACTGCGGGTGTCAGGGGGTCAGATGTTCCGTTTAATGAAACAATTTTAAAGGCTGTGAGTAGGGAGTCCTTTGCAGAGTGCGACAGAAGACTCAATAACCTCATTTATTTCTAAACAGTTTTCTTTGATCAAGTGCCTAAATCTGTGCTTTTGTACGGAGTAACATGACGTGGTGCCGTTAATGTCTGATTTTGCCGTTCATATGTTAGAGCCTACTCTGAATAAGAGTTAGAACATTGATATACAGATGTCATTTCTAAGAACTAAAATTCTTTGGAAAAAAACCCTCAATTGTGATTTGAAGAAATTAAAAATAGCACATTACATGGTTAGAAAATGTCAGTGTTAAAGGACGGTTCGAAGTGAAAAGTGTATCCCTCTTTTGCTGCCCGTAGCTTGTCCCGGTGGAAGCTGCTGCTAACAGTTTGTCCCCGTCCAACCCCCCAACCCACCCGCCCAAAATGGTACATTTACCAGCTCACGGTGACGCGTTCTTGTTTTGGCCCATAGCATCTGTTTCCCCTCATTTTGGTAGCTTCTCACATGTCCCTCGAAAGAACCACCCTCTCTGCATTCTCAGTTCTCTGCTTTGGGTGGGACATTTGCCCTCAGTCCCCGCCCCCTCCAGACCATGCCCACTCCAGGATGAAGCCTGCGTGATCTACGACACTAGGGTACTGGGCCCTGAAAGAGGCGTTTCTTGTTTCCCCTCCATTTCGAACCTGGAGCTGGAGCTGCTGTAGGTGCTGTCCACAGAGCGGAGAGCTGTTCGAGAGTGGGGCCAACCCAGGCAGGGGGGAGAGGGCACCACACCCTGGTGGCATAAATCAGTCCCTGAATCCTGTCGTGGCCGGAACAAGCCCTGTCCATGGGCTTTCTCTGTTTAACTTAGGGCAATTGATGGAGTTACTGGCCTGCGAAGCCATAATGGCCCTGTGTAAAGCAGCTGTTTTGATAACTGCTTTAATTAAGTGAAAGGTAGCAGAGCTCTCACTCTGCCCTGTACCTCGTGTTTCCAGTTAGGAGCCTTTCCGTGTCAGAATGTGTGGCTCTGTCTCACTGTTTCCTATGCAGTGGGCCCCCGCATCAACCTGTATTTGCGTGTCTGTCATGTGCTAGGTACTGCAAGGTGCCAGGGCAGTGTAGCTACAGCCTCCGCTATTGTAAAACTCGGTGATTGGTGAGGGAAGACACATGTCAGTAACGTACAATGGCGACTGTTAGAAGTAGGAAATGGGCAGGGTCGGGGGGCGGGGGTGGAATCTTCCCTGACCGGGTCGGGACGGGCCAGCGGCTCTGAGGGCAGGAGGAGGAGAGGAGAAATAGAGTAAGGCAGAGGACACAGTCTGAGCAAAGACCCTGTGGCTCTAAGTGGCAGAGGGAG
Source organism: Saimiri boliviensis (assembly GCF_048565385.1). Taxonomy (NCBI): domain Eukaryota; kingdom Metazoa; phylum Chordata; class Mammalia; order Primates; family Cebidae; genus Saimiri; species Saimiri boliviensis. The sequence goes on along the minus strand of NC_133453.1, from coordinate 126,685,133 downwards.
AGGCTACAGGAAGGCTAGTGGGGAGGCTGGGGTCCAGTGCAGGATCAGGCTGAAGGAGCGGAGTGTATGGAGGTTTATGGGAATTTGGGACGCCCTGATGAGTTTTAACTGTGATGGGATGGATGTGAAAGACAGTCCAAGTTGCACTGGTTGCATGGGAGAAGGGATGAGAAGAGGACCCTAGCAGGTGTGAGCCGTGAGCTGGGAGGTGCTGGAGAGTGCCGGCCATAGCTGACGGTGTCCCGGATCAGCGGGGAGGCGGTGAGGTCTGAACCACTGTTTCACCGCATGGTCCCTGCTGGTGAACACCGGAGTGTTCAGAGTATTTGCTGGTATATTCAAGGCTGCAGTGGACCTTTTCCTACAGAATGCTTTGGTAAGTTTTTGTTTATATCTGAAAGGTAAATTCCTAGCAGTGGAATTATTAGAACACACAGAATTTGGCATTTTGGTGTGTATTGCCGAATTGCCCTCCCAAGTGGTTTAGTCAGCTTACCCTTGCCAGCAATAGAGCTATCCTTGCCTGCCGTGGGCATCATATTTGCCAGTTTAATAGATTGTAAGCCCATATCTTACTGGTTACCATGAAGCCACCATACTGGAGAGGCTGTGTACCGAGTTCCACGTGGAGAGAGGGATGCCCAGGGATCCCACCTACTCCAACCCAGCTTCAGGAGTCTTCCCAGCCCGGGCACAGACATGTGGGTAAGATGTAAACATTTCCAGCCCCAGCCTTCAAGCCATCCCACTTGACACTGAGGGGTCAACAGAAGCTGAGCCGAGAAACAGTCTTCCCAGTCTGCAGATTCATGAGCAAAAGAAACGCTGGGCCAGGCACGGTGGCTCATGCCTGTGACCCCAGCACTTTGGGAGGCCAAGGTGGGTGGATCACTTGAAGTCAAGAGTTTGAGACCAGCCTGGCCAACCTGGTGAAACCCCGTCTCTACTAAAAATACAAAAATTAGCCACGTGTGGTGGCAGACACCTGTAATCCCAGCTACTTGGGAGGGTGAAGCAGGAGACTCGCTTGAACTCAGGAAGGGGAGGTTGCAGTGAGCTGAGATCATGCGCCCGCACTCCTGCCTGGGTGGTGGAGTGAGACTCTGTCTCAAAAAATACAAAAAATTGTTTTAAAATAAATGCCGGCCAGGCGCAGTGGCTCAAGCCTGTAACCCCAGCACTTTGGGAGGCCGAGGTGGGTGGATCACGAGGTCAAGAGATCGAGACCATCCTGGTCAACATGGTGAAACCCCGTCTCTACTAAAAATACAAAAATCAGCTGGGCATGGTGGTGTGTGCCTGTAATCCCAGCTATTCAGGAGGCTGAAGCAGGAGAATTGCCTGAACCCAGGAGGCGGAGGTTGCGGTGAGCCGAGATCGCGCCATTGCACTCCAGCCTGGGTAACGAGCGAAACTCCATCTCAAAAAAAAAAAAAAAAAGAGAAAGAAATGCCATTTGTTTTTTGTTTTTGAGACAGGGTCTCTCATTCTTACCTGCACCGGAGTGCAGTAGGGTCACTACTCCCTGCAGTCTCGACTTCCGGCTCAAATCAATCCTCTCCCACCACAGCCTCCCAAGTAGCTGGGAGAAATGTCATGCTTTTAACGAATTTGTCTTGTCATGTTTTAATATCTAGTGATCTAATACATTTGGATGATATCTTTTGATTATCAGCTATGAAGCCTTGAAACTGTTCGATAGACACACGTTCTCCTTCATCCTCAGGCTTTCTGGTTTTGCTGGCGCTGCTGTGGCTTTTGTACTTCCAGTGCTTTCCTTTATACTGTTAAACCTCTTTCTTTAAATTAAACATCTTAGTATGCATTAACCACTGGGCAAGGGAAAGGAACCCACAAACTTTTTCCTGTGTCCCTGATTATCGTTTAATAGTGTTTGTACACTGACAGATGCATAATACCCACCTGCTGCACCCACGATGTCCACGTTTATGCTGGACAACAGCATGCAGGTAGGACATTTCCAAGCCTTGCTTTTCCCCCCTCGAGTTTTTTGTTTATGTTGTTTGTTTGTTTATTATTTATTTATTTATTTATTTTTGAGACAGAGTTTTGCTCCTGTTACCCAGGCTGGAGTTCAATGGCGCGATCTCGGCTCACTGCAACCTCCGCCTCCCAGGTTTAGGCAATTCTCCTGCCTCAGCCTCCTGAGTAGCTGGGATTACAGGCACGCGCCACCATGCCCAGCTAATGTTTTGTATTTTTAGTAGAGACGGGGTTTCACCATGTTGACCAGGATGGTCTCGATCTCTTGACCTTGTGATCCACCTGCCTTGGCCTCCCAAAGTGCTGGGATTACAGGCGTGATTTTGTTTTGTTTTTTAAGAGACAGGGTCTCTTGCTTTCTTACCCAGGCTAGAGTGCAGTGGTGTGTTCATAGCTCACTGCGGCCTCACATGCCTGGATTCAAGCCCTCCTCTTGCCTCAGCCTCTCGAGTAGCTAGGACTACAGGTGTATACCACTTTGCCTGGCTAGTTTTTTCTCCTCTTTTTTATCCTTAAGCAGTCCTCCTGCCTCAGCCTCCGATTCACTGGTATGAAGTTGTGAGTCACCATGCCCAGCCCTGCCCTTCAGCACTTCCCACATATGGCCCCATTGGAGAGCTGTGAGGCCACCCCACCTGTCCCTTAGAAGTGACTGCTTTTTCTCTGTTTTCTTTTTAAATTTATTTTTATGTTTGTTTGTTTTGGGGGATTTTGTAACATTTAAAACATTTTTTCCTTTATGACAGCTTTTTCTCAGACTCCTTAGGGATTCTTCATTCTTTTTTTAATTGAAAAATTTAAAAAATTTAGAATAATTTTTAAAAATTAATAGCATTCACCTCCTTTTTAGTTATGCAACTGATTCTTAACATTTAGTAATTTTTCTAGGAAAAGTCTTAGTGTTGAGTTTCTTTCTGAATCTTTTTATTTTATTTTAATTTAATTTAATTTAATTTTTTTATTACCTAGGCTAGAGTGCAATGGCACGATCTCGGCTCACGGCAACCTCCGCCTCCTGGGTTGGATGGTCTCAGTCCCTTGACCTCGTGATCCACCCCCCTCGGCCTCCCAAAGTGCTGGGATTACAGGCGTGAGCCATCACGCCCGGCCCTATTTTTATTTTATTTTTTAAATAAAGACAGGGTTTCACCATGTTGGTCAGGCTGGTCTTGAACTCCCGACCTCAAGTGATCCGCCTGCCTTGGCCTCCAAAGTCTTGGATTACAGGCGTGAGCCACCATGCCCGGCCTGAATCTTTTTTTTTAATCCTTCTAGAACATGGTGTGTAATTTCTAATTGCAGATTCAACTCCCCCCTCCCCCGTTATTTTGGAAACATTGTGTCTTCTTCTGTTTAGTTTTGTGTTGGCATCTTGGGTATCATTTTATTTATTTATTTTTTAGCTCTGAGATGGAGTTTTGCTCTTGTTGCCCAGGCTGGAGTGCAATGGTGTGCTCTCAGCTCCTCTGCCTTCCAGGTTCAAGCAATTCTTCTGCTTCAGCCTCCCAAGTAGCTGGGAGTACAGCATGCACCACCATGCCTGGTAATTTTGTATTTTTAGTAGAGATGGGGTTTCTCCATGTTGGTCACGGTGGTCTTGAACTCCCGACCTCGGGTGATTCTCCCACCTTGGCCTCCCAAAGTGCTGGGATTACTGGCGTGAGCCACCACCCCTGGCGTACATTTTATATTTTTACATATTCCATTTTTATCTCATGATAAAATAATGAGATAAAAAAAGTTTGGGCTGTTTTTATTAAAATTCATGTTTTTACTAACTTCTGTCACTCAAAAAATTCAAATAGAGAATCTTCATCTTGGGTTATGTTTTCCCCCAGGATTGTCTATTTTTTTTTTTTTTTTTTTTTTTTTTTGAGACGGAGTTTCTCTCTTGTTACGAAGGCTGGAGTGCAATGGCGCGATCTCGGCTCACCGCAACCTCCGCCTCCTGGGTTCAGGCAATTCTCCTGCCTCAGCCTCCCGAGTAGCTGGGACTACAGGCACGCGCCACCACGCCCAGCTGATTTTTTTGTATTTTTAGTAGAAACGGGGTTTCACCATATTGACCAGGATGGTCTCGATCTCTTGACCTCGTGATCCACCCGCCTCGGCCTCCCGAAGTGCTGGGATTACAGGCTTGAGCCACCACGCCCGGCCCAGGATTGACTATTTATCTGTATTTGTGTGCTACATTCTTTTGTTGCTGCTGTTTTTTAATTCCAAAATGTTTGGATGGAAGCCTTATCTTTGTTTTTTTCCTCTCTCATTCATGCTTAGCAGACACAGCTTTTCCCGGGTCTTGGCCTCCACAAGCGTTTTGGGTGAATTCTCCCTGGCTGCTTTCCTCCGTAGCTGAGCATCGGCTTCCCCAGGAGCTGCAGGTCCAGGGCGGAGTCTTGCCTTCTCTCTGCTTTCCTGTGGCTGAACCGGAAAGGAGAGGGACTCAGTCAAGACTGTGTGTGGCTCGGCTTGACAGGGAGGCTCTGCCCTCCTGTGGCTTTCCTGAGTGTCCTAGACCAGGGCTCTCCTCCCCAGTGGGAGAGGGAACCATATTGCTCTTACAAGGAAAAATGATTGCCAAGACTTCAGAGAGTCCCCCATGTTAGCAGCAGACCTGAGATTCCTGGCTGCGCCAGGGGAGGGAAAGATTGGGGTGTTCTTTGCTTCACCCTATAACCCTTCTTTCAGTAATTAAATAATACGGTAATTTAGTATTTTAAAAAACCAAACAGGAGAATTGCTTGAACCCAGGAGGCAGAGATTGCAGTGAGCCGAGATCGCATCACTGCACACTGTCACTGGGTGACAGTGTGAGACTCTGTCTCAAAAAAACTAAAATTAAAAAAAAAAAATTGTTTTAAAAATGATAAAAAATGAGCATTCTAAATAAAGACAGGGTCTGTCGAGGGGGTGACTAGGGTGAGGCGGTGAGGTGGGGCTGGCGGGGCCAGGGGCAGTCACCACCTTCTCCAGCCGTCTGTGGTTGGCATTTATGTTTCGTGCTTAAAAGTTCATACTCCCTGAATCCCAGGTCCTTGCATTCAGGGTAAGAATGGAAATATTTATTTTATTATTTTTTTGAGACAGGGCCTCTATTGCCAACGCTGGAACACAGTTGGGCAGTCATGGCTCACTGCAACCTCGACCTCCCGGGCTCAAGCCATCCTCCCACCTCAGCCTCCCGAGAAGCTGGGACCATAGGTGCACGCCACCACCCCCGGCTGAGTTTTATGACTCTTTTTATGGTTTATGGTTTATGGGGTTTCATCGTGTTGCCCAGGCTGCTCTCAAACTCCTGGGCTGAAGTGATTCACCCACCTTGAAATCTTTATTTTTATTAAAATAATAGCACAACAATGTTAAAAGTTCTCTATGAAAGAAAGAAATTCATCTGCCGACACACCACCCCAGCTATCCAAGCTGGTTTCATTTGGCCAGGTTCCCTTTGAGACCGTTACCTCTGAGCATTATATTCACCTGGTTGTCATCAGAGCAGAAACAGAGTTTTGTTTACAATTTTTTCCACTAGTATTACATTGTAATGAGGTTTTTACATTGCTGCGTGGTCTCTTTGCGTTCAGCATGTTCGTGGCTGTGTAATATTCCCATCCTTTTGCTGTGCCATAATTCTGCTTAACAGATTAATGTAGAGACGGTAGGGCTGGACCAGGCATGACTCTTGCCCACACGTGCCTGAGTCCAATCTCTGCCTCACTATCCACATCCCCTTGTGGGAGCATCTGCTTCCACCCGCGGCTCCGGCTACCCTGTTTACATGCACAGCCCTGCCCTGCTCTCCTACCCTCCCTGGATGCTCACGGTCTTTTGGACCAGAGGTGGGCATCTGACCCAGGTCATCACTGACCGGGTTGGCACATCTGCTCCTCTCAGCCAGAGACTGGATGATTTGATAGCTGAGGCATTACTAGGGCGGCAGCCACAGTGAATTGCAGGAGTGTGTGTGGAAGTCTCTACTCCTGCCCTGAGTGTTTGACCTCCTAAGTTTTGACATTCAGGTTGTCCTTGAACTCTGAGAGCTCTGGATTCCTATGATAAACTTTTCCCTAGGGCTAGTTTGAAGAAGTTTCTGTAGTGGGTCTAATCCTCTCACTCTAACTTTTCCTGACCTCTGCTTATCCATCTATGTGCGGGAGTGAAACGAAGCCCACATGTCGTGTCCCCAGCTCCGTGCCTGTATCTGTGCTCTCTAGTTTTTTCTGTATTTGAGTTCTTGTTAGTTATCCATAATTATCAGTAACATTGAAATGAGCCGTTTTCTGTTTTCCTTCCTTAAGATTAGTCCTTTGAGCCGGGCGCGGTGGCTCAAGCCTGTAATCCCAGCACTTTGGGAGGCTGAGGCGGGTGGATCACGAGGTCAAGAGATCGAGACCATCCTGGTCAACATGGTGAAACCCCGTCTCTACTAAAAATACAAAACATTAGCTGGGCATGGTGGCGCGTGCCTGTAATCCCAGCTACTCAGGAGGCTGAGGCAGGAGAACTGCCTGAACCCAGGAGGCGGAGGTTGCGGTGAGCCGAGATCGTGCCATTGCACTCCAGCCTGGGTAACAAGAGCGAAACTCCAGCTCAAAGAACAAACAAACAAAAAAAAAAACGCTACAAAAAAAAAAAGATTAGTCCTTTGGTGTCCATTTCTTTTTTTCTTTTTCTTTCTTGCATTTTTTTTTTTCGAGGTAGAATCTCACTCTGTTGCCCAGTACAATTGTGCAATCTTGTCTCACTGCAACCTCCACCTCCTGGGCTTAATCAGTCCTCCTACCTCAGCCTCCCTCCCAAGTAGCTGGGTCTACAGGTGTAGTCCTATTTGTCTCAGCTCACACTTTTCCCTTTGTCCCTGATTATTGTTTGCTCCCAGCTACTCAGGGAGTTGAAGCGGGAGGATCTCTTGAACCAGGGAGATCGAGGCTGCCGTGAGCTATGGTTGTGTCACTGCACTCCAGCCTGGGAGACAGAGTGAGCCCTGGCTGAAAAAAATATATATATTTTAAGAGTTTCTTTCTCCTGATGGAATAAGGGAAAGAAGCTGAACTCAACTCTGAATACAGTGAAGACAATTGGTGATTTACAGCAAAAGGGTAGAGTGAAGGGGTCAGTGGCTGGAGAATTACTAAGAGGAGCTTGATTAGATACCGGGGCAGGGGATTCGTATTAACTGGCTTGGGATTGTTGCTAACGCTGAGATCAGCAGTCGAAGGTCAACTCCTGGTTGAGAAGATGACTCAGAGGAGCCCAACTGAAGCTTCTAAGGAGGGGTCTTTGTCATTGCTAGGGCTTTGCATGTGAATGCTCTCTCCTGAAGATAGAAATGAACCCTTGACTGCAATCTGATGGCAAATATTTTCCTATGCTAAGCTGTGAGTGCCTTGTTGACCAGGTAGGGTGAGGCCAGGGCTTGGAGCTGAAAGGCCTTTCTTTCTAGCAGGTAAAGACCAAGCTCTTCACGTAGATTTGCAGTAGAAATCCTTTGGGATAGAAGCTGACAAATACCCTCTTCTTGACCAGGCTCTAATCAGGCTCCTCCAAGCCCTTGAAGCATTGACTTTCAGTGTCTGTTCTTGTGGGGCTTGAGTTGCCTGTTTTAGCAAGAATCCTGTGAAATCAGTTTATTGAGAAATTCTTACCCTTGATAGCGAATCACTCTTATAATCTGATCAAATTCTCCATCCTCTACCCGGTTCCCAGGTGGTATCTGATCACCCAGGCCTGCCTTCAGCAAGAGTTCCGTTAGGTCTGTTTAGCCAGGGTCGATCCTACCCCTCATGTTTCCTCTTAGTCACTGTTTTCCATCTACTGCCCCCCATCCTGCCCCGTGACTGGGGTAAAAACCTGTTTGTGCATGCCGTGTATTCAGAATTGAGCCTACTTCTGTATTGAGGACTCTCTCCCCTTATTGCAATACTTCCTGATTTAAATCTGTTCTTACTGCTGTAACGACTGTCAGACTCTGATTTTCTTATGACGAAGTCTGAGAGGGAAAGTTCCGAAGAATAGGAGTGGCTGGGTTAGCTACGAAGAAGTAGGTTTAGGGCCGGGGAGCAGAACGGAAGATGTTAATTACGACGAAGAACACGTTTTTGATGTCAGAAAGTACATTTCCCGTCATGCACGGCTTGTGAGCCTCACACCTGCGCTCAGTGGAGGAGTAAATGGTTTCCAGGTGAGTGAGCCCAGAGGGGAGGGGACTTGCCGGTGATCACAAAGCCAGCGCTGGCCTTCACTACTTCACAAGGCCCCAATTCAGAGAAGTAGAATTGTTCATTCTCTCCAGCATACAACCAAAGCACAGTTTGGGAACGTGATTTGGCCAGAACCTCTCTCCAAAGCTGTCTGTGGTTGGTTATCATCTCCTAAAGCAAAGTCAATTTAGAAGTTAAAGGATGTACCCGCGCGGGGGCAGCAGAGACCAGCCGTGCCTCGCGGCTTCCCCGCCAGGTCGGGATCCAGTTTGCCACGGATCCTTCGGTGAGGATTCTTCAGCTGTTATTTTAATTAACAGACTGTTCGGTCTGGGCTTGCAAAATATCTGTGAAAATCTGCATAGACCTCTCTCTCTGAACTTCTCTCTGAAATCTAAGGTATGATCTCATCTGTGTGTACTGTTCTGATGGTATTAATTTCCTTCACCCTCATAGCAAGCAAACCTATGCAGTAGATACTGTTATCTCCATTTTCTGCACAAGGAAACTGGGGCACATAGACATTCAGTGTTTTCCCCAAGGTCATACTGCAAGGCAGTGACAAAGCCAGCATTTATTTTTTTCTTTGCAACAGTCTTGCTCTGTCACCAAGCCTGGAGGTCAGTGGCGCGATCTCAGCTCACTACAACCTCCACCTCCTGGGTTCAAGCGATTCTCCTGCCTCAGCCTCCTGAGTAGTCAGGATTACAGGTGCCAGCCATCATGCCTGGCTAATTTTGGTGTTTTTAGTGGTCCCACCATGTTGGCTAGGTTGGTCTCGAACTCCTGACCTCAACTGATCCGCCCACCTTGGACCCCAAAATGCTGGGATTACAGGCATAAGCCACCATGCCTAGCCTCAAACCCAGGATTTAAACTCAGGCAGGCGGGCTCCAAAATGGATGCCAGCCACGGTAATCTGCTTGGGAGGGGGGCTGCTCCTGTTCTCTGGACCTCTTCTCAGACCCACGTGCCAAGTGTTGGTACAAGCACTCCCCATCTAAGTGCTGACCACCGGTAAGTTTCGGGAAGTGTGCAGGCAGTGGAGATAAAGATAGCAAGGCAGGCCAGCTCCCTGCCCTCTTGGTATTTCCAGGTTGCGTTTTTAAAGATACACAATGTCTTTTAGTATTGAGTGTGCCTACTGTGTGCGGGCTCTGGACGTCCTTACCTAACCGTGACAGGCTGCCTTCTGTGTGCAGGTCTTTACGTACTTTTTATTTACCCTCATTTTATTTTCAGATAGGGTATTTCTCTGTTGCCCACACTGGAGTGAATGGGTACAATCTCAGCTCATTGCAGGCTCGACCTCCGGGCTCAAGCAATCCTCCCACCTCAATCTCCTGGGTAACTGGGACTACAGGTGTGCACCATCAAACCCAGCTAATCTTTTTTTTTTTTTTTTTTTTTTTTTTTGTCGAGACAGGGTCTCCCTATGTTGCCCTGGCTGGTCTTGAATTCCTGGGCTCAAGCAATACTCCCACCTTGGCCTCCCAAAGTGTTGGGAGCCTGTGTCCGCCCTCATTTACTCTTCATAACCTCACAAGGTTGGCATTAGTTAACATTGGATATGAGGCCCTTTGAAGCACAATTCTGGGGTTGGACTTCCGGGCTCTGCATTTTATTAGCTGTATCGTCTTGGACAAGTTATTTAAGTACCTCACTCACCTAAGCCTGTAGGTGCTAATAAAAGTTCCCATTTCAGAGAAGTATTATAAGGATTAAATGAGGGCCAGGCGCTGTGGCTCACACCTGTAATCCCAGCACTTTGGGAGGCGGAGGCCGGTGGATCACGAGGTCAAGAGATCAAGACCATCCTGGTCAACATGGTGAAACCCCGTCTCTACTAAAAATACAAAAAAATTAGCTGGGCATGGTGGTGCGTGCCTGTAATCCCAGCTACTCAGGAGGCTGAGGCAGGAGAATTGCCTGAACCCAGGAGGCGGAGGTTGCGGTGAGCCGAGATCGCGCCATTGCACTCCAGCCTGGGTAACAAGAGCGAAACTCCGTCTCAAAAAAAAAAAAAAAAGGATTAAATGAGCAAGTCCCTGTGAAGCACTTAACACAGCTTTCTTTTTTATTTATTTTATTTTTAAAGTAAAGAGATGGGGTCTCACTGTTGAGAGAGACCTTGGCTGGTCCTAAACTCCTGAGCTCAAGCGATCCTCACACCTTGGCCTTCCAAAGGAGGAGTACAGGCGTGAGCCACCGTGCCCGGCCAACACAGCTTTCAGTACATGTTAACTGTCATCATTTATGTGTGTGTTGTGCTTCAGGTGACTAGACAGAAGCTTGTAGGGGTTAAGCCCCTTGCCCAGAGTCACAGCTAGGAAGAGGCTGTTTCCTTCTGAGGGCACTGCTGTATTCACTGTGGCTTGACACTCTGAGCACTGGGATGAAATTCTACATGGACCACAGAGATTGTTCCAGAAAGAGAATGGCCACCTGCCCAGTGCAGGGTATGCCAGAGCAGAGTAGGTCAGCTTCCTTCCAAGCAGAAACATCTGCCGTTCCCACCACCTTGGTACTCTGCTGTCGGATACCTGCATCGCTGAGGGCCTGCTCTCAGCTGAGATGGCTTTCCCTGAAAGGGGCACAGCTGCCAGAGTCCAGGGGGTCTGCAGGAGACTGCAGGCTGGCCGTGCTGCTGGCTGATACAAGGAAAGGTTTGGTAGGCAGATTTCAGGAGGTCCCACCCAAGTGTCACAAGCCAGAAACTCGAGATGCTGGACCCCTTGATCCAGCATCTGGAAAAACCGGAGCCTGCAGTTGGGGCCGCTTGGTGAACTCTCCATAGATCTTGTTGAATCAGTTTCAACCTGCGCTTGGTGTCCAATTCTGGATCTGCACAGCCCAACTTGCAATTTTAAACCTTCGAGTGCGGTTCGCTGGCAGACCTAGGGCAATTTTTGTTTTCTCCAGAGAAGTCTGCTGAAGTTTCCGAGGTGAAGTTTCCAAGCTGATGAACTGGGAGCCTGGAGCTGGGCAGCTCTCAGCCAAGGGGGGCTGTGGTCGGTGGAATGTCAGGAATGCACAGGGATATCTGGTCTACCCTCCATCTGTTCCTCAGGCCAGCCTGCATTCTTCTGCGGGAGAGGGCTTCAGCTACAGGCCTAGAAACACTGGGGCCGGTTGATCCATGCCTCCCACCTCAGCCCCAAGCTGTATGACACTGAGTGCCATACTTGATTTCCCTGGGCCTGCCTCTTCTATAAACAGCAGGGTGACAAGTCCTGCCAGGCCTGGAATTTATGCGCCTGCCTCTGGGAGAAACAAGACAATAGGTATCCTTATTCTAATGCAAAGGAGGTCCCTGCCTCCCTTATAGAACCTTCCTTACAAATTCCCTGAGATCTTGCGCCCTCCCTGAGGGCTCCTACTTTTTTTGAGATGGAGTCCCCCCAGGCTGGAGTGCAATGGGTGATCTCGGCTCACTGCAACCTCCGCCACCCGGGTTCAAGCGATTCTCCTACCTCAGCCTCCCGAGTAGCTGGGATTACAGGCATGCACCACCACGCCTGGCTAATTCTGTATTTTTAGTGGAGATGGGGTTTCACCATGTTGGTTGGTCAAGCTGGTTTCGAGTTCCTGACCTCAGGTGATCCACCTACTTTGGCCTCCCAAAGTGCTGGGATTACAGGCGTGAGTCACCACACCCATCCAGGGGCTCCTACTTCTAATTTTTTTTTTTTTTTTGAGACTGAGTTTCGCTCTTGTTACCCAGGCTGGAGTGCAATGGAGCGATCTCGGCTCACCGCAACCTCCGCCTCCTGGGTTCAGGCGATTCTTCTGCCTCAGCCTCCTGAGTAGCTGGGATTACAGGCACGCGCCACCATGCCCCGCTAATTTTTTTTTTTGGTATTTTTAGTAGAGATGGGGTTTCACCATGTTGACCAGGATGGTCTCGATCTCTTGACCTTGTGATCCGCCCACCTCAGCCTCCCAAAGTGCTGGGATTACAGGCTTGAGCGACCGCGCCCGGCCTCCTACTTCTAATTTTAAAATTAATATATGCCTTGAACACATCACCCCAATGGGGGTTAGAGTGGGCCTGCATTTCCCAGAGGAATGAAGCCAGGGGAACTGCCCAGTATGGAGGCGTTTTCCACTTCAAACCAGTTCTTCAGGCCTTTGAGATGCCGGAGGAAGGCTGTGGAGCCAGGAGGCAGCAGGGTGTGGAAGAAGAGGGCCTGGATCAAGTACGCTCACACACAGTGGCGACTCAGTAAGGTGCCGGTAGCTTGAAACCGGGGGATTTTCAAAGGGAGGCCGGAGGAAAGCTTCCGGGAGGAGGTGGCCACTAAGTTGACATTGGAGCAGGCTTGAGTGGACACAGGCAGCCTGGAGGTTGGGGCAGTGGCACAGCAGGAGGGGTGGGAGCTTGGCTAGTGTGCGCGTGCGTGTGTGTGAACTCACCTCTAATATGGGGAGCACTGGGCCCATTGAGCTCTTGGGTCTTTCTGTCTGTAATAGTCTGTGACTTTCAGAAACCAAAGAGCCTCTGCATGTGACTCCACAAATGAGTAGTTTGTTATTACAAACCCTTGGTAAATATTATTTTGATGAGGTATATGAGTTCATCAAATGGGACTGTAATTTATTTAGTCATTCCTGTGTAGATGAACATTTAGGCCATTTGAACTTGTCATTATAAATAATGCCACAACGAGTATCTTTTTTTTTTTTTTTTTTTGAGACGGAGTTTCACTCTTGTTACCCAGGCTGGAGTGCAATGGCGCGATCTCGGCTCACTGCAACCTCCGCCTCCTGGGTTCAGGCAATTCTCCTGCCTCAGCCTCCCGAGTAGCTGGGACTACAGGCATGTGCCACCACGCCCAGCTAATTTTTGTATTTTTAGTAGAGACGGAGTTTCACCACATTGACCAGGATGGTCTCGATCTCTTGACCTCGTGATCCACCCGCCTCTGCCTCCCAAAGTGCTGGGATTACAGGCGTGAGCCACCGCACCGGCCCACAATGAGTATCTTTATACCCATGCTCTATTTCCTTAGGCTAAATTCCCAGATATGTATGTAATTAGTAGGTCCAAAATCGTGATGATTCTTTTAAGCTTCTTGATTGGTAATGCTAAGTCTTTTTGAAAATGGTTATTTTCTAATTTTCAAAAACTTGTTATCATGGAAATATCCTAAATGTACACACACAAAAATAGAGTGGGTCACCATTCCTTGTCACCCAGCTCTAATAATTATCAACATTGTAATCACCATTTTTAATCTTTATCTTGGGGAGGAGGATATACCTCAATTTGTTTAGTCAATTTGTTTTTTCTTTCATCTTCTTTATGATGGTACATTTAACCACTATCTGATTGTTGACTGTTGAGGCTGTTTTCATCGTCATATAAAATGCTACAGTGAATATCCTTGTCACAAATCCTTGTGCATTTCTGTAGCTCTTTCTTTAGGATAAATTCTTTGACAGTATTTTGGAGCCAAAGTCTGAATACATTTTGCAGTCCTTTTACGTAATGCTAAATTGCTTTTATAGGAAATTTGCACCAAATTATTCTTCCAGCCTCATTGTGTAAGAGCAGTCATTTCTTCTTGTCTTTTATAGTTTCTTTTTAATATTTCCTAGTTTACTAGGTGGATAATAGCATCTCACTGTTGTTTCAATTTGCGTTTTATAATTACCAACAAGGTTTAGTTTTTGAACATCTTTTGCCATTTTGCAGTTTATATTTTCTCTTATGTAAATTGACCCCTTTTGATTGTTTTTCTTTTCTTTTCTTTTGTTCCTTACTGCTCTGTGAGAGTCTTTTATATATAAAATGTCAGCAGCCTCTCAGCAGGAAGCGGATGGTATGTTAAAAGGCATTTAATGGCCGGGCGTGGTGGCTCACGCCTGTAATCCAAACACTTTGGAGGCCAAGGCGGGCGGATCACCTGAGGTCGGGAGTTTAAGACCAGCCTGACCAAATGGTGAAACCTCGTCTTAAAAAAAAAAAAAAAAAAAAGATTTAATGGCTGGGCGCGGTGGCTCATGCCTGTAATCCAAGCACTCTGGGAGGCCAAGGTGGGTGGATCACAAGGTCAGGAGATCAAGACCATCTTGGCCAACATGGCGAAACCCGTCTCTGCTAACATACAAAAAATTAGCCGGGTGTGGTGGCACGCACCTGTAATCCCAGCTACTTGGGAGGCTGAGGCAAGAGAATTGCTTGAACCTAGGAGGTGCAGGTTGCAGTAAGCTGGGACTGCAACATTGCACTCCAGCCTGACAACATAGCAAGACTCCATTTCAAAAAAAAAAAAAAAAAAAAAGCATTTAATGGCAGGCTCACTTGCAAATTGTGTGCATAAACTCTAGGGACCCCAACAAGGAGTAGTGCAATAACGCTGAGCTTGCAAAAGTGGGGACCAGTTACCGCCCCTAAGCCTGGCAACACTGAGAGGGCAGTTACTGGGACCAAGAAAGGCTCTTGATCAAAGCTTTCATCTTCTTTAGAGGGATACAGTCAACTCACAGAGACAGTAAAAAGGGAGACAGTGGCATGAATGCCCTAACCCGGCGCCTGCCTTCCTCCCTCCCATCTGTTGACTGTGCCTCCAAATGGCCAAACCCAATAGGAAGCCAGAGGCCAGGGAACTGCTGCTGGACACGTTGGCCTCTTGGGTCTTAAACCAGGTGGGGAAGGCTGCAGAATTGATCTGGAGGCAAACAGAAGATGACTATGCAATCCAAAGATAATAATTTCTTTTCTGGGATATATATTTTAAACTCATTTCCTCAGTTTATTTACTGTCAATATTGTATGGAATTTCGGCAATTGTATGTAGGCATATCAACCAATTTTGATGATTTTTCCTTTGGTGTTTTGTTTAAGAAAGCATTCCTCATCGCCAACATTGGGTCATTATTCAACCAAATATTGAGCGTTTTCCTTCTGGAATATGAAGGAGAAATCATTATTTGAAAGTTGAATTTCATTTTAACAGCTTAATTCTTTCTTTCCCAGGGAGTCCTTATACTCCTTTCCACTGTGTAATTGGTTGGTTGAATGTGCTGATCTTGAAAGGGACAAATTGGGAAAGAGTTTTATTTTATTTTATTTTTAACATAGGATGTTGCTCTGTCACCCAGGCTGGAGCGTAGTGGTACAATCACAGCTCACTGCAGCCTTGACTTCCCCGAGCTAAGGTGATCCTCCCACCTCAGCTTCTTGAGTAGCTGGAACTATAGACGGGTGCCGCCACATCCAGCTAGTTTTTGTATTTTTTGTCGAGATGGGGTTTTTCCACGTTGCCCTGGCTGGCCTTGAACTCCTGGGCTCGAGCGATCTGCCCTCCTTGGCTTCCCAAAGTGCTGGGATTACAGGTGGGAGCCACACCTGGACTCTGTGCTGTCTTAAACCCTTTTTGTTGACTCAGCCTTCTGCCAGTGATGAGCTGGCTGGGACCAGCTGCTGAAAACCAGTGGTTAAATAGACAGGAATTTTACAAGCTGCTTGTGAAACCACTGCAGCTGAAAATCAGCCATGATGGGAGAATTTACACCATGGGCATCAACAGATACTACGAGCAGGCTCCTCCCCACCCCCACCCCCACTTCCAATCCAGTTGACCTGCACACCGCTGCTCTTACCCACGTCTTTTTGAGCGCCTCTAGGAGGGAATAGGGATGTGAGCTATTCTCTCTCTTCCACCTGCTTTTGTCTCCACTTCTTCCATCTCTCCCTATTCTTGACGGCCCTACAGGGGCTCAGAGGTCGGGGGATTGGAAGAAGCGGGATTAAAAACATTTAATAGTTTGTGTCATGGCAGAAAGAGGTCCCTAAGTGTCTTCTGTTATGGCAGGTGTTCACATATTGACTGTTCGGCATGTTTGGGGAATGTTCCAAGATCCCCCTTAGCTACTTTGATCTGAGCAAGACATTCTCCCGCTGAATACTGGTAAAACCCCTTGGAGTTACCCTATATCCTCTTTCTTTCTTTCTTTTTTTTTTTGAGGCGGAGTTTTGCTCTTGTTACCCAGGCTGGAGTGCAATGATGAGATCTCGGCTCACCACAACCTCCGCCTCCTGGGTTCAGGCAATTCTCCCGCCTCAGCCTCTTGAGTAGCTGGGATTACAGGCACGCGCCACCATGCCCAGCTAATGCTTTGTATTTTTAGTAGAGATGGGGTTTCACCACGTTGACCAGGATGGTCTCGATCTCTTGACCTCATGATCCACCCACCTCGGCCTCCCAAAGTGCTGGGATTACAGGCTTGAGCCACCGCGCCCGGCCCTATATCCTCTTTCTATCAGAAATGGCTTCACCTGAGCAGGCAGCCACCTGCAGCAGGGCCCTTACAAACCAGCTCGCACCTGGGCTGCACTGATTTCCGCAACGTACGCTTGACTCGCGGGAAGCTTCGCGCACCGTTGTGCAGCCGCGAGTGACCCAGAGGCTGCACGTCATCCTGCCAGGCGCTGCGGCAGCTCCAGCCTGCATCCACCTTCGGCCACCTCTGGGCAAGAGGCACCTTTGGCCTCTACCCGCCCACATGGCAGGCATGCAAGACAGCCTCTCCAGAAAACTGTCGCCCCCGACTCCGACGGCAGCTGGATGACCCGTGAGTTTTGGGCTCTCAGCAAGTGTCCCGCTGAGAAGTAAAACATAAGTCTCTTGCTTATGTAAAGGGGTTCTCTTGGAGCCTCTCACTGGGCTTAGGGGATGCACCCTTTGAGAGAGGGGAGAGCCAAGAGCACAGTGACTCTTGTGAATTTCCTTCAGGGCCTCTCCCCTTCAATGACTCTCCAGCCTTCTCGTCCTCAGCCTGGAGGTGGGTTCACCACTTCTTACCAAGTCCTTCACGGGCTACTCTAGGAGCTTTTCCTCAGAATATGGGGGTAACTGTCACCTGTTGCCCTCAGCAATTCCCATTCCATAAACTGATGCATCAAGGACGTTGAAAAACAATCCTGCTTCAAACCTGATCACATTGAAGACAGGCTGCAATTGCAAGGCCTCTGCAGATTCTGTATATTGCTAAAGGGTGGTGACCCCAAGAGACTGCTCTTTGCTCAGCAGAGGACCTTGATGAGCGTTTGGATATGAAAAGAAATGCCCCACGCTGGTAATCTCAGCACTTTGGGAGGCCAAGGCAGGCGAATCATTTGAGCTCAGGAGTTCGAGAGCTGGGCAACATGGCAAAACGCCATCTCTACCAAAAAACAGAAAAAATCAGCTGGGTGTTCTCAGCTACTCAGGAGGCTGAGGTGAGAGAATTGCTTGAACCTGGGAGGTGGAGGTTGCAGTGAGCCAAAATCACACCACTGCTCTTTAGCCTGGGTGATAAAGTAAGACTCCATCTCTAAATTAATTAAAAGAAATGCCTGGGGTCAATCTTTTTATTGATGAGCCAGCAACAATTCTATACCTCATAAGGCAAGGAGAATTCTGATGTTCCAGGAGCGGCCTGATTCAGGAATTGACTTAAGGTGTGTGTAGGCGAATGGGAGGGTAGAGAAACTTCTGGGAAATGATGACTGCTATTCTATTTTAAGCTGTTGCTATGCCATATTCCTAAATCTTCAGCAAAATTCCGCTGTAAATAATTTCCTGTGTTTGTGTAATCTGAGGAAATCAAGAAGAAAAGAGGCGATCTGGGATGGTGAATTTTATGTGTACAGGAGACTAGGCCAGGGGCTGCCCAGAGATTTAGTCGAACATGATACTGGGAGTTTCGGTGGGAATGTTTCTGAGTGAGATGGACATTGGAATTGATAAAGCAGACGGCCCTTCCTAGTACTGGGGGGACTTCTATCTGACTAGTGGAAGGCCTAAATAGAACAAAAAGTAAGAGTTTCTTCTGCCTGATGACCTTTGAGCTGAGACATTGCTTTTTGTTCTGCTTTTGGGCTGAGCTAAAACACTGGCTGCTTCTGGCTCTCAAGCCTGCCAGGTTTCAGACTGGGGCTGCACGGTCTGCTCTCCTGAGTCTCCAGCTTGCAGACTGCCGGTCTTAGGACTTGGTCTCTGTAACTGCCTGAGTCAATTTCCTTTTTTCTGTTTTGTTTTGTTTTGTTTTGAGACAGTCTCACTCTGTCACCCAGGCTGGAGTGCAGTGGCATGATCTTGGTTCACCGCAACCTCTGCCTCCTGGGTTCAAGCTGATTCTTCTGCCTCAGCCTCCCGAGTAGTTGGGATTACAGGCGTGTGCCACCACACCCGGCTGATTTTTACGTTTTTAGTAGAGATGGGGTTTCACCATGTTGACCAGGCTGGTGTTGATCTCCCGGCCTCAAGTGATCCACCCATCTCGACCTCCCAAAGTGCTGGGCTTACAGGCATGAGCCACCGCACCCGGCCGCCAATTTCATGTGTGTGTGTGTGTGTGTGTGTGTGTGTGTGTGTGTGTGTTTTGCAGTGGATGGGGAATTGCTGAGTTTCTTCCAATCCTGGGAGCCTAAGCAAGTTCAGCTAAATATGAAGAGAGGAGAGGTGGTCTCTAAAAGCTGACACACCCGAGCAGCCAGTGTTTATAGTGATAAGCCTGTAGGCAGCAAATAATTTTATTTTGTTTTCCTGATAGAACCTGAAAGTCTTTCATGTTTAGCTGGGAACCCTAGGTTGGTCACGTGCTGTTATTGCTGTAGTGGCTGGACCCTGCTTTACCCGGGTGCTGTGTGGTCATTGTCATGTCATCTTTCTGTCGTCTCTTTATGGAGACTGTATTTCGTTTGTTTTTTTTTCTGCAGTGGTAAGGAGATGTCTCATTTTTAAATGCTATTCATTATCAGTAGTTTTGGTTTTCCTTAAAACTATAATTATAAATCTGTTAATGTCTAGAACAACATAAGACATTTTCCTCCCACAAGAGAAGATGAAGAAGCTGAGCATGTGGGTGCATATCTGTAATCCCAGCACTTTGGGAGGCTGAGGTGGGAGGATCGCTTGAGCTCAGGAATTTGAGACCAGCCAGGGCAACACAGTGAGTCCCCATCTCTACAAAATAGCTGGGCATGGTGGCATGTACCTGTAGTCCCAGCTACTCAGGGGGTGAGGTAGGAGGATTGCTTGAGGCTGGGAGGTTGAGTGAGCCAGGATCACGCCACTGCACTCCAGCCCGGGTGACAAAGCAAAACCCTGTCTCAAACAAAAAAAGAAGATGAAGAACTTAACACAATCACCCCCTTTGCATACTCCCTGTTTGTACCTGTTGTGCCCGTTATAACCGCATGTCCTGGGTTTATAAAATTATAAATATTAACAATCAGCTATCTCAGAATTGCTTTTGGCTTTGCACCCAATGCTGTGTTTATATTTATAAAATTCATTGCAATATCTTTGTGGTTTTAGGGTTGGCTGCTGGCTTTTATTCCTGTTCCCCTTACCCCAATTTTAAATTCGTAATTTTGTTTCTCTGTCCGATTTAGAGAATATCGTAGAGTAATGTGTTCTGGCAGATCACCCACGTGCTATTCTCTCTAAGCCTTTGTGTGTCGGAATTGTTTTGTTAGGTTCTCACTCTGCATAACACCTAAGCCCAACTTTTCTGTAGACATGTTCCTTGTCTTCAAGAATTAGTGAGTGGGGACAGGGGAGGAAAAAAGGAATCTTGCAGTCGAGGGGAGCAGGCAGACGCCTTCTGATTCTTGGCACGGAGCTCTCTGTCCACCACGCTTGATGTCATTATGGCCGGGCAGCCTGCTATGAAATCCATTCTAAACCTGCTGCCTAGACTCTTAGGGCCTTTTTTTTTTTTTCGAGACAGGGTCTCACTCTGTCACCCAGCCTGGAGTGCAATGGTGTGATCTCAGCTCACTGCCACCTCCACCTTCCAGGCTCAAGTGATCCTCCCACCTCAACCTGCTGAGTAGCTGGGACCGCAGGCATGTACCACCACGCCTGGCTAATTTTTATGTTTTTTTTTTTGGTTGTTGTTTGTTTGTTTGTTTGTTTGTTTTCCAGAGATGAGGTTTCACCATGTTGCCAGGCTGGTCTCGAACTCCTGGGCTTAAGCGATCCTCTTGCCTTGGTCTCCCAAAGTGCTGGGACTACAGGCGTGAGCCACTGTGCCTGGTTTCTTAGAGATTTTAAAACACCACACTTCTGGGCCAGGCACGGTGGCTCATGCCTGTAATCCTAGCACTTTAGGAGGCCGAGCCAGGTGGATCACCTGAGGTCAGGAGTTTGAGATCAGCCTGGCTAACATGGTGAAACCCCATCTCTACTAAAAATACAAAAAATTAGCTGGGCACGGTGGCAGGCACCTGTAATCCCAGCTACTCAGGAGGCTGAGGCAGGAGAATCACTTGAACCCAGAGGGCAAAGGTTGCAGTGAGCCAAGATCGTGCCACTTCACTCTAGCCTGGGCTAAAAAGCAAGAATTTGTCTCAAACAAAAAAACATGCTTCTCAAACTTTACTGTGCAAACATCTACCCTGGGTCCCTTCTTAAAATGCAGATTCTGATTCAGCTGATCTGGGAGAGCCTGAGAGCAGATATTTCTGACCAGCTCCTGGTTATACTCCTGGGTGATGCTGATTTTCACAGCAATTTTTTCTAGTAGAGATATCTCGCTTTGTTGCCCAGGCTGGTTTTGAACTCCTGGGCTCAAGCGATCCACCTGCCTCAGCCTCCCAAAGTGCTGGGGCTACAGGTGTGAGCCATCAGGCCTGGCTGATGCCGATGCTGCTGATGCCGTTGGCCCGTGGACCACACTGAGTAACAGGCTTCTGAGCATGGGCGTCCAATCATTTGGCCTCCCTGGGCCACACTGGAAGGAGGAGAATTGTCTCAGGTCACACATAAAATACACTAACACTAACAATAGCCGATGGGCTTTAAAAATATATATATGCAAAAAAATTCATAATATTTTAAGAAAGTTTGGGAATTAGTGTTGGGCTGCATTCAAAGCCATCCTGGGCTGCATGCCGCCTACTGGCTGCGGGTGGGACAAGCTTGCTTTAGAGTTTTCAAAGATGAGTCAAGCGTGTTGTTGATTCTGTTTGATGCTCCCGGTTGTTTTCTGTGAGGGAGGCCAAGTCGTGGGACAGTGAGCTCCTCCCTCCTTCCATCGCCTCCCCCGCCCTCACCATTACCTCTGCCCCCCTTCTCACCCCACCCCAGCCCTGAGGACATGAGGGCACTGCCAGGTGCCTGTGGATTTGACCCTCCCAGGATTAAGCCCTTCCCACCACCCACGCCCTACTCCTTTCCCTGATGTTGATGAGAGAATCCCTGCTGCCTGCCTAGCCCCCACGCTAAAACGGCTGGGATGGGGTTAGAGGGCATTAGGGTTTTGGCTTCTGTACTAGAGGGAGGAGGGAGGTACCAGGATCGGCTTTATGTCTTCATTCAACACACCAAGCACGCGTTATCCAGCGGGACTCTGCCACATGCGGCAAAGTCAGTGGCCTCTGCACTGCAGGAGGCTCCAGTCTGGGGGAAGGAGTGAGTGACAGCCTGCCATAGGGGGTGCAATATCGAGGCACAGGGCCCTGGACCCAGGCCAGGAAGGAGGAAGCTGCCAGGCACAGGGCAGAGAAGGCGTTGTGTGGAGCTCTGCCCTGGAGCATGAGTAGACGTCAGCCACGCTGAGAGAGGGCAGGCTGCGCCAGGTCACCCACCGCGCTGTGAGGACTCGAAGATCCTTGAGCCAGCAGAGGGCATGAGGATCAGGGCGCATCTGGGGACTGGGGATGAGGAAGGGATAGGTGAGCAGACTGGAGATGCAGGCATGTGCCGCCTGAGGGACTGCCTGTGTGCCACACTCTGTGTGCCGGGGGGCATGGGGACAGGATCTGCTTCTGGCTTTGTGCTGTTGGCATCTTCTTTAGGCAGATATTCTTAGCTGTCACTGCACCGACCTCTAAGGCCACCCCGACTCCATGAGTGACCGCCCACACCGTCTCCCCTCCAGTCTGCGGGGAGGAGCCCCACCCGCTTTCCTCTGGCATCTCCGCGTGCGTTCCCTCCAGGCCTTTCCGCAGCATTCCCTCGCCAGGAATGTTCTTTGCCCTTCTCTGCTTTGTTCATTCCTGCGTATTGGGCAAAACCTCTGCCACCCTTTTCTGACCTGTCCGGTCCCGGGCCAGTCAGCAGAGCAGATCATCCTGTGGACAGGGACTGGATGTGCCCACTGGTCACCTGCCGCGTGGCACAGTGACTACCTGTGGGATCTGCCGACTACTGCAGGGACACATGGTGAAGGACCCTGCAGCGCCTGCCCGTCCCTCCGCCGCGACCTCTGGCTGCTTGGGCTGTGTGTCTAGCCATGTGCAGGGTCCCCTTGTTCACCAGCTCCAGCTAGTCCCCCCCAGATGCCTCTTCTTTGCACCTACTGAACCAGCGGGCTGTGCTCTCTTTCACGCAGTGACACTTGCGGCTGAGAAGTCACTAGTAATCCCGCACCCCTCATCATCACAGCCAGTGGTCCCTAAAACCTGCCCTGGGTTTGGCCCAACCCACCTTCCACTTTGCCTCTCGTGACCGATCCTTGATTTATGCCCAGGTGTCCTCAAGCCCACACCCTGATGGCTGCCCCTCTGTCAGACTGTGCCTCTCACAAAAGGCCCTTCCCTTATCCGTCTCTGACTCTCAGGCCAACTCCTGTCCTCCCACTCACTGACCTTCCCTGACCACTCCAGGCGACAAGCACTCCTTGCCCTAGAACCCTGCCGCATCACTCATTGGGAAGATAATTTCATGTTCTCCACGGGGTCACTCTGTGTTCCTCTGTGTGCACGGTGTTTGGCACAGGGCAGGGCTGCAAAAATATCTGTTGACTGAGTGTGCAAATGGGATCTCTTTCTCCTGGCAAAGTTTCCTGAAGGTAGGGGCCATGTACTCTCTACTGCATGGCTGATGTTATACCCAAAGCTAGTCTGCCAATTATATTAGCTTATTGGCAGCTTAATGCCAACAATCTGGTGCCAGCCTCTTTAAGTGGACTGACTATACACAGATGCACGCACACACACACACACACACATGCACGTGCACACACACACTCGCACACGAGACATGGCTGTTTTTTTGTTTTTTTTTTTTTGAGATGGAGTTTCGCTCTTGTTACCCAGGCTGGAGTGCAATGGCGCGATCTCGGCTCACCGCAACCTCCGCCTCCTGGGTTCAGGCAATTCTCCTGCCTCAGCCTCCTGAGTAGCTGGGACTACAGGCACGCACCACCATGCCCAGCTAATTTTTGTATTTTTAGTAGAGACAGGGTTTCACCATGGTGACCAGGATGGTCTCGATCTCCTGACCTCGTGATCCACCCGTCTCGGCCTCCCAAAGTGCTGGGATGACAGGCGTGAGCCACCGCGCCCGGCCGCTGTTTTGTTTTTAAGCCCAATGTGTAAGTCCCCGAAGCTCTTTGGAAATCATCAAGAGAACAACTCTCTGTGATGACAGAAATGTTTTATATCAGCTATCAATATGGTAGCCACTAGACACACATGACCATTGAGTACTAGAAATGTGGTCAACGTGACTGAGGAACTGAATTTTTAATTGCATTTAATTTAAATTAATTTAAATGTATGTAGCCCCATGAAGCTAGTGGCTACCCTCCTAGACGGGCAGTTCTGGACCTGCTCTAACCACTGCCCCTCACCGTCTTTTCCCTAGACCCCTGAGCTCCTTCCAGCACTGCCCGAGGTGCCCTCTACCTGTGTCTGCCTCTCTCGTCTGCCAGTTTGCTTTGGACCCCTTATGCCCACCTCAGCCCCCATGCTGCTGTCAAACATGTGTTTGGCCTCTGGCTAAACAGTGCCTGGGAGGAAGAGAGAGTCCGGCTTCTGCCTGGCTTCCTCATCTGGGAGGGGAGTTGAAGTGACAGCCTCCTGATGGCTTAGAAATGTGGAGGATGTAGCGTGTTCTGGACAGGGCCAGCCATATGAATGACATCTCTTTGTTTGAACCATCCCCCCCCCGTCCCCCGCCGTTATGGGCACCCTCTTGAGGTGGGGCAAAGTAGGCTCTTGACATATGACTAGTCCTTGGGAATAAGACCATGGATGTAAGGCAGACTCATGGGGTGATTTTATCAGTCTTCTTATCCCCAGGTAACTGGTTATCTTAGGTTATCCTTAGATAACTTATTATCCTTAGATAAAATGAAGCCCCGCTTTAATAGATAATGAAAGACAAGATGATGACATCCTTTGCATGTTGACTATGATACAGCAAAATTTTCCAAACCAGAGCCAATGTCCTTGGCTCTAGGCGAACCCCTTCCAAGCAATGCAAAGGACATTCCAAACATGACAATTAAGACAGTTCTTTATTTCTCTGACAGTGACTTCTTGAAGTGCACATATAATAAATAAATAGAAAATATATCTTTGTTCATAGTGATGCCTACAAGAAATGTTTACATACAAACACTCTATACATCTAACTCCCGAAAAAGGACCAGCTATTTCGGCAGCAGGTAAAAGACACGCATTTCAGAGGAGCATTGCTTTCCTTAAAGACCTAACTCACTTACATCTTACAAACAAACACCAAGAATAGTTTTCTAAAGCAATAAGAAAATTGCTACCAAGAAAATGCCTAGATATTGGCTCTTGGTGAATGGTTTAGCAAAAAGCTTTATGTACAGATCCCATACTGTGAAACATATGTACAACTCTGAGAACTTTCAAATAGATATCTTTTTTAAAAAATGAACTGAGCCAAAGACATTCAGCATTCCTGGCCACCTGAAAGTGATCACATCCTAAGTGGTTCACAGTGTGAGACCCTTGCATGAAAAGCGTGAAAACTCAACAAAACCGTGGACAACGAGGACATGAGGTCACTGGAACTCTCCTCTCTGTCACCGCCAATCTCCCTGGAAAAGGTCCTTCCTGTGATTCTGGCCTATGAAGCGGCCATAGCTTTAAAAGCAGAGTCTAACGCTCACCTCCCAGCAGCTGAAAGATGTTTGGTGGGAAAAAACCCTGGCAGTTGGCTCCCCACTGGGGAAGGGACTCTTGGACCGAGTCTCATGGGTGCAATTGGCTGGAGGGAGCCAGGCAGGCCCTCTTTGAAGGAAAGAGTTTGTGGTTGGGGCAGGAAAGGGGATAAACGTAGTTCATCATCACAAAACCCAGGGAGACCCCATCGCCTTCTGTGAGTATAAACCACAGATGAGTCCTCCCTCTTCCACGGGCTCTTTGGGACCTCTCTAAGGTGGGCTAGGGAGACAGAAGGGCAGTTAGCAGCAGCTCAGTGGGACTGGGGTGGACCCGACAGCTGTTCACACACCCGAGGTCAGCCGAATTGGCTCACCAGAAACATGGCTGGCCCTGCCCCATCTGCTGGGCCGCACCTGTAGAGACGCTAGCACCGATGGGGAGCTGGCAGCGGCTGTCCCCCGGTGGGGCTGACAGGTAGTGGACAGAGTGAAGGCCACAGGGACCGCCAACACCAGGGGGAGGGTGGGTTTGTGTGCGGGGAGCAGGAGGGAGACGGCGGCTCGTTGTCACGCTAATCATTTTGTTTCCTTCGAGGGGACTTGTCCCCATTTCTGGAAGCCGCTTCGGGAGCCCCTGGGCACTCTGGGCTGGCTGTTGAGGCAGTGTGGTGTGGCAGCAAGGGCTGGGGTGGGGCTCCCCGGGCCCTCCCCTGGCCGTGTGGTTCTTTCCCATCTCGGGGGTTCATTTTCCCCATCTGTTAAAATGAAGGCTTTGGACTAGGTATTTTCGGTATTTCCAGCTCTGAAATCCCAGGCCGAGGGAGTGTAAGCACATCTAGGGTCTCCTGGAGTCCCCACTGCTCAGTCCCCTGGATGAAGAGTAAATGAGGCCCCAAGACAGGCGCTCACTTCCTTGACCTTCACTCCACTCTCTCGGGGTCGGAGGCAGGGCTGCCCGGGGAACGGGTTCCTCCCTGCTCTGGGCATAAGCGGCGAAGCCCACTGCTCCCTCTGACCACACTTCTCCATCATGAGTGGGCCGACGAGGAGTGGGCAAGGGGCGACGCCGCAGTCACCAGCTTCAGCAGGTGGCAGCAGGGAGGGCCCAATCCCTCCCTGACCCACCCCAGAGGCTACCTCTCCCCCCACCAAAATGCCCCCAGCCTTCACTCCTGCCAGCCAGAAGCCTTCCTGACCCTCCCCTCTGAGATGACACTGGTCTCCGTTTTACCTCCGTGTGATTTCTCTGCCTGGCGTTGCAGTGCGCATGGGCCTGACCGCCCACCCCACTGGACCGCAGGCCCCTCCGTCTAGGCATTCATTCTCACCTCTCCATCCTGTGTGCCCTGGGGCACCCAGCCTCATGGCTAGCAGAGGAAAAGAATGTTTTCCTCTACTGTTGGGTTTCAGGTACCATGTGAAATGCTGCAGATTTCAGGACTCTCACAGCTCCAAGGGCCTTTGGGGGTCATCTAGTTCAAATCCTGACCTGCCCCGGTCTCCTGAAAGGTGGACACGGCCGGAGGCAGGGCTTGCCTTTTCCCTGAGGGTAGCCACTTCCGGCCCAGCTCCTAATCCTGTGGGGCTGGCTTTTGCTTACAGGAGTGAAGATGTCCTCAAGGCCAAGGAACCTACATTCACCGCCCTCACTTGTCTGCTGCAGACCGTGGGGATCTGTAACTGACCAGCCCTCCAGGCTACCTCCCAGCTGGGTTGGGGCTCCTGGCCAGGTGTATCTTTGCTGTCCGCAAAACCCAGGTCTCCTGATATGGTCCCCACACCCCGCTGAAGAGGCACAGATAGAGAAGTACCCACGAGGCTCCAGGAAAGTGGAGGTTTCCAGCACCGCCCCAGGGGCTGCAGGTAGACACTCGAGTGGGGGCAGGTGGCAGCACCAGGGTCTCTAATATCCTTCCCTCGGCCCATCAGGGCCGACACATGGTCTTCCCAGGCAGCTGCTGGGAGGGGCTGGGGGACCCAGCCATCCCCCAGTGGTCTGCTGCCAAGAGTCACCAACACAGTCCACCATGAGGTGGCACGGGGCGGCAGCTGTCCTCACAGCTTCTTCTTCTTCACCACAGGGATGGGCACAACTTGGAAGATTTTGGCCTTGTGATCCTCAGTGTCCAGAGTCACCCAGATGGGCCGGAAGCTGCCTTTGAAGCCAACGAATGCCATTTGCTCTGAAAAGCAATGAAGAGCTTCCTGAGCAAACGCCCCGTGAAAGGACGGCTACCCCACCCTGTTCCAGGGCTCCCATCACCGGCCCCTGCCTGCACCAGGTACTGTACCCCTCAGCCACACTGCACCGCGGCCCTTTGGGAAGAGCTCTGTGTTCCGCTTCTGCTGGTACCTGACATGTGTTTGTATGGGGCGTGTGGGGGCTCACCTGAGCCTCATGGCCACTAGACAGGGTGATGGCTTTGCTATAGACAGGGGAGCCATGCACAGCAGGAAATGGGGCGAAGTGTGAGGGAGGTGACTTCCGAGGAACCTGCCTACCTTTGAGCTGCCCCCAGGATCACCAGCAAGGCCCTGCCCTTCCCTGAAGCCCAGTGTTCCCATCCATCAAATGATGGCATTGATCTACAAGATCTCCTTCTACTCTCTATCACTCTGTGGCTTTGAAGGAGTTCTGAGAGGAGAAGGAATTTGACCAAGAGTGTGGAGCCAACTCGAAGCCCCTGAACCCCACACAGCATGGCTACTGGGGTCCATCTTGCAGCTCAGAGCTTGACCATCCAAGGGGCATGGGAATCCACATCCACACTCAGTCCATCCTGGCAGGCAACGTGCATTTATCACCACCGGGAAAGTGCCATTCCAACTTGGGTCCCTTTACATGCATCGGCTTTTGGCAACCAGGGTCTTAATTTAAAAGACAGAGGCTCCAAAATGATTCCAAGACTTGGCTGGAAAGGATGCGTCTCTTTTTCCTTATGTTCTCCTTGGGCTGGTTTGAGGGGTTTGCATTGCTTCTGGTTTTTCTCGTCACCCCATAGATGGGCTTCAGATTTGGATATTTTCCATAGTGAGGACGGTATCTAACTAAAAAGCCCAGCTTTGGGTGAAGAAGGTTAGGATCCAAACCCTCACCTTAAACAAGTGGCTTGGCTGTGAAATTCTCGGTGTCCTCATCTTAAATGGTAATAGTACCTGCTGCACGGGTTATTAATAAGTATTACTAATTAATAAGTAAGTGAGATACTTATGTTCTGCAAAGGTGCAAGGCTAACCATTAAATAGCAGCCGTCATGGTCATGGTCGTCATTGCCCGTGGAGCTGCTGTGCCTCCCACACAGCCTCCCTGAGGACTCTCCCTGAACCTAGTTTGTGTGATGATAATGGGTGCCATGCTGACATGTCCCTCCTGGATGGCTTCTTCCAGTCCAGCCAGCAAGCCTGTGCTAGGCTTCACCACCGGAGAGCTGCCTGGCCTTGGACAAGCCATGCAGGTTCTCTGGGTTCTAATTTTCTTTTCATCTGCCTATCTCAGAGGAACACGTGAGCGTTTTGCAAGCTGCCAAGGACCGTCCACATGCTAGGCATCAGCTGGGATGCTGAGGAAGATGCAGGAGCCCGGCCAGTCTGAAGAGCAGGAACTGGGTAGGATGGCTGGACTAAGTCACTTTTCTTACGATACTTTTGATGGATAAAGGGCCACCTTCCAAGCAAATGAGTGAACAATTCTAGCAATCTTCTTTCAGTGTCTGGCATGTGTAGGGGATGTGTGAGGTTGTACCCCATTAGTACAAAGCGTGTTCTCAACTCAGCAAAAGATGAAAGCAACCTCCATGCCAGGCATTTGCCTTCTCTGGTTTTGGGGTCAATTGAAACCCCAGTTCAAACCCTTACCTTTCAACTTGAGACCCCTTTCTGCCCCAAGCTTTTCCAGCACTCTGGTCCACGGGCCTCTGGAGACGTATCTTCCCTTTGACACCATGAGCACTATGGAACTGTATGAGAAGAAACCGATTAGACCGGAGAGAGACTGCAAGTTGGAGCACGTGAGCATGGGGAGGGAAGCTGGGTTGTGCATGGTGGGACTGGAGTTGGCGGTGCCCAGATGCCTGGCCAGGAATTCAGGAAAGGGCAGCCTCTCCTGTGCGCCGAGCTGACCGGCTCTTTCCGTGTGATGACAGACATCCTGAGCTCCCTCCCACGCATCTGGCCACAGTTGGTGCCCATGGCCTTCTCCAAGCCTGGAGTCTGCTCGCCGCGTTTACATGTCTCTCTCCAGAGGAGAGGATATAAGCCAGGGCTCAGCACGTGGGACTTCAGTATGCATTTCTTCCCTTGAATGCTGTCAACCCCGGTTAGGTGGGACCAGATTGAAGTGGTGATGGAGGAAGGCAGGAAAAAGGGATGAGAAAGAAAAGAGGTGAGGGAAGGAGGAGGGGAGTATCTGTCATATCATAAAGCCATCCAGGAGAGCCTGAAGGTTCTAGAAACCCTGAAGGTTCTAGAAACCAGCTGCATTTGGCATCACCTGGGATTTCATTAGAACCACAGAATTCCTCCATTGCATACTTTCTGAATCAGAATCTGCCTTTTTTACAAGATCTCCAGGTGATTGTGTATATGTTAAAGCTCAAGAAGCCCCAGGCTAGAGGATCTCTCTTGGAACCCATCTTTCTTTTGCTGTCTTCTTTTGATGGACACAGGCTTCGCGTAGTCCAGAGCCAGTCTCCTCTGAGCTGCAGGAAGAGCATGGCCAGGTTGGAAGTCTTTCTGGGGAGAACACTACGTTGTTACCGTGATACTCGGGTTGTACCAAGAGCTCAGGTTGACCTCTCATGTTCACGTCACCTCTCTCTCTGGTCAGGCAAGACAAGGTTACTGCCTCGATTTTGCAAATGGGGAGATTGAAGCAAATGGTTACCAAGTATCCCTACCAAAGGGAAATGTGCTTGAAAGAGGCAGAGGTTTGGAGAAATGCGCGTGCCCAGCCTGAAGGTCCCAAATTGCAAAAGTTTGCCTTGGAAATAAGGAGTGTCTACTTCCTCTCATGGGATGTATTCAGTCCAAAGTGCTGGGAAAACAGCCGTCACAGTGGCAGACTTAGCACGCTGGGCCAGACAGGAGGACGTGGGCACCTCCCCTGGGACTAGGAACGGGGCAGAAGCTCAGTGGGGCATCCAGTTCGTATCTTAAAGGAACTCTGTAACCACAGACCACAGTCCAGACATGGAAAAACTGTGCAGGAATCTGGAACCCGTTGTTACCCCCATGTGTGTCCCACTGGGAGCGGCAGGAAAGATTTTTTTTTTTTTTTTTTTTTTTTGAGATGGAGTTTCACTCTTGTTACTCAGGCTGGAGTGCAATGGCGTGATCTTGGCTCACCGCAACCTCCACCTCCTGGGTTCAAGCAATTCTCCTGCCTCAGCCTCCTGAGTAGCTGGGATTACAGGCACGTGCCACCATGCCCGGCTAATGTTTTTGTATTTTTAGTAGAGACAGGGTTTCACCATGTTGACCACGATGGTCTCGATCTCTTGACCTCGTGATCCACCCACCTCGGCCTCCCAAAGTGCTGGGATTACAGGCGTGAGCCACCGTGCCCGGCTAGGAAAGATCTTAAGGTACAAAGGGCTTGTGTGCAATAATGATTGTTGGGAAGGGAGCTGGGGCTGCCTCAGGCCCTGGAGGAAGGCTGGAGAGGGAGGCCCAAAGGGTTGGTGGGGTAAGGTCCCTTAGGGAGAGAGGGCTCATCAGAAACACATCCGCCACTCTAGATTCAGGATCTGTTCTCAGGAGGGTATTTCTGCATTGTTTCATTTCAGAATGAAAGCTAATAGTCCTTTGTTGGAGCTCAGCCAACCAAGGTGGTGGGGAATTACCAAAGATTGTCGCTAAGGAGAGGGGACACAGGTTTTCCCTGCATTTAAGAAGTTCAAACCAGCAGGTAATATGGAAGATGGGTGGGAGTCGGGGCAACTGGAAGAGGGAGGCCCGTTAGGAGACTGTGCTAACAGTGCTGGTGATGACCCGCAAAGGCCTGTGCCGAGCAGCAGGAGAGAGGAGGCTGTGCAGGGAGCCAGCAGTGAGCCGTAATGCCGGTGTAATTGACAGCGTGCGGAGGAAAGAGAAGAGTCTAACGGAATGCCCAGATTCTTGTCTAACTATCAGGGTGGGTGGGGACGATTTAATCAAAACTGAAGGAGCAGGATGAGCGGCTGGTTTGGGAGGCTGAACATTTTAAAAGGCTGAGAACGCAGTTCCTTACAAGACGTCCAGGTGGTGGTCTCCGAGTAGCATTTGGGTGGGAATGGCGCTCGGGAAAGAGATCCGGGCTGCAGATAGTAGCCACCAGCACTTGGATCGTGTTGAAGGTGTGGGAGGGGATGAGATCACGCCGGGAGCGTAGTGGAGAGGAACAGGGCAGCTTTCCCATGTGCAGCGGGGCTGTCCCATCAGCCTCCGCCTGACCTACATTCCCAGCAGCCCGGCTCCAGCCCCAGAGTCCATAGGCGAGGAAGCTCTCGGCCAGCACCCATGATTTGTGGGCAGGTTGTAGAGACTGCCTGAGCTTTTCCAGACTGATCTGTGATGAGGGCCTTTGTGAGAGGGAGGGGGCCCTTGCCCAGGGGTCAGCCGGTTCCAGAAACAGAGGCACAGACTCACTTGTCAGGGATGGCCGCCATGTAGTTGAAAAGCTGCCATGGTATGCCCTGCAGAATGGCGTTCCTGAAGCTCATGTGGCTCACCACACGCCCTTGGTGCCCGTCAATCACCACCACCTGGATGCCATCCTCCGAGCTGGGGTACTTCTTCCCATCCACCTGCCGAGCCAGAACAACCCAGGTATGAGGTGGGGTGCCGAAGCCTCAAGGTTCTCCCACCTGGGGGTTCCCAAGCAGACCCTGAAGGCAGAAGCCGCCTGTGCTGCTGTTCGAAGCACAAACCCCATTGTCACTTCACCCCCTGTAGCCCTCAGTAGTGGGTGAAATAATGGCCTTTCAAAGGATATGTCCACCCTGAACCTGTGAAAGTGAACTTGTCTGGAAACAGAATCTTTGCAGACGGAATTAAGTTAAAGACTATTTGATGAAACTATTTGGATTTTTAGGGTGAGCCCTAAATCCAAAGACAGGTGCCCTTGCAAAAGAAAGGAAGGGGAGAGGTGAGACTCAGACAGTCAGGAGAAGAGGCCACATAAAGACAGAGATTTACATGTCTGCAAACCGAGGAACGCACAGGAGTGCTGGCAGCCACCAGGAGCGAGAAGAGGCAGGGAACAGATTCTCCCCTGAGCCCCCGCAGGAAACCAGCCCTGCCAGCACCTTGCTCTTGGACTTCTGGCCTCCTGAACTGGGAGAATAACTTTCTCTTGTTTAACACAAGCCACCCAGGTTGTAGTAATTTGATACAGCAGCCCCTGGACACAGTGTCACCTCTCAGTGAGCAAACCCGGATCCTCCAGGGGCCAGAGGCGCTTACCTCGATGTAAGCGAAGTCATTCCAAAGGTGGAAGAAGTGCTGCTTCAAACTCTCCATCTTCACCTCCAAGAAGTGGTCCTTTGTTTTCTGGAAAACATCAACCCCAGTGCAATTGTCAGGTTTGGGTGGTCCTTCCCCTCCTCTTCCCGCCTCCCCAGCCACAGGAGATGGTTTGCGGAGCTGAGTGACGGACCTAATTGGGTCTGGGCCAGATTGGGGGCCAAAGGGGTCCAGGCTTGCTGTCAGTCACTCACCAGCTGAGAACCAAAGAGCTTCTTGGGCATCGGCACATCCACGACAGCCCTCTCAGCGAACCTGGGGTAGGCTGTGGCTGTGCAGTCACTGATGCCTGCGTTCTTTGGGATCAGAGCTTTAATCTTTATCCTCTCACAGCCTTTCATGGAGCAGAAAGCAAACTTCTCTCTCTCGTTCTGAGCTTTCAGCTTCAGGAACAGCAGCCTGCACACAGGGAGCATTGCTGGATGTTTGCGTGGGCACTCAGAACCGCCCCCTTCTCCTCCCATCCACTGAGACATTTACTATAAGCTGGGCATAGCAGGGAGACCCAGAGGCCTTACAGAATGGGACCATGTCTACCAACCACAGGGTTGTATGTAGCTGGAGAAATAAGGCACACATGCAGTGAAGAACAAGCCGATGAGAACGACGGTTCTATTCTGAGCACATTTTATGTGCCATGCTGTGCACACGTGGTAAATCGACATATTTAATCCTCAAACAATCCTGTCCAGTAGGTACTATTGTCATCCTGAATTCTTAGATGGGAAAAGGGTGGCTCAGAGAGGCAAAGTGACTTGCCCAGGACCACACAGCTGGGACACAAGGGAGCTGGGCTTTTCCATGCCCGCATTGCGCCTGGTGAGGAAATGCTCCGTCTTCCTTACTCTACTTTTCTCCATTTATTCCAAACATTATTTTATAATTTATTAAAAATAGTCATTGTAAAGGAAGCTGACCCAGTGTTACAGGAAGTCAGATTATAAGGAAAACACAGTACCCACTTGGGATTCATTATCGCTCTTTCAGGCTGAATCCCGCATCTGAAACGTGGGAAGAAATGATACGGGGTGTCTCGCACCCATCCAGCTCTGGTAACCAAGGCTGCACTGAGCCCAGTCAGACTAGAGAGCTGGGATTGCACCACAATGCCGTCACCCCCAAACCTGTGCCACACAGCTGCTCAGACCAGGGGCACACACTGGGCCCGCAGCAGGGCCGTGGATTGTCTACCCAGTAAGCAAGATCCTCGCTCTTATGGGACCCAGCAGGTCTTGTCTGGTACTGATTGGTGCTCGAACTAAAAGACCACATGGAGTTAGGGCTGACAAGCTTGTTTTGCCTGCTGAGGAATCGAGAGAGGAAGGCAGTTAGCAGCAAGTAGCTGAAACAAGAGGCCAAGCATGTGTGCCCATGTGTGTGAAGGTGGGAGCCGGAGAGACGCGGGGGTGGGCAGGCCGCCTCCCTGCTGGCTTTGCTGTTTCTACTACCCGAGCCCTTGAGGCCCAGGTAGGTTTTTATGTCTTCAGGGCCCCTTGGTTTTCTCTCTGTAGCACCTCCACTTATTCTGAGCTTCCTTGAGTGGCTTTATGTTTCAAGCCATCCACATCAAGTGATCTCAGAATAAAGTAGAAACTGACTGAGTTAGAGGCTGCCTGCTCAGGGCTGAGAGCAGGGCAGTGCCATGGGCGTTCCATGCCCTGCACGGTGGGGATGCTGGGGAGGCAGGTGAGCACCCCGCTTTGAGCAGCTTAGGAGGAAGGCAGTTCACTGCCACCCATGGTCACATCTCCCTGGGAGGCTCCCAACATGATCCAAACCACTCCTGGGACCAAGGCACAGACATGGGATTGGTCCTGAGGCTTCCGCACAAAACTTAGCAGTATTCAGGTTTCCTTGTTGCCATTATGTATCAATCTAAACCGGGAGGAACCTAAGCGACCATCCAGCCCATGCTGGATAGCAGCTGCCTTCCCTAATCCTGACCTGCAACTTGGATGCATGCCAGCTGGCTGAAATGCAAGGCCCTGGGAGGCGTGAAAGGGGCAGGGGCTGGGCACCTGCCAGCCCAGTGCTCAGACCCTGGCTATGACCAGGTAGTGTGGCAGAGCAGAGCTCCTGATGGTGGTGCACCTTAAATAACGTACTTGATTATAATTTAGTAAGAATCATTATAATTCACTGAGATGGTGTTAAGCAAACTTAGCTATCCAGAACACAGCTACAATCAATTAACAGTTTTTTTTTTTTCTTTTTTGAGACAGAGTCTCCCTCTGTCGCCAGGCACCACGCTGGAGTGCAGTAGTATGATCTCGGCTCACTGCAACCTCCACCTCCCAGGTTCAAGCAATTCTCCTGCCTCAGTCTCCCAAGTAGCTGGGACAATAGGTACCTGCCACCACGGCCGGCTAGTTTTTATATTTTTTAGTAGAGACAGGGTTTCACCGTGTTGGCCAGGATGGTTTCGATCTCTTGACCTTGTGATCCACCCACCACAAGTCCCAGCTTATAGCTGGGACTACAAGTACCCACCACTACGCCCAGCTTTTTTGTACTTTTAGTAGAGATTTAGTAGGGATTCAGTAGGGATTTCACCATGTTGGCCAGGATGGTCTTGATCTCCTGACCTCAAGATCTGCCCACCCCGGCCTCCTAAAGTGCTGGGATTTGAGGCGTGAGCCACCGCGCCCAGCTGCAAATCTCTTAACCCTCTGCTCCAAGTGGGTTGTGAGGATTTGAGATAATGCACCATATTTTCTGGATTCTAAGATTTACTGCCTTCACTTTTTTTCCTGAGATATGTAAATTCCCCTACAATTCACATGTATATTTAATAGAGTGGTTTTTTTTTTTTTTTTTTTTTTTTTCACTTTGAAAGCTTAAGAGCTTTGAAAATGCTGGCCAGATGTGGTGGCTTATGCCTGGAAAAGTGTCTTACATTAACTGGCATTAACTACCTGGTGGTTCTTAGGATTGCTGGAAAGGCCAGGTGGACGAGATGAGGTCCAGCTACGTTCCTGCAGCCACGTGGCCACCCACTCACCCTGAGTCCTCGTCCCAGTAGTAGTGGCTCCTGCTGGGATAACTCTGCTCCACTTTGTCCATCTGCAAGGTCCTCACGAAGATGCCCGTCTTGGACGTTTGCTTCAGCAGGCGATTGTGCACGTCCGACAGGATGGAGAAGGTGGTGCCTCGCGGGTAGCAGAGCCCCACGCGAATCCAGTCGCCCCTGGGATGGGAAGTAGAGTCAGGTTACAAACAAGGGTGTGGAGGCCACGGGGCCTTTGGGGCATGCCTTGGAGAAAGAGACCAAAAAGCCTCCACCAAATGACACCTCCATTTTCTTTCTTTTTTTTTTCTTTTTTTTTTTTGAGACAGAGTTTTGCTCTTGTTACCCAGGCTGGAGTGCAATGGCACAATCTCTGCTCACCGCAACCTCCGCCTCCTGGGTTCAGGCAATTCTCCTGTCTCAGCCTCCTGAGTAGCTGGGATTACAGGCACGCGCCACTATGCCCAGCTAATTTTTTGTATTTTTAGTAGAGACGGGGTTTCACCATGTTGACCAGGATGGTCTCGATCTCTCGACCTCGTGATCCACCCGTCTCGGCCTCCCAAAGTGCTGGGATTACAGGCGTGAGCCACCGCGCCCAGCCCGACACCTCCGTTTTCTATGGGAAAATTTGAAAGAACATTTGCTGTTGTGGTGACCAAGTTGCAGTGTTCGAGGAGAGAACGAGAGACAGTGGCTGCCCGTGAGCAGAGAGTCTGAATGTTTCACTCATGTGTCTCCAGGGCCAACTCCCGGGGTGCTCCCTGTGGAATTT
This sequence comes from Saimiri boliviensis, assembly GCF_048565385.1. Classification (NCBI taxonomy): domain Eukaryota; kingdom Metazoa; phylum Chordata; class Mammalia; order Primates; family Cebidae; genus Saimiri; species Saimiri boliviensis. Next base: position 126,648,790 of record NC_133453.1, on the reverse strand, counting down.
TGGGGAAAAGACATTCTTTTTGTAGTTAAAGAGCACAGGATTGGCCAGGCGCGGTGGCTCATGCCTGTAATCCCAGCACTTTGGGAGGCCGAGGCGGGTGGATTGTGAGGTCGAGAGATCGAGACCATCCTGGTCAACGTGGTGAAACCCCGTCTCTACTAAAAATACAAAAAATCAGCTGGGCATGGTGGTGCGTGCCTGTAATCCCAGCTACTCAGGAGGCTGAGTCAGGAGAATTGCCTGAACCCAGGAGGCGGAGGTTGTGGTGAGCCGAGATCGCGCCATTGCACTCCAGCCTGGGTAACAAGAGCGAAACTCTGTCTCAAAAAAAAAAAAAAAACAAAAAAAAACACAGGATCCAAAGGACCTAGGCTCAGCCCCTTCTGGGTCCAGCTTGATTTATAGGGCCCATTTCATCTCTTCCATCTCATTTCCTACAACTGACAAATGTCTGTCTCACAGGAATACTGTGACAAGTAAATAACATGCATAGAAAATACTGAATCTAAGTACATGAAGCCCCATCCAGATGCCCTCTGTCTCATCACATTGTCTGTCAGAGCCTCCTTTCCCTCTCTGTAGAATGGTATCGGCAATACCCAGATATTTTTGCCACCCATCAAGCACTTGCTAACGCCAGGTCCTGCGTGCCCGTCAGACAGTATCTCTCTTCGATCCTCATTGCACTTCCACAAGGTAACACTATCCACAACTCAAAGATCAAGGAACTCAGGCTCAAGAGGTTACATGCCCTGCCCAAGGTCACCCACGCTGGCGCAGGGGCTTGGCCTGTGTCCTCTTAATTCTTAACTCCCGGGTGATGTCAGCCCCTCTAGGTACTCGTGCAGAGATCACACGGGCTAGCCTGTGGTTCTGTGAGAGGCAAGTCCAGGACTTTGCAAAAAAAAAAAAAAAAAAAGCTTCGTTATCAGCCTTGAAACCAGCCAGAGCAGCTGCCCCCAGCTCTCCCTGCTCCTGGCGGGACACCCACTCACTTGTTGAAGTTGATGAGCCAGATGGCGAGTTCGGCAGGGGCCGTCTGGTCCCAGTGGATGGTGTAGCCCTTCTGCAGGGTGACGACTGGCTGGTACTGCTGGTAATGGGTGCTCCTGGTGAGCGCCCCTTCCAGGTAGAGAGGGTGGCTGGGGAAGTCATTCTTGATGATCTTCATTCGCAGGTTACTGGTCTTGTAGACTTGAATGTACATCTTTTAAAACCCAAAAAGGAAACACACAATGAAGCTATTAATTACGAAGGGTTATTCCAAGAGTGTCTGGTTAACATCTGACTACAGACTGTACTTTCAAAGGCACGTTCTCTTTACAGAACCCTTTTTAGAAGGCTTGAAATGAAAGAAAGGCCAAATAAGGGGACATCTTTTCCTGCTGGTGTGGGCAGCTCCAGCCCTCCTGTGTAATCTACATAATGCTCTCTGTGCATCTTATAAAAGTGCTCTGTGGACTTTCCAGTGGAAATTTGAGAGAGTCTGCATAGTAGACGGCAAATTCCGGACAAAGGACAGAGATGTGGATGGGAGAGGAAGGGAATGAGAGGCAAGGAGAACTTTTATAATTCTGCCCTAAAATGCAGCTCGCCTGTAACTGGCAGTTGCTCTGCCTGCTTCTCGGGGAGTGCCTGGGGGTGTTGGCCACCTTCTCCCTCCTATTCCCCCCTCAGTCTCTGGCCCCTGAGGCCAGTCCTTGTGGTGTCACGACACACTGGATGAATAAATGGTGTCTCATTTCAGAGGGAAAATTGAAAGCAAGACTCAGCCACTGAGTTCCAGGGACCTTAGAAAGCCTGGATGCTTCAGCCCAGCATTGGTTTAAAACACTGCATCCTGGCCGGGCGCGGTGGCTCACGCCTGTGATCCCAGCACTTTGGGAGGCCGAGGCGGGTGGATCACGAGGTCAAGAGATCGAGACCATTCTGGTCAACAAGGTGAAACCCCGTCTCTACCAAAAATACAAAAAATTAGCTGGGCATGGTGGCGCGTGCCTGTAATCCCAGCTACTCGGGAGGCTGAGGCAGGAGAATTGCTTGAACCCAGGAGGTGGAGGTTGAGGTGAGCCGAGATTATGCCACTGCACTCTAGCCTGGGTAACAAGAGCGAAACTCCGTCTAAAAAAAACAAAAACAAAACACTGCATCCTGTTTTACGGCACATCCTAAATTCATAAGACAATATCCCCTTAACTGCGGCCAAGAGCGACAATCACGCCAATGTGCCGTGATGTCGTGCTTTCGGAAGGAAGTGGCTATCTTCCCCTCTAGTTTTATCGCATATAAGATTAAAAGAGAAGCTTCAACCCTGCCCACTGGAGGAAACTGCCCTGAGTATCAGAGGTAACGGGTCCATTGAAGCATTTGTAAGATGTAAAGTGAAGGAAAAATATTAACCAGCTGCCAGTTATGATAACGTGGCAAGCTCTAACAATGTTTTGGGTTTTCACAGAAGATAAGCAACATATCAGAAAGAAAGTGTGGGAAGGAAAACCACGGCTCCACGTGGGATACCCAAACCTTGAGCTGAGGCTGCGTAATGCTGAAAGTGTGGATGCCAGGCTTGAGGGTTTGGTCACCCTTCATTTATTCAGGGCATGACTCCCCTCCATCAGCTCTCTTCTGACTTCTATCTTCAGACCATCACATCTACCACTAGTGCCTCGGCCTTTCCCCTGCCCACACCTGCCGCAGAAGCCTCACCCTGCCTCATGACACAGCTCCTTCTTCTCCCAGGGCTCTTGAGCAGGGCTGAGAAAACCCCACAGCCTGGGAGAGAGCTGCCTCTGCAGATACACCATCTCCAGCCTCCACTGCGCTTCCAACACTGCCAGGCGCTCCTTCCACAAGCCTCTTGCCAACATTTTCCACTCTCTGCAGCAGCTCTTCCAGATCTGTATCCCTCTCTGGAGGTTACTTTTCTCAAGTCCAGTCCCCTAATTCTCAGCACATGACATCACCTTCTACTGCAGAGGGGAACACCCTCAACTTCCTGCCCTCTGCCCCGTCTTCCTCTGGTCCTCCTTCCCGCTAAATGCTAGCCCTGCCACCTCCTCTGGTACCTACTCCCCCAGCTGCACCCTGTGCCCCCGTCACCCCTATGGCCCCTTTCCTTCAGCCTGACACCATCTCCCTCTCCTATCACTCCTCCACCCCAAACCACCATTTAGCTCTTTCCCAGCACCCCAATTCCTGACGTCCACAGTGGTGACAATGGTGCCTGCCTTGTAGGATAGCTATGAAGACAGTGTCTTCATTCATTCGTGTTTCAGTCACTCCCCGAGACGACCTGGGTCACTATGAACCTGACGGTTCATTTCCTCAGGCCTCTCTCCGTTTACCCATTTATTCATTAGTCATTCATCAAAATACTAGAAGTAACAATAATATAACAATAGCTAACTAATATTTTCAGTTCTGTCCCCTTCTAGGCACTGTCTAGACCTGCCCTGTCCCTCATGTGGCCACTGAGCACTGGACATGTGGCCAGTGTGATTCAGGATCTGAATTTTAAACTTGAATACATTTAAATTTCAAAACAAAAGCAATGTAAATACTTTTCCTATTCCATTACTCTGATTTGATCATTACACGTTATATACATATATCAAAATACCACGCATGCTGCAAGAGAATAGACTATGATATAGCAATAAAAATGCAAAACTAAATTAAAAATAAAACATTTGCATGAAGCACAACGTTATTGTTTCAGTAGGACTGCACTTCCCTTTGTTGAAAATTGAGTGGGCTGAGTATCAAACATATAGTAGATTTTGAAGACTTAGAAAAAAAATAAGAAGTGTTTCATTTTCTACACTGATTCATGTTAAGATGATAGTATTCTGAATATAATTAAAGTATTATTACAATTAAATTGTTTCTTTTAACTTTTTTTTTTTTTTAAAAGATGGAGTTTCACCATGTTGGTCAGTCTGGTCTTGAACTCCTGACCTCAGGTGATCTGCCTGCCTCGGTCTCCAAAGTGCTTGGATCACAGGCGTGAGCCACCACGCCCGGCCTCTTTTTACTTTTTAAGATGGCTACCAGAAAATTTAAGAACACATGTGTGACTGGCATTACATTTCTATTGGGATAGGGCTGGTGAAACACTTTACGTGTATTTTCGGACGCCATCCCCAAAATCTCACTAGGAAAGTTCAACTATTATCCCGGTTTTACGGATGAGGAAACTGAGGTTCCACGAGTCCGAGTCATTTGCCCAAGGTCCAATGCTAAGTGTTGGAGCCTGACTTGAATCTAAGCACTGGACCCAGAGGAGTTCTTTTCTCTAAGCATTTTGCTTACCGAGTGTTTTGACATGAACTTTGTAAAAATGCTACTGAGTGAGAGGAAAAGTTAAAAAGAAAGGAAAAAGAGATTCTGTATCTTTCTGGCCTGAAACAGAGCCAGGCATACAGCAGACACTCACTGAACAACTTGCTGCATGAGTGAATGAGTGAGTGACGGGCCCCCAGAAAGGTGTCCCCACCTGTGCATAGCGACCGCTGCAGATGGCTCCTCTCCAGTCGGGGACGTTGATGCAGTCTGGGTGCCGGACCAGCCAGTTGTCATCCTTCGTGAGGTAGGAGCCTGGGTACTCGGACACGGAGCCATCGACGTCATGGAACACAGATGTCTTATCCCCATCCATGTCCAGCTGGTTGAACCAGGGCCCAGGCTCTCCGAAGAACACTCTGGAAGTAATCTAAACAGAGCCCAGGAAAGTTAGGCAGGGCTGGAAGGTGAAAGGAAACTGCAGCCGTCATCGGGCCAGGGCGAGGTTTCCGATTTCCACTGACATTACAAGGCAGCCAAAGCAAAGATACTCTCGGGCACAGAGAGAAACCGCATGGCTGACCCCGCCGATGCAGCCGGAGTAAAAGTCAAAGGTTCACCGTGCCTCAACTCCCAGACCTAGCGCATGTTCTTGGCCTCTGCTCACTGGGGGTTTGGCTTCTGTGGGCGAGCGTGGAGACTGCTCTGAAAAGCAGGTTTCACCGACGGCTAGGATGGAGGAGGGGGACTGAGGACTGGGAGTGTGTGTGAGAGAGAGGTGGTGGTGATGTGTGTATGAGAAAGGGCACGCGCGCGCACACACACACACACACGGGGGGCATCCGTGTGCAAGAGAAAATGTGTGTGTGGCATGTTTCAGGAAGACAGTTTTGTCGCATGAGCCCTCATAGGTTGCCATGACTGACCTCTTTCGGGCCCTCAGTCGCCTGAGTAAAGGCATTAAGTCATTTCAGTTTCACATCTTCTCCCTGAGCCTGCCAGGAACTGGGCAAGCAGGCAAAAGGGAAGAGCGGGGAGGAGGAGGAGGGAAGTGTCTGGGGATCCATAACCCGAAGGAAGTGCACAGGAGGCCTGGCCCCGCGTGGTCTCACAGGGCAGCCCTTGGTCCCGATCCCGTAACCCTCAGCCCTTCTTCTGCCCTCTCTGTCTAGGGCAAGGAGGCCTTTGTTTATAGTCTGCTCTTGGGGAGAGATTAAACAGAACACCATCACTTAAGACTTCCCTTGGAAACTGTGGGGCTTGTTAGATTCTTCGTGCCAACACAGGTGGCCTGGTCACAAGACTCGGTTTGTCAAAGTCAAGACCCGTGGAGGAACAGCCTAGGAACCTCGATCGGCACTTCGGCTTCCTCCTGAGGCCCGCCTGGGTTTTCAGCAGGGAGTGAGCAGCGGGCATTTACCCAGACCTGACCTGTGGGGCAACCTACGCTTGTACTTTTCCAGTTTGGATACAGAGCAAACTGGGCCGTGGCCCAGCCTCGTTGGAGGAGGCTTTTCAACCCCTGTGGTGGTGGCAGTGGCTCAAACTCTGGGCCCCAGGAGACTTGTGAATCACCATCCAAAGTCTGGGTTTGCCGGGAGTCTGGCCTGGCACCTCACTCACCGGAACGTCCTCAAAGGCAATGCCGGTCACGTTGTTATGGGGGCAGCTCTGCCAGGCATTGTTCAGGCGGAAGGCCAGGGCGCTGGTGTGCCGGCCCTCCAGGGCCACGAACTTTCGGAAGGTGCAGTTTTGGATGTTGATGGGGCCGTCATAGAACTGAATTCCTCTAATCGGAAAATTCCTATGGAGTTAAGTAAGGTGTCAGTCTAAATGCCGTGTTATTTTGAGGTGAATGGTAGCAGAGACTTCCCGGGGAAAGCCATTCCTCATCCCCACCTCTAGCAACTGCCCCTGACCCAGATCATGATTGCTTTGTTAATTAATTCATTATTAATTCATTCATTCATTTAAAGCATGTATAAACACAGTCAGTGTCAACGGATGACTGCCTGATGAATGGATGGATGGATGAGTGGATGGATGGGTGGATGAATATCCATCTAGTTGCTGGTTTGGGGTTTGGAGAATGGTCCTATGTTTCAACATTTCCCCCAATTTTTCAATTACATAAAGTCATTGGGTAAATACTGTAAATACCACTGCCAACATTGTGTTTCTTGGGAAGGTAGAGTTGTTAGTCATTGTCGCCTTAGTTTTAGTTGCTATAACAATTTAATCAGATTAAGATCCACATGAGTTTCTCCTCTGTGAGTAAGCCTTTCACACTGGCAGTGTGCTGGCTTTGGGAAATGGGGGGAAAGGACCCAGAATGGAAGGTGATTTTCTTTTTTTTTTTTTGAGACGGAGTTTCGCTCTTGTTACCCAGGCTGGAGTGCAATGGCACGATCTCGGCTCACCGCAACCTCCGCCTCCTGGGTTCAAGCAATTTTCCTGCCTCAACCTCCTGAGTAGCTGGGATTACAGGCACGCACCACCATGCCCAGCTAATTTTTAGTATTTTTAGTAGAGACGGGGTTTCACCATGTTGACCAGGATGGTCTCGATCTCTTGACCTCGTGATCCACCCGCCTCGGCCTCCCAAAGTGCTGGGATTACAGGCATGAGCCACCGCGCCCGGTGGAAGGTGATTAACGTGTTAAAAGTAATTGTAAGGCAACATTTTCGGCCCCCCTGGGCGAAGGGGAGGTCCCACGGGAAAGCAAGGCTGTGGACTGACAGAGAACCCCAAGAAGGCCCTGAGACCCAGAAAGAGGTGGGAAGAGGCAGCAGGCTTGAAGATGGAGGCAGGAGACACTGGACAAGAGCTGGAAACTTGAAGATTTTGCCTTGGCCTAGCACGGAGCAGGTCGCTCAGACACACTCTCCCACTGCCTCAGACTCCAGAGCAGGGCACGGGAAGCGAGGGTCTGCCGGGCCGGCTGGGCTTCCTGGTGGCCCTTCTTGGGCCGGGCCCCAGTCTAGGCTTGCTCCCTCTCTAAATCCAACATGTATGCTTGTGCTGGTGTCTCTACGTCTGGGTCAGGCCCGTTCTCTTCCACAGCAAATATAAATCAGAAAAGGAATAATGGAAAAAGGAGCAGAAACAGTATCTGCCCACAGAAACAGTATCTGCCCACAGGCTCATCTCCATGTAGAATAAGAGGCCACACTCCAGCTGTCCCTGATGTTCAGCCCTGCGCTCCCTTCCATTCCAATATGGTTCCTAGGCACAGCGGTCATGGTGACATGCCTTCGTGGGCACCAAAGCCTCCTTGAATTTCGACATTTTTATGTTGATAACTGATTCCCATCATGGCCTTGAATCCTGATTCTCATGGGGTGGCTCCATGCATTTCCTCATTTCACAGATTTTAGGGGCAGACCGTTTTTACCAGCTCTATATTTAGGTTTTACACTTCAGGCCCTGACCCAGCTCTATACAAGATGGATCAGTCAGGATTAGGAGTGCTCGGTCTTAGGTTCCTACCTGCAGATGCGATTTGAGGAACCTGCCTCTGTCCGACAGGCTTCCATAAACAGGGTCACCTCTGGAAGTCATCAGAGCATTCGGGCTCTGGGACGCTGGTAACCCTTGGCAAAGAAACGCTGAACACGCAGACTCAGGGTCATGCATACAAATGCTGAAAGGGACTGCTCCATCACTCAGGGTACACAGAAGGAAGGGCTTCTCGCCAGCTCATGAAGGCAATCATGATTTTGCCTTTGCAACGTCTTTTCCACGTCCACTTGTGTTGGGAGTTTTAGGTCTATGCGTATTTAGCGTCCTGACTCTAATAGAAATTATATCTTCCTAGAGGAAGAGTAGGAAGCTCAGGGAGATAAGAAGGGCTGATCTTATCACCAGGAGCACAGGGGCCAGCGTGCTACTCACAGGCTCAGAGCCTTGCTCTCCGGCTTGAATTCACATCTGAGCAGAAACACGAGCAGAAGGAACATTTCCTCACCACTGACCCAGCCTGTGGCTTTCCAAGAAATTGACTGAGTCCATTTTCCCTGTTTGCTCATCAACCCTCCAAGTCTCCCGCTCACTCTCCACCCGCCCGCTCAACGTCTGACCTTCATTTAAACTCCCCCAGCTGCAGAGCCCAGGACTTGTTAGGACAGTCCAACTTTTCTGTTGTTGAGAATGTCTGACTGTTAAAAAGATCCATCCTTCTTACACTAAACCAACCCTAACCCACAGGACCATGTAGAATGAGTCTCACCCCCGATGTGCACAGCAGCTCTGAGGACATGTAACAACATCCCTCATGTGGTCCCTAAAGTGATGTTCCTGTCTCCTGGTTGAAGACCCCAATCTGCATGTGACATGGCTTTGGCTTTTGTCACCCTCCTGGTTATTCTCCTTTAAGTGTGCTTTGTCCTGACTCTGTCACTGTGCCATCTTCAGGAGTGGATGAAACACTCCAAGTGAGTCTGCTGTCACAGAAAAGGACTCAACTGTCCCTGATCCCAGACACCAACTTCCCAGTAACAAAGCCCAGGAACGCATTATGCATTTTGATGGCCACATCAGCCTGTTGCTCGTATTCAACACAGTTTTTTGACTTCTGTCTCCCCATTTCTGATTTCGTCCCTTAATGGTTAGTCTCAGTCACCTCAGTGATTCCTCTGGCTGGCAGAGGACAGAAGAATTCATAGTCAACAGGTAGAAACTACCCACTAACTTTTTCCCTTCCAGCACAGCCACTTAGGCTAAGCCACGCAGAACAAGGAGCTAGCAGGGTTGCAAACCTACTGGCCTATAGGGAGGGTCCTTCCGCTATGGTCCAAGCCGCCAGGGCCCCAGATCCTGTTGTCCATCATCTCCGTCCCCACGTTGCCGCTCTCGCCAACAAACAAGCTGTTCTTTATCTCCTGCTTGGAGCCTTCGTCATACGGGAACGTTCCACCGCTGTAGAGAGAAAACGTTTGAGATGAGATGTCCAGAGACAAGATCCCGCAGAGGGCCAAGCAAAATGACAGTTGCCCTTACCTGGCCAAGGTCAGGCCGATGCCATTGTCAGCAAACCTGTGGATGAGAGCAGACTGACAGTCAGAGCATGCCGTGGCTTCACACTCAGTGGGGTCGTGGAGAGGACTCTTCCCTGTCCTTGGAGTCATACTGAACACGGTGCAGAGGAAGGAGTCAGAGAGAAAACAGTGACCCCCATGGCTCCCCACGTGCAATGGTATTCACAGCAGGCAGAGCGGGCTCACGTGCCTTCCTCTCCAGCCCCCATCCTCTGTGACTCCAGGCCTTAGATTGAGGTTGGATCAGGAGACCTTCAAGGGCCTTCTGCTCTCAGGACCAGCACCACAGAAAGGTGGAGTATGAGAATGGACTTCTATTTTTTTTTTCTTTTACCATCTTCACTGCTGTTTCTGCCATAGAGAGAAGCACCAATAGCGACTTTTCAAGTTTCCAGGAAGTCGGGCAGATGCTGGCCCTGAGGAGGGCAGGAGTCATTTTGCAATTGCACTGGGGCCATCTCATCAGCTCCCTTTCACCTTTGTCCTTTTTGGGGGTCAGATGAGCATGCTCCAGGGGGCCATGTGATTGTCAGGGACAATGGTTTACACAGATTCCAGAGCTGAGCCTTCGGTCCGTGCTACCACAGACTTTAGGGCCGAATACAGCGGCCACCTCTACTTCCTGTGTCCAGGGGTAGGTAGATTTAACTGGTCTCCACGCCTCTGCTTCTCCCATCTGTCCTGTCCACCCTGCCAGGCTCATCTCAAAGTACCATTCTCACCAACCTCTCTGCTCCCTAAAATTTCCGTGGCTTTTTATTCTCCATGGACCCAAGCTCCAGGGCCTGGTGAAGCCATCCCAGCTACACCAGGCTGGTCCCAGTGGCCAGGACGCTCTCTAGCGCCCAGTGTGTGTTTTCATACCCTGCCCACCCTCTTTCCGGACACATGGAACTTTTTCTTTTTCCAAAGCCCATTTAGCTCAAATCCATCATTCCAGGCCTATCATTAGAGCATCATCTTCTCCATTTATTTCCAAAACTTCCTGAGTCTTGTCTCCCAGACCCCTCCATGGCTTTTCCTCATTGCTTCTGTCCCCCAGCGCTCAGCTCTTGGTCCCCTCATTCTCCACTGCGTCCCTGGGAATGTCACAGAGACTCATAGTTCCCATGCCCACTGACCCACTGATGACTCCAAAATCAGGCACTTTTCCCACCTGCACTTCCCCGATTTGGGACCTTCCCAGTAAATGTCTCGTGAGCATCTCAAACTTAGCATGTCTGAAACAACACAATTATCTTCTATCCAAGCCTGTTCCCTATTTCAAAGGCTCAGTTCCAACCAAGCTCTCATGACCTGCAGTCCTCTCTCATCTGGACCACTGCAGTAGTATCTTCGCTGGCCTTCCTGCCTCCAGGAGTGCCCCTCCATCCCTGCCTGCAGTCAGTGTTTATAGAGTGACCTTCCCGACAGGGCTACAATGGCCAAATGCGCCAGTCCTTGAAGGGATCCCGATCCTCTGTCAGTCCCTGACTGTGCCAACCTCGTCCATGTGTAGGACCACAGTCTTGGTGCCAGCCAGCTCCTGGGCCACCGTGGAACGAATCTGGTGGAGGATTAAAAGATACACCCACTTTGGCAGGAGGGGTCGTCACAGTTTTTCTTGCTGCCACAAATCTGGCATTTACCATCTCCTTAGGAATCCAAACTCTGAGATGCCCAACAACCAGAACCAAGAAATTTACCAAACTTAGGATACTGCAAAGAATTTTAGCACTGACACCATCTAGTTTCCCTTCAACCCAGGGCTTCCACCCACCTTCTGCGTAGCGCCCCTCCCAAGGATGCTGGAGGGTCTGCTCTATGGATGAGCAACCTGGCAGCTTACCCCTGGACTGGTGTCTCATGTGGTAGGCAGGCTCTCCTATCACTTCTGCCCTCTGGAGCCAATCGGAACCAGCCTGCCCACTTCCCCTAAAGGCCCTTCAGAAACCTAGAATTAGCTCCCTTCTTTCCCTTCCCTTCTTCTTAAAATGAATGACTTCTCTTCTCCTGTGCAAAATGAAGTCCCCTAGGCCAGGCGCAGTGGCTCACGCCTGTAATGTCAACACTTGGGAGGTCAAGGCAGGCAGATCATGAGGTCATGAGTTCGAGACCAGCCTGGCCAATGTGGTGAAACCCCATCTCTACTAAAAATGCAAAAATTAGTTGGGCATCGTGGTGCCTGCCTATAATCCCAGCTACTTGGGAGGCTGAGGCAGGAGAATCGCTTGAACCCAGGAAGTGGAGCTTGCAATGTGCTGAGATCACGCCACTGCACTCCAGCCCAGGTGACAGAGTGACACTCCATCCCACCAAAAAAAAAAAAAAAAAGGAAGGCCCTCAGTCTCTCTGCCTCTGCCTCTGTTTTTTTTTTTTTTTTTTTTTTTTTTTTTTTTTTTTTTTTTTTTTTTTTTGAGACGGAGTTTCGCTCGTTACCCAGGCTGGAGTGCAATGGCGCGATCTCGGCTCACCGCAACCTCCGCCTCCTAGGCTCAGGCAATTCTCCTGTCTCAGTCTCCTAAGTAGCTGGGATTACAGGCATGCGCCACCATGCCCAGCTATTTTTTTGTATTTTTAGTAGAGACGGGGTTTCGCCATGTTGACCAGGATGGTCTCGATCTCTCGACCTCGTGATCCGCCCGCCTCGGCCTCCCAAAGTGCTGGGATTACAGGCGTGAGCCACCGCGCCCGGCCCCGCCTCTGTTTTTAGGTTTAGTTTTTTTGAACTTTTTTTTTCCTATTGTTTATTTTTGGCCACTGCCTACTGCCATTCTATGCCCCAGCCTGGCTGGGGGATCCGAAGGCCTTTGCAACTCCTGTCTCTGTCTTCCACGTGTCTTCCTGGGGCTCCCTCGCTAAGTCAGGGTCTCCTCAGGTCTCTGCCTTTCTGAGCAGCCTCTCTCTCCCTCCTCCTCTCTCTTGCGCTCTGCCAATGCTGCGTCTCTGCTTTTCTCCTCACACACTTTTCAGTTTCTCTTGTTCCCTTTCACCGCTATTTCTCCTTTAATTGGTCACAATAAAATAGAGAAATATGTTTATTTCCTAACAGGGTTTCTGATTTCCCATTTTTTAACACAATTGGCAGACAAGGAGACATTTCACAATACTCCCTGAAAACAAACCCTGCTCTGCTGCCTGCACCTTCTGGTCCTTGCCCAGCGTGTGCCACTTGTCCAGCGTGTGCCAGTCACTCACACAGGGGCCTCTGTGAGAGCTCAGCATTCCCTGCCTTTCTCATCTGGGTCTTGCAGTCCAGTGAACTGTAGCTCCAAGCTCCAGTTCAAACACTAACTGTGTGACCTTGAGAAATTCACTAAACTGAACTTCAGTTATCATTTCTAAAATGGAGATCATGATTTACATGTTTGAGAAACACGGTAAGAAACGAACACAACCAAGTCTTCCACGCAGTAAGTGCCTGGAATATTCTGGCATCCCTCTTCTTCCCTCCCTTAGCTGATGGGCCCTGTGACCTTGAGAACGCCATGCCCAGTGACTATTTGGAAGCAAATCACAACCCACAGCACCTGGCACTGTGGGCTGAAGCCAATAGGCTGCTTTTGGGTTTTGTTTTTTGATTTTTTTTTTTTTTTTTTGGCCACTGCCTGCTGCCCTTCTATGCCCCTGCCTGGCTGAGGGACCAGAATGCCGAACGTCAGTATGTCTGGCTTCCCCTCTCTGCTTCGCTCTCCTCTCTCTGTGGGGCGCTGGGGGAAGACGCGTCACGCCCACTTGGTGCCAAAGCCACACGCCGCTCTGACTCACCGGCAGCTGTCCAGCCACACGTCCCCGCCGCGCAGCCAGGCTCCGTGGTCCTGGTTCTTGTAGGCAGTGAAGTGCTTGATGATGGCGGGCTCCCGGGGCTTCAGCGGGTCGGCGTCCTGGTGAGGACTGTACCTGCAGCACACCATGGGGAGGGCACAGGTGGCGGTGTCGGGGCCACACCTCTGCTGACTCCCTTCTGGGCTCTGTGAGCCTCTCTCTACTCACAGTGCCCAGGAAGGCACTGACTACACAGAAACCCATTCTCATTGAATGAACCTTCTGAGCTCATCAGAGACGCAAGAGGTCTCTCCTCCATGGACCAGCCCACGCGGGCTATAAACAGGGCACCTTTCTTGTTTGTCAGTACTACCGAAGAGCCTGCCCCCAAGGGGAGTCGAAGCACAGAGGAGGGTTCAGCCAGCCAGTCCCAGCAGCGCATGCAACGCAGTGGCCCAGCAGGAGAGTCTGGGGACACCCAGCTCTTCCACTAACTGGCAGATCACCTCGAACTAGTGCCTCTCCTGGGGACTTCGTAGTTACAAAACAGAGTGCACGATCGTGTTATCAGTGTTACCCACTTTTGATGGAGACCAAGCAACTTGTCTCTTTAAAGGGGATTGTTTTTGCTAATTACCTTGAGGTTTCAAAAGTACCTTTTAAAAGTTGCCCCTGGCCTTTGCCTGAACAGCAGGTTGATTTATAGGCATGACCTGCATATTCTTTCCCATTAAATTGACGGTGAAATTCTTCCCTTCTATTCTCTTCACCCTTTCATCCCGGCCCAACATCTTGTGGCGACGCTCGTTTCTGCCGACTTACCAGGTATTCACGTTGCTGTGGGATCTAAAAACCTCTGGGAATTTCTATCTTCCTTTGGCTACTGGAGCCGGAATCCTAATTCAGACTTTACCCTGCTCAAGTTTTCACCATTGTACCCCCAGCAACTAGCTCAATGCCCAGCACAAACCAAGAGCTCAACAGCAGTGAATGAATGAATGAGTGGCTGAAGGAGGGGGAGGCAGGAGCTGGACCGCAAGGTCACCATGGACTGTGTCTTCCCGATGGCTGATTACCTGGCAGAGATGATAGAGAGGAAGGGCCGCTTGTCCTTGGCAGAGGCCTCGGTGGTTTTGACCCCGTTGTCTATGATCATGCCAGCCTGTAGGGAAGAGACATTCAGGGACACATTAGCTTCTACTGTGGGCTACAGGCATCTTCTCACACCCAGCCTCACTGCATACTTCTGAATGCTCCAGGAGAACCAGCTCTGTTCTCAGGCTGCATCAACAGAAGCAGAGGATCTACAGTGAGGGAGGTGAAGACGCTGCCTTATTCTGCATGGCTCAGACCAAATCTGGAATTTTTTTTTTTTTTTTTTTTTTTTTTTTTTTTTTTTTTTGAGACGGAGTCTCGCTCTTGTTACCCAGGCTGGAGTGCAATGGCGCGATCTCGGCTCACCGCAACCTCCGCCTCCTGGGTTCAGGCAATTCTCCTGCCTCAGCCTCCCGAGTAGCTGGGATTACAGGCATGCGCCACCATGCCCAGCTAATTTTTTTGTATTTTTAGTAGAGACGGGGTTTCACCATGTTGACCAGGATGGTCTCGATCTCTTGACCTCATGATCCACCCGCCTCGGCCTCCTAAAATGCTGGGATTACAGGCGTGAGCCACCGCGCCCGGCCCAAATCTGGAATATTTGACCTCTTTGAGGAGCAGATATGGAAACTGCAGTCTAGAGAGGCAGGTGTCTTGTCCAGGGCCGCATGGCACAGTTCACGTGTGGAACCCACACTGCTCTGGACGGTTATCAGCCCAGGCCTCAGGTCAGCAACAGGTGTTCACGCTTAGGAAATGTATCAGCTGTGATTTAAAGGGAACGCTGAACCTAAGTCCTGTCTTTACCTTGGGCGGGGGTCAGTGACCTTCCTACGGTCTCATTTTAGCTCCTGCCTGACTTGAAGAGAGAATCTGGCTTTCTTGTTTGACTCCAAACATGTCCCCTTTGTCAGCTGTGGGGCAGGGAGAAATTGCATGGTGCCGCCCAGGGAGGCCACCGTTCAGTCTTCACTCCTTTCTGGATCCTCTTAGCCTCTTGTGAACACTCAGACTCGGGTTTCTCTTCTTTAGGTAACTGGCGGGCACTGTGGCCATTCATTCTCCAGCTGGCTTATCACTGGGCAGCAGCGATGTGAGTCAGGTGATGTGGGATTGACTCGAAGCTCTCCACTCCTACTAACTACGACTGGGCAAGTCCCTTCCCTTCTTTAGCCTCAGTCATCGTGTCTGCAAAATGGGCTGGTAACACCTACATCACATGATGGTTGCGAGGACCCCAGGTGACGCTTCCTGGGACGGGTCCCTCTCCGTGTGGATGTGGAGTCAAGGCTTACTGGGCATAAACACCAAGGATGGGGCCTCCTCCTTGGCTCAGACAATGGCATCAACGCAGCTGGAGGTTCCTCTTCACTCCTTCCCTCCCTACCTCGGAGACCGAGACCTGCTCCCTTCCGCAAGGCTCGCCTCTGCGTGCACCCGTGAGCCCTTGCATGCCTGCGTGTTGGAAACCATCCACCCACAGGCACTCCCCGCTTTCCGGCCTCTCCACACCTGCTTGGTTCCGTGCGGCCCACCTCCCTGCTCACGGGAAGCCTTCCCAAGCGGTGGGTATCGGGGATGTCTTAACAAGCAGCCAACATATGCTCTCCACTGTTCCCCCGGCCACCAACAGTGATACGCCCCTGCACCTGCCTCTGCATGGAGACAGCTCTCTGAGGTCCGTGTCAGCCTCAGAAACGCCCTCTCTGACACCTCGCTCGAATTCTCCTCTGTCAGGGCGAGACTGTTGTCCTCCCCACCTCTGTGCCCTGCCCCATGACACTGCCCTCTTTCCTAGTTCCTGGGATACAACACTGCCCAGAGACGACTCTTCTGTCTTTGCCACCCAGCCCCCCAACTCACCCCATCTCGTAGGTGTAAGCACAGGTCTATTCTGAGACATGCTCCCTTTCTGTCTCCTCTCTGGTTGGGCTTTTTTCATCCTTTTACTTTTTGACTCTGAATGTATCTGTGCCCCTTGAGGAGTGTCAGTTTCTTCATCGGTGCCATTAGGGACTCAACCAGAACACCCCCCTAGGCATTTGGGAGCCTCCCTGCATACTGCCCTGGCATCCTTGAGACTACCTCTGCCCTCACAAACAGCGTCTCTGGTCTCAGCTATGCTCCAAGCTCCATTCCCATGCCCCACGACTCTGGTTTTGACTGCCATCCTTGCTGGGACGTTCTTGACAGACTCAAGATCCCGGTCACCTTGGGATGCCCTCTGTCCCCCCAGTGCCTAGCACCCCCTGGTGCTAGACCCAACAACAGGTGCTTAGGACATGTTGATGAGCAAAGGAAGATGACTGGGGACTGTGTGTCCCACCTGGCCACTTAGCTCTGTGCAGATGCAGCACCTCATTCATTTCCCAAGAAACAAGGCAAGAGGGAACGGCAGAGAGCATGCCAGGGCTGCCTCCCCCTCCCTTCAGAACCACATCTCCGTTTCCTTCTGCCAATGGCCTGAGAGGCCTCGAAAGGCTGCTCCATCTTCTTCGAGACCAACATTAAGCAGGCACTTGTGGCTGGGCGTAGTGGCTCATGCCTGTGATCCAAGCACTTTGGAGGCCAAGGCGGGGGGATCACCTGAGGTCGGGAGTTCAAGACCAGCCTGACCAACATGGTGAAACCCCATCTTTACTGGAAAAAAAAAAAAAAAAAAAAAAAAAAAGAAGGCAGTTGTTCCCAGCTGTCGCCAACTGGCCACCCCGGCTCTAATCATCTGCAGGCCTCGGAAGGGGACCGAGAGGCTGGCCAGAGAGGCGCAGTCTGGAAAGACTTACCCGGTAGTTGGAATGTGCTCGGTTGTGATGGAATTTTCCCAGTGGAATGTGCTCTGAGTAACCTGGGGAGTACATTCCTACGGAGGGGCCCGTCGGTACGTGGTGAAAAATGAACCAAAAGCCCGTTTCCTGTGGGGAAGGACGCAAGGGGAAAGCCACAGCGTTCAGCCCCGGAGAGCTCCTGAGCCAGGCGGCCGCACAGCCCACCCTGAAGGGCGGGTCTAGCACCTAGCGCCAGCACCACGTAGGCCCTCGATGCCCACCCCAGCACACCTCCCATTGGTCCGGTCTGGAAGGAAGACAGTTTAAAGCAGAGCCCACCATGACAGTTAAAGCCCTGCAGGGGTTCCTACTCTATCAGACACGGCTCAGAACTGACGTGTGTCAATCACAGCAGGGCTCAAACTCTTCCTCTCTACACATGATGAGGGGATTTCGTGAGTGTTCTCTGCCTGCCCCTTTCATTCTACAGATAAGGAAGCTGAGTCCCAGGTCAAGGTCAGCGTCCCATGGAAGGCCATGGACGGGGTGGGTCACAGCAGGGCTATGTGGATGGAGCGCTGTGCCGCCACCCCGGCTGCCGCCTCCCAACTGTGTGTGTCCCGGGCATGTCAGGACTCCTAGCCTTAGCTTCCTCCCACATCATAGGGGGTTAATAATAGCACCGACGTCACCAGGTTCTTGCAAAAATCAAATTATGTGAGCTTACAACACTGATGTGTCAGGTACCATTCTAAGCTAAAATCATGGCATTCTAATATGATTTATTCTACATAAATTGTTCAGGGCTAACTGTGGTCACCGGTATTATGAAGTGACAGGGCTGTCCTTAAAAACCAAGTTCAAAGGACGCCCCCAACCCACCACTCCCAGTCTGTTCTTTTCCTTCACTGCAGCTAAGCCTGTCTGCATGGATGTCTGGACTTGGGGCTCAGAGCACACATGTTTCAGGGTACACCTCAGCTGTCTCCCTGCCTCCGGCCCCTACCCTCATCTTCTACCAGAGAAGGGATATTTCTGCTCACCTCGGATCCTGCAGCGGCACAGTTGATGAGGTTGTTGTTAGGATTGGCCATCCAGAACGTGGACACGGCGCTGCAGGGAGGGCAGAGATATCCGAGGTCAGATAAAGGGCCACCACGGGTCACCCTGCCTCACGGTGGGTGCAGGTCGGGCACTCTGATATTGGCCTGAGAGTCTCTTGTCAAATATTTGAGAAATCATTGCTTTGTTGATCTGAAACCCAGTGTTCTCATTAAAGTGTGGTGTTAGTTTAAGCACTTAAAATGTTCAGAAATTAAAAAGAGCACGGGTCTTGAAAATAGAAGCTGTGTGCGAATGATGTCAGAGTGGCTCTAAAATATGTTAGGTCAGAAGAACCCGGGAACGTAGCCCTTTTGAAGGGAGGGGTCCTGCACTGGGAAGACTAGCTGCACCGCGTCCGTCTCTCTCTCTTCTAACTAGAAAAGGGTCTGTGTGGTGGGGTCCTCTGTGAAAGCCGACGTAGCAGCCGCTTCCTCTCATCAAAGAGCACCGTGTGGATCAGGAGAAGCCCCACAGACGAGAACAGGGGCTCTCTTTGGACAAGAAAAATGCACATGAGGCAAATTGAGAAGGGAGAAGGGAGAAGACACCCTCCCGCCTGCTCTGCAGGGAGCTGGAGCAGTAGGTGGTTAAGGGCTGCGCAGAGCCCTGCGGCGCAGAAGTCTGGGGCTGGGCTGAGCTGAGTGAACGCACGCTCCCACATGCACACGCCCTCCCCCGGCACACAGAGAGGGGTCCAGGCACTTACTTGCAGTCCTGCCTGGGCTTGGGGATGTACCCCGGATAGGAGTCCTCGGTGATCGTCTTGCACATCTTACTGTCACGGTCTGAGGGGAGGAGGGTTCCGGACTTGACAAGGAGGCCAAGACAGTGGTCAAAGGTGTTGCGTTCCTCCGGCCCGTCTTCCGTGAAGAAGCAGTGACCCAAAGAGTTATAACCCACGACGTCCTTGATCTGCAGGGGCCAAGACAGGGAGGCTCACCAGGCATCCAGTCATTCATGCGCTCATTCATTCATTCAACGAACACTGAATAGTATCGCCCATACACCAGGCCCTGGGAGGGACACCGAAGGTTTGGAGATGAATCTGACAACAAGTGATGGACCTGGGGAAAGCGGGACAGGGGATGGCATGGCGACTTTTAAAATTCCTTTCTGGCTGATGGAGTTGGGGTGAGGCTCTATAGGGTAGGAAAGAGGGCAATATATTGTGAGAAGGTGAATCCAAGAGAGGCCGTGGACTGGACCACATGCACCCACTCTGATGAGCACACAGCTGTGTGCCTTGTGTACAAGGATTTACCACGGAGGGACTCCACAGAGGAGGTGCCACTGAGTAAGGGTAGAAGAGGGAACTCCATCTAGGAGCAGCCCCTGAGCTGGGGCAGATGCACTTATTATCGAGACCAATATTCATGCTCCTTATTGTACCCTTATCCAGAAATCCAAGCCAATGTGTTAGCCCAGTTGCGCATCAAGCCACATTTGCAACGCCTGGCTTCAGAATTAGAAAGGGCTGCAAACTCCAGCTCTTCGGTTTCCTTCTTGGAATCACACAGTCAGTGGGGAAAGCAGGAAGAACATTTGCACGGATATTGAGACACCAGGGATTCAGTTGCAGCAGCACATCTAAGCAGCGAGGGGATCTCAGACAAGCCTCCTATCTTCTCTTCACATGCTTTTTTTCCACCGCAGAAATGAAGGAGTTAAACTCCATGATCTCTGAGGCCTCTTCTGGATCTGAACTCATCAATCTCAGAACTCAGGTCTTCAGAGGGCCCCTAACCTGCGACCCGCCTCCCTGTCCAATGGCAGACTCCGTTCCCAAGCATAACTGGCCAACAGGCACCCTGCTTCTGCTCAGACACTCCAGAGAGATGTTCACTTCCTTGCAAGGTGGCCTGTTCCACAGTGGGGTGATGGCGAGAAATGCCTCACTTATCTTCCTTCATCCTCGCCCCTGGGTACAGACTGCCCGATGATGTCATCCAACAAGGGAGTTCCTGCTTCCCGATGACATCAATGCAACCCACACCTATTCAGTACCTGCCACTGTGCCAAGCACTGGAAAATCCACATATCACCCAGCAACAACCCTTCCCTGCCTCCCCACCCCCTGGCATTGTGAGCATGTTGACAGGCTGTCCTGGGCATTGCAGAATCTTTAGCAGCCTCCCTGGCCGCTAGCTACTAGATGCCAGGGAAAGCTCTTCAGTTGTGACCACCAAAAATGTCTCCAGACATTCATTGCCAGACATTCCACTGGGTAGGAGAAGGGTGACAGAATCATCACTGATCGAGAGGCCCCGATGTAAACACCACAGTTCCCTTCAGTCTGTTTTTTTTGAGACAGGGTCTGGCTCTGTCACCCAGGCCAGAGTACAGTGGTGCGATCTTGACTCACCACAACCTCTGCCTCCTGGGATCAAGCCATTCTCCCACCTCGGCCTCCCCCCCACCCCGCCGGGGAAGCTGGGACTACAAGCGTGTGCCACCACGCCTGAATAATTTTTGTATTTCTGGTAGGGATGGGCTTTCACCATGTTGCCTAGGCTGGTCTCAAAGTCCTGGGCTCAAGCAATCCTTCTGCCTTGGCCTCCCAAAGTGCTAGGATTACAGACGTGAGCCACTGCGCCTGGCCCAGAGTCTTTCATATGACAGCTGCCTACTCCCCAAACCCCAGACAGCTGTCCTTTAGAAGCATTCTCAAACCACACTCCACACCCCAGCACTGGACGGGTCCCTGCTACCTTTCCATCTTGTGGAAATCTCACGCCATCCTCTATTCAATTTTTTTTTTTTTTTTTTTTTTAAGAGATGAGGAAAATGAGACTCAGAGAAGGCAAGTGACTTGCCAGAGGTCACATAAGCCGTATGTACAAGGTCATGGCTGGAAGCATGGTTTTCTGTGTCCACTCCCTCCATAAGGGAGGACCCAATATACAAGTGGCTGTGGTCCAGGCAAGCTCTCTGTTCTTTTGAATAAGCCTCCTTCCCTCCATCTTTGGTAACAGGCAAGGGTGTGATCTTGAATCCTAGTCACTTGTTTAATTAGTCAGTCAGTATCACGGTCAGCCAATGGGACTTCTTTTCTTTCTTCTAGCAAGCCCTGGAAGGTTGTTATAAATAGCCAGGACAGGCAAGCATGGGATGAAAAAGACGAGGAAATGTGGGCTTCCCGAGCTGGCAGGAACATCCGAGGTCAAGTTTAATGCCTTCAACTTTACAGAGCAGGATGCCAAGGCCCAGAGAAGGGACGTGGAGTGTCCCAGGACACTCAGTGACCTCACGCTGCAGCTGTGCTTAGACCCAGGCCTCAGGCTTCCTGCCTCCTGCCTATAGTTCTTTCTAAATCTTTGGGACTCATTTGATCTGCTGTGTGGATCACACTTTGGGTAGTCTTTCTTTGAATAGGAGCAAATAATGAGTTAGTGCATTCTTACTCTAAAAGATGCCAGAAAAAGGAAAGCCCTCCAAGACCCTCGAGATGTGAGAGAAAAAGTCTCATTGAAAGGAAGAAAAATGATCACTGTTTATCGGATGCTAAATGTTTTTACATGTTATCTTATCTAAACCTCATCACAATTACAACTCTGTAAATGACACAAAGACTTAGAAAGTTACCCCAAGTCACTTCTCTTGCAAGGACCGAATTAGGACTTGATTCCCCATCTGTCCGATTTCATAACCTGTGTGTTAATCAATACTCAACAATGCTAGAAAGAAAAAGACTCTCTCACTTTGGGCTGCATTTCTTCCTTCCCCTTGGTAGTGACGTGATGATGGCACACAGAATCAAGAGGGAAGCATAGGGCCAAGGAAAGCCCTGGTGAGGGGGGATGGCGGGGGCAGAAGACGCAAGTTCAAGTCTTTACTAAGCCTCAAGCTGTGTGTGACTCACCTAAGTGTCCCTGTGCGATGAGATGACATCTAAAGTTTCTTCCAGCTCTAACGTTCTGGGCTTGTTCCTCCTTAGATTATTTCTCAGAGTTAAGTATTTAAACTGTGACACAGCTTGAGATGATAGATGTAGACAGATGTTTGGATAGGTAGATGGATAGACAGATAGATAGCAGATGCATAAATAGTAGCTGTAAGGCCAGACACACCCACCTCTGCACCCGGCACCAGGCTCTGCACTGGGCACCTAGCTCTGCTGCATGGCTCCCCTGGAAGGCTCCCCCCTGGAAGGCTCCGGCTAATGCAACCCTGGCCAGCTCTCGCACAGGAAAAACCTGCCCAAAAACCCGCCAACCAATAGCGGCCTGCCCCATCTCAATCCTGCTCCCCTGGACCCAATCAGAGCACCCAGCTGTTGCTCGGTCCTCCTAGCCGTAAAAACCCCATGCCCCAGGAAGTCCGCGAGACTTCTCTGGCCCCCTTTCCCTCCACCAGAGAACCTCGCCTGGGAGCTGAATAAATTGGCATTTAATTTTCTTATATTGGCCTCAGTTTCCTCATTTTAAACTCAGCAATGACCCTTACAGTAGCTGCATAAACAAACATACATATAGATTCAAGGGTGGCCATTCAGTTCCTTTGTATGCCAATCAGAAGTAATATGTAAGTTCCCTGCCATTCTCTTGCACAAACTGTATTTTTCCCTTTGTTCTTCGGGATATCTTCCTCCCTGCCAATGGCTGGCAGTCGTTAAAGCAATTGCTAAATGCCGTTTTAAGTCTTTAACCGTTGTTAGGTGTGGTCCAGGCATAAGATGGTGAAGGAGAAAATTCCTGGGCTATGCCTGACAATCAAAGAGCTACGAACAGCCAGCGCGGACTGCTTCAGTAGGGGGTGGCCATTTTATTTAGTTTATGGTCTGAACCAGGACACGTTTGAAGTGAAGGAGATGTGATTAGTAGTTATGCTGGGACAACAGGTCTAAACTAGACCGTTCTGTGCAAATCAGGACATATCTGTGTGTAATGATTTCTACCATCAACTTGTATACAGCAAGTGAAAGCAACTGTTGTTTAAAACAAATACAGATAAAAGTGAACTTTACTTGCCTTCTAGGGTGGGTATGATATGATTTATGTTATTGAGAAACTTGGCCAGGCACGGTGGCTCACGCCTGTAATCCTAGCACTTTGGGAGGCCAAGGTGGGTGGATCACCTGAGGTCAGGAGTTCAAGACCAGCCTGGCCATCATGGTGAAACCCCATCTTAAAAAACAAAAAAACAAAAAAACTCAACAACAAATACAGTCATGTTCTAAAGAACACTGGAATTTCCAATCTTCTGCCATTATTATTTTTTTTTATTTCTTTTTTTTTCTTTTTCTTTTTCTTTTTCTTTTTTTTTTTTTTTTTGAGACAGAGTTTCGCTCTTGTTACCCAGGCTGGAGTGCAATGGCGCGATCTCGGCTCACCGCAACCTCCGTCTCCTGGGTTCAGGCAATTCTCCTGCCTCAGCCTCCTGAGTAGCTGGGATTACAGGCACGCGCCACCATGCCCAGCTAATTTTTCATGTTTTTAGCAGAGACGGGGTTTCACCATGTTGACCAGGATGGTCTTGATCTCTTGACTTTGTGATCCACCCACCTTGGCCTCCCAAAGTGCTGGGATTACAGGCATGAGCCACCGCGCCCGGCTTATTTTTTTAAATTTCTTTTTGAACTGCTGAAAAGGAGACTGCATGCAGTAGGGCGTGGGTCATTTGTTTACAGACTGTCTTAATGAGTTTTTGAATATGCAAATTAAAACTGGGAGGAAGGAAATAAAACCCTGGACAACCAAATTACTCTGCCTAACAAGGAAAGGAATGAGTTTCTAAGGCAGCCCAGGAGAGGTGGGCAGGAGGATGGAGAATGAGGAGGTGGGGACTAGAACTCAACAACCAGGTTGGGGGTGGGGAGGGAGTACCCTGGAGGGAAGCCTCTGGTCTACGGAGGGACCTGTTACTCCATTTCTTTATTTTTATTATTTTTTATTTTATTTTTGATTTATTTTTTTAAAGACGGGGTTTCATCATGTTGGTCAGGCTGGTCTTGAACTCCCGACCTCAGGTGATCCGCCCACCTTGGCCTCCAAAGTGCTTGGATTACAGGCGTGAGCCACCACACCCGGCCTCCATTTCTTACTGTTGCTCGTGGTGCTGATCTGTAACGTGCTCCCTCTCCCTCCCGTCTCTCATCACAATCCACCAGTAAAAGCCCTGGACCAATGAAACTTTCAGGGACATCAAGGAAAACAGTCTGGGTTTCATATTTGGGCTCACGTGGAAAGGAGAGATCGAAACCACCTTTGCAAAAATGATAAGAGCTAGAAAATTATGACAGTGAAAGAGATCTGACCTAAGCAATTCCATCTTGCTTCTAACCTCCAAGCTGTCCTTGGTCATTCCTGGGCGTAGGCCAAACTGACTTTGGGAGGAACTTAGTTTATAGCTTAATTTTGAAACAAAAAACGATAACAGCCCTTTCCGTCTTGTGCGGGAGGGGGGTACTAAACTGCTTTTGTAGGACTAACAGTTAGCCACAAGATTAGAAATTGTGGTTTAGGAGTCGCAGCTAGAGGCCATAAGATTCTAAACCCTCCCAACTGCTCCTGGGGAACAACATCACTATTATAAAACCTAAGATCTGGCCGGGCACGGTGGCTCAAGCCTGTAATCCCAGCACTTTGGGAGGCCGAGGCGGGTGGATCACGAGGTCAAGAGATCGAGACCGTCCTGGTCAACATGGTGAAACCCCGTCCCTACTAAAAATACAAAAAATCAGCTGGGCATGGTGGTGCGTGCCCGTAATCCCAGCTACTCAGGAGGCTGAGGCAGGAGAATTGCCTGAACCAAGGAGGTGGAGGTTTCGGTGAGCCGAGATCGCGCCATTGCACTCCAGCCTGGGTAACAAGAGTGAAACTCCGTCTCAAAAAAAAAAAAAAATAAATAAATAAAAAATAAAATAAAACCTAAGATTAGTGCTTGACATATTTTTCGGACCCTGCACTCAATGGATCCCCTAGTGCCTCCCAGACTGATAAACTGGCTCATCTGGTCCTGTGGCCCCCACCCAGGCACTGACACAGCGCAAGAGGACAGCTTTGACTCCTTATGAGTTCATTTCCAACCCGACCAATCAGCACTCCCCACTCTCCGACCCCCTACCCATCAAACTATCCTTAAAAACCCCATCCCCCAATTGTGGGGGAGACTGAGTTGAGTAGTAATAAAACTCCAGTCTCCAATACAGCCAGCTCTGCCTGAATTAAACTCTGTTGCAATTCCCCTGTCTTGATTAATTGGCTCTGTCTGGGGAGCAGACAAGGTGAGCCTCTTGAGTGGTTCCAGGATGACAGCAGCCCTGTGAATGAAGAAGTAAGTGGGAATGCGAATTCAAGAAACTGAAAGAGGGAGGTAACCAGGAAAAACAGAAGCCTCTTCCGCAAATCCTAGAACTTTGAGTCAGGGAGAGGGCACAGGGTCTCCTGCCAAATACACACGGGGCTCAGCCATCTTTTACAGAATGCCAGAGGGAGGATATGTCCCTGGAGCTGGGGCGCTTGGGGACTGGCTGCAGTCCGTATAGATGGTACCCACGGAGCAGTGCAGGTCACACCCTGAGGGGCCACACGTGGCAGCCTGTTGGGGACATCCTGGTTTCAAGCATCTTGTGGCTATCGGAAGCATTTCTGTCAAAGATAGCACATTTTGAGCAATGCACGAGGAGGAAAAGAAGGCAGGGCACGGAGAAGACAAGCAGAACACACACTGGAGTCGTTTCGTCCTTCCACAAAAGCACTGGAATGAATTCGTTTCCTCCAGGGAAAACAGGAAGGTGATTCCCCCTATGTCCGGCCTCAGAGTTCAGAAACACACGTTAACATAAAGAGGGGGCCCATTTTGCATTCCCACCCCCACTATCCAGCCTACAGATACTGTGCCACAGAGCCTTCCTCGGAAGGCAGACCGCCCCCCACATCTGCCTGCACCCTGCAGCTTTGCTGCTGACCATCCCACTTCAAGAAACACAACATTGACAGTATCAATATAGTGAAAAGCATTTTCCAGACTCTGTGTTACAGAACGCCAGCTCTGTGACATGCAGATGAGTTTAGGCATCGCGAGGATAACCAAAGCTAAGCATGTGTTTTTACTGCGAGCCTTTGCTCTGCTAGCACGCGTCGTGAATTTCCAAAACAGCGAGAGGAGACGCGTCTGCGGTGTTTGCCAAGGTCATTTAACTACAGAGGCTAGTTTCTTTTTGTTTGTTTGGTTACTTGCTGCTCTCTCATGGAACCCGCGATGTTTACACAGAACACAGATACGGAGGTACACGGTGATACTACTTAATAGTAATACTCTTTTAATACCACAGCTGACTATGTCACATCTGGTTTAATCTTCCTAAAGACGCTTTGAAGTCAGTTCTATCATCATCCTCACTTTACATAGAGGGGAACTGAGTCCCAGAAAATTGCCATCAGTCCCCCAAGGCCACACTGGCTGGTTAAAACACAGTTCTCTGTGACTCTATGCTCTCTGTCTCAATGTTCTACTGAAGCCCACAGTAACTGTTACATCAAGAAAAGAGTCAGGAGTTGAATGAAGCAGGAGAGACAGCAGTGGGTTTGCTGAGCTTGGTGGTGACATTTTGAAGGACGTTGTTGAGAACCATCAGTGAGGCTCAGAGGGAGCAAAGGTTGAGCAGCCCACATTTGTGTGAGGACAGGAGAGAGAAGCAGGAGCTGGTGGAATTTCAGACCACCCTTCCAAAGATTTGGCGGTAAAAAAGGGAAAGATCAGAGACGGCTGGCCAAGGAGGAATTAGGGACGAGGGAAGAAGCTGGGTAAGGATCAAGGATACCAGAGCCTATCTATAGGCACCGGGAGACAGGAGCTCATGAGCAAGGGGCTCCCAGGGCACTGTGGGATCAGCCCAGAGCCAGGCTTTAAGGTCCTCTCGGCTCTGCAGAACTAGGAACCCCTCTATCTCCGGAGCCGGCATCTGCTTGTCTGGAATCTATTCCTCCTTCGGATCAGGGGCGGTGTTAGGGAAAAGGTTCTGCCATGCTGCCGGGTGGCCTCTGCATTCTAAATGGGAACTCGTCTTTGTCTGTATTTGGCCTCCTTTCGTCCCATCAGCCAAAAACATGCTTCCAAACATAGTCAGCTGTGAATAAATCCTTTAAGCTGAAACCAAAGAAGCAAATGTAAAATACCTATGGAGACCATCCAGCTCCCAAGGCAGCATCTCCGAACATGGAACTCTCTGCCCCAGGGGCGGAGCATCTGCAGGGTGACGTGCCAATCCATCAAACCCAATTCCCACGTCGGGGGATGGCTCTTGGGGACTTTAGGGAAGGGCACTGGAATGCGCGCCGTTACCCTGCCGTCTGTCTGCCGTAGAGAGTTAGAGGCCTGCACTTCACCTAGATTCTACGCTAGGACTACTTGGTTTCCCCTTGGGAAGGCCTCAAGCTCCGCAGACTCCAAACCCTAACCCACCAGCTTGGCCATCAAGCTCAGCCCTGAGCTGAGCGGGGCTGAGGTTCTATGTGGCCACCAGGACCAGGCTGTAGCTGGTGCCTCAGACACCTAATGTCTGGACGATGGCCCTCCCAGTCTGGCAGCTGGCATCCTTGAGAGCCAGGCAGTAGGGAGAACGTTGGCTTACAGGGCAGCAAGGGTCTTCTGGTTCTGAGAGGCTGTCCAAGGCTCTGGCTCCAAGAGTCCAACCCCAGATACAGCTCTGTGGGCTACCCCGATCGGCTGCCTTCACTCCTGCCCCACACATCTCTCAGCCTATCTTCATGAACTCACAACTCCTGGCTCAAGGCCTATGCCATCTCTCCCAGCCTCTCCCAGCCTCTCCCAGCCCCTCCCAGCCCCTCCCAGCCTCTCCCAGCTCTTCCACCCTCTCCCAGCCTCTCCCAGCCCCTCCCAGCCTCTCCCAGCTCTCCCAGCCCCTCCCAGCCCCTCCCAGCCGCTCCCAGCTCTTCCACCCTCTCCCAGCCTCTCCCAGCCCCTCCCAGCCTCTCCCAGCTCTCCCAGCCCCTCCCAGCCCCTCCCAGCCGCTCCCAGCTCTTCCACCTTCTCCCAGCCCCTCCCAGCTCCTCCCAGCCTCTCCCAGCCTCTCCCAGCCTCTCCCAGCCTCTCCCAGCCTCTCCCAGCTCTCCCAGCCCCTCCCAGCCCCTCCCAGCTCTCCCAGCCTCTCCCAGCCTCTCCCAGCTCTCCCAGCTCTCCCAGCCCCTCCCAGCTCTCCCAGCTCTTCCAGCCCCTCCCAGCTCTTCCAGCCTCTCCCAGCCTCTCCCAGCCCCTCCCAGCTCTCCCAGCCTCTCCCAGCCCCTCCCAGCTCTTCCAGCCTCTCCCAGCCTCTCCCAGCCCCTCCCAGCTCTCCCAGCCTCTCCCAGCCTCTCCCAGCCCCTCCCAGCTCTCCCAGCCCCTCCCAGCCTCTCCCAGCCCCTCCCAGCTCTCCCAGCCTCTCCCAGCCTCTCCCAGCTCTCCCAGCTCTCCCAGCCCCTCCCAGCTCTCCCAGCCTCTCCCAGCTCTTCCAGCCCCTCCCAGCTCTCCCAGCCTCTCCCAGCCTCTCCCAGCCCCTCCCAGCTCTTCCAGCCTCTCCCAGCCCCTCCCAGCTCTCCCAGCCTCTCCCAGCCCCTCCCAGCTCTCCCAGCCTCTCCCAGCCCCTCCCAGCTCTTCCAGCCTCTCCCAGCCTCTCCCAGCCCCTCCCAGCTCTCCCAGCCCCTCCCAGCCTCTCCCAGCCTCTCCCAGCCTCTCCCAGCCCCTCCCAGCTCTCCCAGCCCCTCCCAGCCTCTCCCAGCCCCTCCCAGCTCTCCCAGCCTCTCCCAGCCTCTCCCAGCCCCTCCCAGCTCTCCCAGCCTCTCCCAGCCTCTCCCAGCCCCTCCCAGCTCTCCCAGCCTCTCCCAGCCTCTCCCAGCCCCTCCCAGCTCTCCCAGCCCCTCCCAGCCCCTCCGAGCCCCTCCCAGCCTGCAGCCCTGCCGGGATGCTCACTCTCTACACTGCCCAGGTGGGTGTCCTAGCGTGCCCAAGGCCTCTACCCCTGCCACCAGAACTTCCTGTGCCGCTTCCCCCTGCGTGAGGCCATTGCTGCAGCTGAGTGCTCTGAGAAAGGTTTGCTGTTCCAAAGACAGCCAAAAACAGTTCACAGGCATTTTCTAACTGAAGCACCCAAGAGGAAGCCATCGCATTCTCCATAGCACGTGTGAGGAAGTCGAGGACCTGCCTGGTTAAGTAGCTTGCCAGTGGTCACGCAGCAAGTGAGAAAGCACAGCCACACGTCCACACTCCAGGGTGTGTGTGTGTGTGTGTGTGTGTGTGTTATGTATTTTCCCTGAGAGTCACAATAGCTTCCACTCAAACTGCTGCAGATCTATAATTCCAGGCTTCCAGTAATACTACTCTCTTTCTCTTTAGTAAAGTGAAATGTAGGTGAATGTCAGCTAAATTTACGAATAGAACTTCAACCAAAATGCTTAGAGCAAGTCAAGCTCCCAAGACTCAGTGAAGCCTGTTATCTTTCCTAAGCGATCCTATATTGTTCTCTTCACCACGTGTCGTAACCTCCATCACCACCCTGCGTGAGAAAGGTGTGATTGCATCCATCGCACTGGTTCTGTGAATCGCATGAGGGAGCAGGACAGACCCGAGGCCTGCACCCGGGACAAAATGTGGGCCACACACTCTGCTCCATGCTTTTCATGTTCTCTGTCTGCTCAATCCCGGAAGCAAACACAGAGAATAAGCCGTGCCGTCCTCTCCATCTTCCAGAAGCGCAGAGCAGTCAAATGACTGGCCCAAGATCACACAGCTTCTAAGTGGCAGAACTCCAACTGCAACACAGGGAGTCTGGCTCCAGAGCCCGTGCTTAGGGTAATAGAGCATCCCTGACATTCTGAATTATACGTTGATGTCTTTCAGCTTCAGACAGAAAACATTCCCCTTTCCCTCTGCTTTGAGCCTGAAAAAATTCCCACATCTTCCAGCAATCGCTCCAGCACAGTCCTGTACCACCTGCTGGGGAGAATCGGCCCTGATGTGTGGCCAGTACCTCCACATGAACCCCAGTCGCATCTCATTCATCCCCACAACAGCCCTATGTGTTTGCTGTGTTTCTCTACTTGACTGAGCAGGAAACTGAGGTTCAGAGAGGTTAAGCTACTTGTACAAGGTCCCACAGCTCACAACCTGTGGATCAAGCCCTTGAACCCAGGCCCTCCTGAGGACTCCAAAGCTGATGATCTCTCCTGTTTACTCAGTGGGAGGTTTTAAAACAGAGCATTTAAAACACAGAAATAACAGACGCTCCTTTATAATAGAAGAATACTTGAATAGAACCACACCGACATCCTCCTCATCGTTCCATAGTCACATGCCCGTTGGTGAGGTTCACTCTGCTTGGTTTAAAGCTGGGGTTACAAACTCAAATGCCCATGGGGACCGGCAGGCAATGAAAGGAGTGGCAGTGGCCTGGGGAGGTTACAGTGATTGTAACAGCCATGGCGGGCCTGCTGCACACTACAGAATGCACACCTGTCTTAATGGAGGCAGCCTCGACTTTGCTCTAAGCCATTGTCGCCATGCAGAGAGGCAGCATGGGCAGGCACTGCCAACCCATCCTACTTTTCAAGAGAAGCCAGGAATCCCAATTTTTAGGTAGAATCACTTAATTTTTAAATGATGGAAACTAATTCAAATGTTTCTTTAACCACTATTTAAGCCAAACAAAACCCATCGTGTAGCTGGATTTAGCTTGAATGGTGCCTTTTTTTTTTTCTTTTTAAGAGATGGGGTCTCGCTATGTTGCCTAGGCTGGGGTACAGTGGCTATTCACAGGCGTGATCCCACTACTGATCAGCACGGGAGTTTTGACCTCTCTGTTTCCAACCTGGGCAGGTTCATCCCTCCTTAGGCAACCTGGTGGTCCTCCGCTCATGGGAGGTCACCATATTGATGCCAAACTTAGTACAGACACCCAATCGGCATAGCACACTACAGCCCAGAACTCCTGGGCTCAGGTGATCCTCCCACCTGAGCCTCCCACGTAGCTGGGACTACAGGCACGTGCCACCAAGCCTGGTGAATGGTGCCATTTTGTGATACCCAGTTTTAAAGTTTATAGAGGATATAAGTGTAGTTCATTTAAAGAAAGTCCTATTTAGTGTAAAATCATCAATTTAGTATAAAATGTTGAAATGTTTCTCTAACACAGTATAAGCCAAAGAAAACACATCTGGTTGCTAGATTCAGCTTGCAGGGTGCCATTTTGTAATGTCCAGCATTAAAATTTATAGAGGATAGAAATGTAGTTCACTTAGAGAAATGTCAATTTAGTGTAAAAATTATCTGTGGAAATCAAGACAAAGCCTCTGATACACATGCCAATTTGCTCATGAGAGTATTTCTCTCAGCAGCACTTGCTCTGAAAGAACACTTGGTTCAACAGAAGAAAAAAAGCCCATTGTCACCATCTCAGATCTGTTGGGTAGATACCACAGCCAAGTGGCATGAACCCCTGTCTGCAGTTAACAAATCTGTCATGTTGTGTGGCCACAAAATGATCTCCAGATGTCCTGTTATGCCAATGAAGCACAGGAGAAAATGGACTCCCAGAAACCACCCCAAACTAATCACTCTCCCATCTTTGGTATCTTTGGTAAGGACAAACCTTGATTTTCTCCTTCCTGTTTGGTTGGTGATCTGCTCCCAGTTGATATCTTTCTAAAATCTAAGATAAGGATGGTTCAACCCCCAAAGACTTTAGATTCATTGTCTACATCCGAACACCCCTTCAGTGCTAACCATCCATGGCCGATCCCCAGAGTTCCCTGAAGGAAGAAGGTGCTTACCAACAAGCCATTGGAGCCATGGACTGTGACACAGCGAGAGAATGTATGATGGATGGAGAGGTCCCTGATGTATGTGGGTGGGTCATAGCCTCCCCTTTCGTCCACATCACCGGCCAGGTGGAAGTGAATCGGGTACTGACCCACCAGCTGCTGTCCCATATGCTTCAGCTCCATGCCCTCCAGGTGTGCTGCCTTGAATCCCAGAGCAAACTAGAAGAGGAGAACCGAGAGTGAGAGGAGACCACGAGATGCTTCTGGATTTCCCTGGCTGGGGCCCATATGCCAAAGATGCAGCGGTACTGTACTTTGTCAGTCCCCACCTGGTATCAGTAAATCAAATATATTCTCTGCAAATGGACTAGAATGTCTGGCCCTCCTAATATTGAGGAAGACAGGCAAGGTGCTGCTAATGACAGAGGACATTGTGAGGAAATGGACTGCTTGGAAATGAGATGTTCTAAAGGGCTGTGCTATACCTGGGCTCACTTTGACCCTCCCTTCCTGTCTCCCAAGCCACTAAGTGTTATGAGCAAGGGATAACTCTGAGATAACCTGGAGGGGCAAAAAGCATGCCCTATGAGCATGGGGGATCCAGATGACAGTGGACCAAGGAACGACAACAGTCTTGGCCATTGTCTCCCACCTAAGACCTTCTCCTAGCAGAGGGAAGGGGAACGCCAACTCTGGAATCTTCATGAGCCCATGTTCTGGTGGCATGTGTGTGAGTGGAGGGGACACCACACAATGACTTCACAATATGCCTAGAGCCATTTCTTTTGGGCTCAAGAAAACCACTTGACCACACGGAACACCTGCCCTCCAGGTGCTCACCATGAAAGCACAGTCCGAAAAGGATTCCTGTCAAAAGTCAGGCTCAGCCAACCTCTAAGAGAGAAGAATAATATTGGCATGCTAAACATTTCTTCCGAAAATAGGTGTCAATCGAAGTGCCAACTCCAGTAGTGGCTGCCCTGGAGAGCTGTGTTGAGAATGCTTCTGAGGGCTAGTTTGAGCTCAGTGGGAAAAAGTACCCTAATCACTCCGGGACTGCTGCTCTTGGGGCTACGGCAGCTTGCGTAACACAGACCTGCTATTACTGCTTTCGTCTCACTAATGAGTTTCTCAGCTGAGGACAGTACCATCACCTCTGCCCCACCCTATACCTGGCAGATGACTGGATATGTGTAGAAGTGTTTTTGGTGATGATAAAGACGGAGGAGCACTGCTAGCATTGAATGAGTGGGGACCAGGGATGATGGCAATCCTATAATACAGGCCCGTGTAGCAAAGAATGATCTCATATAAAATGCCAGTAGGGCCCCCACTGTGAACGCTGTAGGTTTCACTACATTTGTCTCTTGAGTTACACTACCAAAAAGTCTTATCCTTAAAGTGCATGATGTTAGCTTTAAGAGAACTGTCTTCACAAAACTCTGAGATAATATTGTGCTACCGACATTGAAACCAATTACCACATGAAGACATTTTGGGTCTCTTAAGGACTGTAATATGCCAGAAAAAGGCTGTTTGCATTGTGATACAAAAGAAATTCCTCTTGAGCCTCATACTAGGAAAACATAAGCACCAATAAACTAGTATCGTTTTTCTATACTGTGCAGTAAGAACCCTGAAGCTCACTATGTCTCCTCTGTCTTGACTCTAACCAGGAAACTCACAGGTAAATTTAATGCTACAACTTCTTTTTTTCTTCTTCTTTTTGAGACTGAGCCTCCCTCTGTCACCAGGCTGGAGTGCAGTGGTGCGATCTTAGCTCATTGCAACCTCCATCTCCTGGGTTGAAGCAATTCTTGTGTCTCAGCCTCCAAGTCGCTAGGATTACAGGCAGGCGCCACCACACCCAGCTAATTTTTGTATTTTTAGTAGAGACAGGGTTTCACCATGTTGGCCAGGATGATCTCAATCTCCCGACCTCATTATCTGCCCACCTCGGCCTCCCAAAGTGCTGGCATTACAGGCGTGAGCCACCGCGCCCGGCCAATGCTACAACTTCTAGGTCCTCTCACCTGCTTATCATTTTATCTATACAGTAATGGATCTATTATAAACGTGACTTTTTGCAAGATGAATGCTAGTTCTTTTAGGAAGTGATCAGGGCAATAATGAACAATGAAATAGTGAAGACAAGGAATGAAGGCAATGTTGAAACAGTGTGACGTGTACCACGTGGCCAAGAGCAGAGAGCTGTTTGTTGCCAAGTTAGCGCTCTCATCTCTCTTATTGCCAATGATTAGTGGGGGAAACTGCATGCCAATGGGTAATACATAAGACTCCTCAAACTTCCAGAAGGCGCCCTCTGCTTGATCCCACCTCCTGTTCCCCCACCCTCATCCCTACCAGGAAGCCCTGCCTAGAGGGTGACATCATAGAGCCTCTCCTGGTTGGGTCGACAGCCTCTGCCAGACACACACATACCTTGATGTGGCCCCCAAAGGTATCAAAGTCAAAGAAATTGCAGATGTGGTTTCTGTAGGGGTAGCATTTGTCCTCCATCTCCCCCATCACCATGATGTTCCGGCTCAGGAGCCCGACCTCCGCCCGCATGTCCACGCCGTCGATCTCGTCCCCGATGTGCAGGTACCTCGGTTTCCCTAGGGCAGAAAGGGAGGCAGGTCAACGACAGAAGATCCCGCATGCCCACTGAGTTCCAGCCAGCTGCTTCTGTGGCTGCTGCTTGCTCACCACCAGGCCCGGTGTACACAGCGGTCTCATGTTACAGAAGGATGAAGGTCAGGGAGGTGAAGTCACACGCCTGCACGCCCAGCCAGATCTCACAGCTACACAGGCTCGGGTCTCAAGCCCTTGGCAGAAATGGCTAACTGTCCCTTCATATTTGTTTCCTCTTCTGCTTTTCAGTCCTGGACTCCTGCATTTTAGCCGGACACAGGGCCATCCGAGGGAATGACATTCTCAGCCTCCCTGCAGTCAAGTGCGGCCGCCACCTCCAGATGGCCCTCCTCTTGCTCTTTCCTGGGAGCTGGTGGGTCAGCCTCACCCACACAGGTGAGAGCCACGCCCCAGAGACAGCAGAGCAATGGGAAGGGAGAAACTGGTCTCCAGATGAGACTGTAGACTGCTGACCTTAGGGAGATAAAACAGATCCCCTGTCTTTAAAGCCTCTGCTTTAGAGCAGTGCAAATTCACGACCTGTCCAGGCAGGTAAATCCCTATTCTGCCTACCTCAGCCTCATGCAGAATGTGTATATACAGCCTGGGGCCCTAGAAAGAGCTAGACTGGAGCTTCTAGATCCACCACCGTGGCCTGGCTCTGGATGCCTCCATGGTAGCACGTGGAGCAGTGGAGAAGAGTCTCCACCAGACTCTGTACTGAGCTCCCACCATCCCCCGTCCTCCCTCTGGCCTCAGAGGAGAGGATGCTCCCTCCGCTCGTGCACTGACCCCCAGGCCATCCCTTTCCCTATCCTTAAGACCCTGGACTCCCTCCGCTAGCAGTTTCATTTCTTCCTTCGTTTGGGCTCCTTATATTCTGCCTTCAAACTTCTCTAGACCTCCCGATCCTTAAAAAACTAACATACAAAAGACCTTTTCCAGTTCTGCTACCTGTCCTAGCAATTGCCCGTCTCTGTCCCGCCGTAACCGGAGTCCCCGATCTTGTGATCTACCTCTAACCCCTCCGTTTTCTCTCCACTCCCCGCCTCCCACCACTCCACACAATCTCTTGCCAAATGCAGGCCCTTCCTCCCCGCTCTGTGCAGAAAATGCATCTCAAGAATGGTGCAGGGTGATGAGAGTTCAAACTTTAGAACTGCCTTTGATTTATAGCCCCAAATCCTGCCTCCACAGCAATCCCACATGCTTTTATGGAAGAAGGAGATCTTAGGCGAGCTCTAAATTCATTTGGCTCGTCACCGAGGTTGCTGACCTGGCTTATGGATGCTTTCTCTTCCATTTGAGGATGAATTACAGACAGCAATAACCTCCTATGTGGATTCCCAGCCCGAAGCACACCACCTCACCTCTTGGCTTTCACTATGATCTTCACTGAGCAATGGGGCCGCGGCCTCAGCCCCCAGACTCAGCCAGTGTCCACATGTGAAGGCCACAGTTATAATTAGCCCCGAGCAACACCCACCACGGTGGCATTGCCCTGCTGTCTCCTCCGCAGGAAGAGCCGACGCTTGTGTCTCCCTCCACCTGCGGCAGCTTTCTCCCCTTTGTCCCTCAAGGTCCAGCTTGTTTCTCCTTCTCAGTGATGTCCCCTCTGACCACAGTCAGCATTAGCCGTTCCTTCTGGGAGTTCCCACAGTGCTTGGCAGAGCTGAGAAACCAGGCCAAGCCTCCACACCTCCAGGACGCTCATCCTCTGCCTTCCAACCATCCCTCACAGCACATGTATCCTGGTGCTCTGGGTACTTCTCTCAGCTTGCCAACTTCCACCTTAGAACACGGTGTCCAGGGCCTGGGTGTGGCACCTCGCGCCTGTAATCCCAGCACTTTGGGGGACCAAGGTGGGCGGATCACGAAGTCAGGAGATTGAGACCATTCTGGCTAACACTGTGAAACCCTATCTCTACTGAAAACACAAAAAATTAGCTAGGCATGGTGGCACATGCCTGGAATCCCAGCTACTCGGGAGAATTGCTTGAACCTGGGATGTGGAGGTTGCAGTGAGCCGAGATCCCACCACTGCAGTCCAGCCTGGGGGACAGAGCAAGACTCCATCTCAAAAAAAAAAAATGGGGGTGTCCATTCAGGAAGAACATGAATCAGAGGCTTCTGCTTCGGCTCTTGTAGGTGGCCAGAGAGCCTCCCCAGGGATCCAGTTTTGATAGTGGTAAGATAGTGTGATGGGGGACTGT
This sequence comes from Saimiri boliviensis, assembly GCF_048565385.1. Taxonomy (NCBI): domain Eukaryota; kingdom Metazoa; phylum Chordata; class Mammalia; order Primates; family Cebidae; genus Saimiri; species Saimiri boliviensis. The sequence goes on along the minus strand of NC_133453.1, from coordinate 126,612,163 downwards.
GACTCTGGGGCCAGGCTGTGAGGGTCAGGTTCTAACTCAGCTCACAGCTGGAAGTCCCTGAGTGTATTATTTAAGCTCCTGGAACCTCAGGCTCTTCATCTGTAAAACGCAGATAATAACAGCACATACTTCGAAAGGGGGCTGTGATTGTTAAATGAATGAATCCATGCGATGTGCTTGGAAATGGAGCCCCTGGCACATGGGAGGAGGCCAGTGTAACAGAACTGACACCTGCAGCTGTCACTGGCACCATCCCCAAGGCTCCCACCGCTGGCTTCACACCTGTGATGACGGGAGTTGGTAGATGGCCAATTTGGCATCTTTCTTTGTCCCGTGGGGGAAGCTGGGCAGGGTGGAGGAGTGGCTGTCAGGTAGCGGGAGGCACTGGGCTTATCAGACTGCTGTGAGTCAAGGAAATATAAGTCGGGCTGGGAGCTGCAAGCATGTTTTGGTCCCATAGCCGCCTCCCCGGCTGTGGAGCTTCCTATCAAGACCTTGTACAAGACCTGGCCGTGGCTGTTAGCTGTGGCAGCCACTTTATCTGTCCTGCTGCTGCCTTCGCTGGCCACTCCCAGGCAGCTATCCGAGAGACGAGGGACACTGTGTGCCTGACTCCCCCACGCCCCATCCTGCCTCAGAATTCTCCCACTGAGCCTCCACCCCTCCCGTCCTCCTCAAAGCCCTGATACAGGAAGCCCCACCAGGGAAAAGCAGACGTGGCCAAATCAGCCTTGTCTCAAATAATCCAGAGGTGCTTGAGCACCCAGGTGAAGGGGAAGGGGCCTGGGAAGCAGGGAGCTCTGCACGGTTGCCCTACCCAGGCCTGCAGATGCTGACCGTCTCTTGTCTTTACTCTGCAAGTGTCCGGGTTCCACAGCCCCCAGGACCCTCTCTACAGGGTACACAGGGTGCTAGGCACCCTGCGGTCAAGACAACAACATCGAGGACCTTCCAGTGGAAGGAGCCAGAGTGTGCTCTTGGAGCTCAGACCTAGCAGGACTCCAGGAGTCTGGTGGACGGGAACGGGGGGGGTCATCATCTTCAGGTGGAGACGCTGGGAACAAGGGTCCTTACGGAGGGAGGCTGAAGCGGGACAGGCAGCCTTGGAGCCAGATGGCTCTGACTTAGCATCCTGGCTCAGCTGTTGACTTGCTTGGCCTAGTATCACTGCCGCCCACTACAACTTCCAGTGATGAAGGAAATGCTCTATTCTGGGTTATCCAAAAGGGTAGCGGGTAGTCACTGGTGGCTACTGGCCACATGAAACCCGGCTGCTGTGACTGAGGAATAGGCTTTTTTTGTTTTGAGGCAGAGTTTCACTTTTTTGCCCAGGCTGGAGTGCAATGGTGTGATCTCAGCTCACCACAACCTCCACCTCCCGGGTTCAAGGAATTCTCCTGCCTCGGCCTCCTGAGTAGCTGGGACTACAGGCATGTGCCACCACACCTAGCTAACTTTCTATTTTCAGTAGAGACTGGGTTTCACTGTGTTGGTCAGGCTGGTCTTGAACTCCCGACCTCAGGCGATCCGCCCACCTTGGCCTCCCAAAGTGCTGGGATTACAGGCGTGAGCCACCTCGCCCAGTCGGAATAAAATTTTAGACATTCAATTTCCATGAGCCTCAGTTTTCTCATTCGTATCATGAAGAAAATAGTAGCCCCTACTCTTTTGTGAAGAGTGAACAAGATGGTTTATGTGAAGTACTTGGAATATCAGAGAAAACTAAATTTGTGTTAATTCTAGCTAATGGCGGCATTCTTTAAAGATATGGGGGGGTGTTTACAGGCAAAGTGGGGTGGGTGATAAAGACAAGAGCTCAGAAAATCAAGGGAGGGGAGTTCCAATTGCCACACTGTGAGCTGTTGAGACTCATACTGTGGGTGACAAAATTTTGAAACATTTTTTAGATGATTCATGCATTTTCATTACTTCATTACTCCCATCTGTTTTCCGTCAGAAAGGCCTTAAGATGCAAACGTTCCTGTCGAATGGCATCCAGGAGCAGTGAGGAAGGAAGACCCAGGAAGGATGGTCCCCATGTGCAGCCAGCCTGGGGGAGAGAAGCCTAAGAGACAGCACAGGATTCGGGGGGCGCTCAGAGAAAAGTGAGAAGCGGGTAGAGTCCTTGATCTCTGTCGATGGGGAGATGGAGAGTCAGAGAATGGGCTTGGGGATGAACAGGATGAATCTGAGCCTCTCCAGGACAGACAGACACGACACACACACACGCACATACACACACACACACTCACACACATGCTCACACAGGCACCCCTACCTGGGGCTTTTCTGGCGCTGGTCACCAGGAGATGCTGTTTTCGTGGGGGCCCCACAGCTCCTGGGCGGAGCAAAGGAGGCGGCCGGTCTGAGCGGAATATGTTTAAGGGAGGGGAGGTGCGCTGGGGTGGGGCTGCCGGGGAAACACGGGCAGGCAGTGCTAAACCCAAAGGAAGTGGAGGGCGTTGAGGCAGGTGCAACTGCTCCGCTTATCCTCTCCCGCTGAGTACTCGGGGCCTGGAGCGGCCTCATGCATTCTGTTCAGCCTTCAGGGGCCCCCAGGAACAGCTGACCCTGGTGGTCAAACGTGATCGAGAGGAGCAGCTCTCCTGCAGGGACACCCCAACCGCACTATAGGCTGAGCCAGAAATGCTCTGACACACACAGACTCCCCGTCGTCAGGGCCACCCTCGGCACCACAGCTGCCTGGACGGGACCTGCTCACAGTGAGGTCTCCCGTGAAGCCCTCGGGGTGACCCAGCCTGGGGCGCAGACGGGGTCTGGTCTGAAGAAAGCCCGCTTGCCTCTCCCTGGAATGCCCTCCCCCGCTCCACGCAGGCAAGGGCTCACAGTCAGACTTTCACCCTCCTAAACAGCCCACATGCCACCCCAAACCCATGGACCAGCTCATAGTGAGCAGTGACATCGGCTCAGGTGGTCTGAATGCCACTCCTGCCAAGAGTCCAGGGGGACATCTGACCTCCCAGAGGCTTATTCACAATGCACTGTCCCTGGGTGACACACAGTCACTTCACCCTTGCGAAGACGCAAGGGTTTAACAATCATTAGGAATATGCTTCTCCTGGCACCCTCCTCTAGACGCAGCTCTAGACAGTGCTTCCTTGCCAGGGGAAATCCAGTGGGCTTCTACCCTCCAGTGACTTCCCTGTGCACTTTGAATAAAGCCCCAATTTGCGCCACGCCCCCCCCCTCTCCCTGAAGCCCCATGCAGCTTTCCCATTCTCCACGTTAGCTACTCTGGGCCTCTTGGTAGCTGGAACGCCCCATGCTCCCCTCAACATGACGTTCCCCTCTGGCGGTACTTCTCTTGAGGTAGCTTTTATGCTGTCTCGGCTCAAGTCGCTCACTCCTCTGGGAAGACGCCCATGCCTGTCGGTCTTTACCAAAGCTCCCTTTTCTATGCTCCCAGCACCTCCCATATTCCGCTTTGATGGCGGTTGTCACCGTTCTATTTTGGAATTCTATTTTGATTGGAACAAAACTTTGGTGGATATCTATCTTCACTGCTGGACTGCACGCTCCCTGAGGATAGGAAACACATCTACCTTGCTCACCGCAGCGTATGCAAGGCTGGCACATTGCCTGGCACATGTATGTGTTTTTTCTTTTTTTTTTGAGACAGTCTTGCTCTGTTACCCAGGCTGGAGTACAATGGCACTATCTCAGCTCACTGCAACATCCGCCTCCTGGGTTCAAGCGATTCTCCTGCCTCAGCCTCCTGAGCAGCTGGGACTACAGGCGCGCACCACCACGCCTGGCTAATTTTTGTATTTTTAGTAGAAACGGGTTTTCACCACGTTGGTCAGGATGGTCTCGATCTCTTGACCTCGTGATCCACCCGCCTCGGCCTCCCAAAGTGCTGGGATCACAGGCGTGAGCCACCGCGCTGGCCTATGTATGCTTTCTAATGGCTTAGTGAATAAATGATGAAATGCTCCTGCCCACCTCCTCGTGAAGAAAGGGCGGGCAAGGCCACCTGCCCAGCCTAAGGATGGAGGAAGCATGCGACATGCAGACTCACAGAGGTGGCATCCACACCTTGAGGCACTGGAGGCGTGCGGAGAAATAGCTGCAGGCCTACGACAGACCTCGGGTGTTCATTAATAATGATGACAGCTGGGTGTCCTGACTCATGCTTGTAATCCCAGCGCTTTGGGAGGCTGAGGAGGGAGGATCACTTGAGCCCAGGATTTTGAGAACAGCCTGGGCAATATAGTGAGACTCTGTCTCTACAAAATAATAATAATAATAGAAATAATTTGCTTTCCTGTCTCTGCAACACCCTCCACTTGCACGTCCCAAAAGAGCAGAATTGGTCAGCTACAAAAATGCTGTTAACCATGCCCCTTCCTCCTTTCCCATCTTTAAGCATAGTTGCCGAATCACGGCACCTAATAGTCATAATAAGAGCTAACATTCATTGAGCACTGTGTGCCAGGTAATATCGTCAGCACCTCACATACACAAACTCCTTTAACCCTCACCACAATCCCATGAAGTAGTCATAATCATTATCTCCATTTTTTTCTTTTTCTTTTTTTCTTTTTAGAGAGACGAAGTCTCACTCTTTTACCCAGGCTGGAGTGCGGTGGCACCATCTCGGCTCACTGCAACCTCCGCTTCCCGGGTTCTAGCAATTCTCCTCCCTCAGTCTCCCGAGTAGCTGGGGATAGCACGTCGCTATACCCAGCTAATTTTTTGTATTTTGCTAGAGACGGGGTTTCACTGTGTTGCCCAGGCTGGTCTCAGACTCCTGAGCTCAGGCAATCCACCCATCTCGGCCTCTCAAAGTGCTAGGATTACAGGCGTGATTTTACAGATCACAGGAAGCTGAGATAAAGATTACGTAACTGTCTAAGGTCATATAGCAAATAACTGCATTCCTGGAACCTAAATCCCAGATGTCTGGTTCCAAAGCCCGTGTTCTGTATTCTATTCTGCCTTTGCCAAACAAAACCCAAACCAAAAATGTCTTCTTCAAAGTATCCTCATAGAATGTGACCAACAGCATTTCCCCAACTACTATTAGGAGTTCAACTGCAAGTAGCCACACAGAGCATCTTTGCATAAAACTGTTCCCAGCATGGCTGCTCACATGGTCATGAATATCTTTCTTATGAAAACCTCTGCGGCAAATTCCTCAGAGCTAAGAGAAGGTTGACCCTCTTGGTCTTCTAGGCTCCTTGTCTCCTTCCTTTCAGTGGATAATGATAGTTAAGTAATTCATGAAGTTTCTTTCTTTGCTCTGGCTGCCAGGAAGCTCAGAGATAAAGCTTATTGTCTATTTTAGTATCTTCTGCTCTCCTGCTAAGCTCGGTCACCTCCCTCTCTGCTTTCCCTGAATTTATTCTCCTTCTATCTTTTTTTCCCTGGGTGCCAGATTTACTTGGACTTGCGTTTATGGTAAGATACCACAAAACCTTTCGCAAATAATGTAGGGGTTCAAACATTGTCATTTAAAAAAGCAGACTCTGTTACTTTGTTCTGGGAAGGAACAAATGTCTAGTCATCTCAACCTCTACCCACAAGCTGCTGCTTCATTCCCTCTCTTTAGCTACACTCGCCAAATGACCATCTCCCTCCAAAGCATGTAAGCCTTCTTTTTCAGGTTCTGAGGTGTATGATGGGCACCCCGGCATCACAGCTGCAGTGTTTGTGGACTGCCTCTGCCACAGGACCTCTAGGGTCCCCTTCCCCCATGAATCAGATAAGGGAACTGAATTCCATCAATGTTCTCAGACTTTTTAAACTTTGCCTCCACAGATGCTTCCTCAAACACATCTCAGCCAGCCAAAAAGACTGTGTTGAATTTTGCGTTCCATGGGTTTCTTTCCAAATGGATAAGGCAAACATATTAAAAATGCTTTCTCAATCCATCCCAGTCCCACCGTAGCATGTGGTCTTTTTAATGCCCAGTGTTGATTCCCCTTTCTTCTGGTGATACATCCCAATTTTCCTTTGAGGAATGACCATTTATCCCTTTGATGCAGTCTTAGAAGAACTTTCAGTGAAGGTTCCTGCCTTTCCCAGCCAAAGGGTGAGTACACGAGCCACCAGTCCAAGTGGATGGTCTCTCCCTGGAAGGTGACTTTGGAGCACTATGTCCCAGGGCCTAAGCATGGTTCTTCTTCTTTTTTTTTTTTCCCTTTTTTTTTTTTTTTCTTTTCTTTTTTTAAGATAGGGTTTCTCCATGATGGCCAGGCTGGTCTTGAACTCCTGACCTCAGGTGATCCACCCACCTTGGCCTCCCAAACTGCTAGGATTACAGGTATGAGCCACCGCGCCTGGCCTCCTAAGCATGGTTCTTAAAGACGATGCCTTAAGGATGCATCCATTAGTTCCCACTACCCAGACCCCAGAGGCTACCTTGTTCTCTGCACGTTTGCAGGTTTTTCAGCTTCCCCTTTAGTTCTCCAAGTTGAATAGCCTCTCAATAAATTTCTGTTTTGCTTAAGATAGTCAAGTTGGATTCTGTTGCTTACAACCAAAGAACTCTAATCGAAACACAACTCCCCATACTAAGAATTGTTGATCTGGATTATATTTCAAGTCTCCTTTCACCTTTAACAATCTGGGATTCTAGTAACCTCACATAATATAAACTACAGGACATCTAAATCAAGATTTAGGAGAAGAAAAAGAAAAACCCCAAACCCCCAGACAGAAGAGATTAAAAGTTTTGTAGTCGATTGAATAATTGTCTAACAAATATTCACTTCCTCCCCCTCAAACTTAAAGAGAGATGTATATTTCCCTAGTCTGTGTTGCATTTTGCCATGCAATTTACTGCAGCCAATGGAATGTGAGTGCGAGAATGTGCCGTCTTTGAGCCTAGGCTTTAAGAGTTCTGTGTTTCGGCTCACCCCTAGGAGTTTGCAACCTCCCCCAGGAGATGAACATGTTTTGGGAAGAATGAGAGTCACATGGAAGTGACTCGAACCCAACTCTCAGCCTGGAGTCAAGCTCAGTCTAGAGAAGCTGAACTCTAGACAACCTGCAGATGCATGAGCAAAAAATAAAGGCTTGCCATGAGGCTCGAGATTTTTTTTTTTTTTTTTTGTTACGCAGCATCATTACAGCCATAGCTGACTGATACAGATTTGTCGTAACTTCAGTTTACTTTAAGCCTAACAGTTTTCAGAATCTCCCAGTCTAGGGAGGGATTAGTAAAAGGCCTACCTGCCACTTTGACCTGGTTGGGGGCGCAGGACCTGCAGGGAATCACCTGGAACTCTTCTGCCTGGTACATGGAGTAATCAGTACTTGCAATGACCAGGGTGTCTCCAGGCTTCCACGACTGTACATTGTCCTCCAGGTTCAGAATGGTGCTGTTCACATTGGTGTCAATGGTGACTGTGAGTTTGGGCCTCACTGCAACCCAAAACAGGAAAGACTGAGACAGAGCCCTTTGCCCTTGGCAAACGTCTGGCTACCTCTTTTTTCCCTTCCCCTCCCTAAATAAGTAAATGCCAGGTTTGCCTATCCAAAACCCAAATCACTAGCTTACTCCATCCCACTCTTGGTAAAGGTTTTTGAAGTCAACAAAAATCCTACCAGAAAAGAGCTATTCATTAGCTCCGGGCAGAGGAATTTTCCACTAACTTCTTAGCTGGAGTTAAATGTGGCGGCCTCACCCCACCCACTTTGCTAAAGATGTAAAACAAATGCAGTTCCTCTCAACTATTATTTTCGGTAGCCATAAACCTCTCCCTCTAAATTTTCATTCCTAATGACTGCCTTCTGGATGGCCAAGTGCCTCCGAGAACGACCCGACCATTTCCAATCTTTTCTAACAAGCACCTTTGGAACCGGGTTTAAAATAATAGCACCCAAAAAAGCAAAAGGCTGCGCCTCTCTGGAGTGGAGGATGGTTCTCTCCATCTGCACCCTGGCTGTCTTGGACCAGGCCCTTCCCCTTCCTGAAAGACTTATGGGCAGGGTGGGGTTCTGCTGTCTTCTGCCAACTCCAAGGCCCCTCCCACTGCTTCTGTGCCACAAAAGGATTCTCCTCTGGGAGCAGTTTCACTGAGATGTCTGGAGGTTGCCTGCGTAGCTGCCAGTTCAAGGAACCCAGCTGCAGCTGCACCTCCATCCCCGACAAGGGGCTGCTTACCAGGCTTCCCACAGAGGAACCTCACACGGTAGCTCCTGCAGGCTCGGCCCCGGTCGTAGCAAGCAAACCTATAATCTTGGCCTTTTTTGTAGACGACCTCGGTGCTGAGGTTAACTGCATCCATTGTAGTGGCCTGGGAATGGCACAGAAATTACAGAGCAAAGTCATTTTTTTTTTTTTTTTAACTCAAGAAGGAAGGTGATGATTCATGTTCTAAACATGTACTCAGAAGTCTAAAATTGTCCCTGCTGCAACGTTATTTACAATGGCCTGAGATGATTATCCCAGGGATCGCCCCCATCGGCTTTGTTATGAGAAAGACAGCCTAAAGTCTTGGAAGAGATAAATGTCTGGCCTGAGGTCCTACAGCACTCGATATCGAAACGAGGGATTTACTGCTTATGGCTGGGTGAGCACTTTACAGGGCCTTTAGAATAAGTAGGGGCTCTTTTAGGATCTGGGCTGACCACGTTTTACAACGCGTGCCACCACTGCAGCACCACGAACAGCGGCCAATGGTCCCCACGCGGATCCACATCCCATGGGGAAGAGTCTTTAAAAAATGCTCATGCCCAGGCCCCATCCTTGGAGTCTCAGATTTGATTGTGTCTGGGGTGTGGCATGGGCATCTGGATTTTTTTTTTTTTATCATTTAAAAATTTACTTCATTCTTTTTAAACTTTTATATTTTTTACGATTCTTTTTCTTTTAAAGAGACAGGGTCTCTCTATGTTGCCCAGGCTGGAGTGCAGTAGCTATTCACAGGCGCGATCCCACTACTGATCAGCACGGGAGTTTTGACCTGCTCCATTTCCAACCTGGGCCGGTTCACCCCTCCTTAGGCAACCTGGTGGTCCCCCGGCTCCTGGGAGGTCACCATATTGATGCTGAACTTAGTGCGGTCACCTGATCGGCATAGCGCACTACAGCCCAGAACTCCTGGGCTCAAGCGATCCTCCCACCTCAGCCTCCTGAGTAACTGGGACTACAGGCACGTGCCACTGTGCCTGGCGGGCATCTGGACTTTTAAAAGTTGCCCAGGTGATTCTAATGGGCACCAAAGTTTGATAACCACTTGCGTAGTTATAAAGCGAGACGTTTACCTCCATCATCTCATCTCATCTTCATAACAAAACTGTGAGGCTACTGTTACTTTTACAGATAAGGAAACTGATCCTCAGAGAGGTTCGGTCACTTACCTGGGATCACAAAGCCAGGTGGTGGCAGAGCTAAAACTTGAACCCAGACTTATGTAACTACAATGCAATACTTCTAAGCCCACCCACTCTTGCCCTAAGGCACTAGCCACCTACTGTCCTTTGTTCAAATGTCTGCCTCCTCCCACTACGTAGTGGGCTCTGGGAGGGCAAGGAGCAGGGTTTTGTCCCCCTGTCCCCAGCATTCAGCCCAGGGCCTGGCATAGAGTGAGGTCTTGGTGGATGAGGGCTGGCTGGTGAGCAGCCACAAGGCCAGGTGGAGAATTTAGGGAGCAATTCTCCTCCTTACCAGGAGGGCACGATCCCTGCCAGCTGGGGCCTGTCCCAGAGCCAGGGTGTGTCTGCATCCTGACTGTGACTGTCATTCAGAGACATACAATTTAGAGCAAGGCTGCAGCTGTTGTCATCTTTGGCATAGAGTCCAAAGGGACCAGACGGGGGTAATTAGGAAAGTACAGCCGATCAAAAACAAGAGGAAACTTTTTAGGAAACATTGTTCTGAACCCAGCAGATCCGTTATCTTTGGCTTAGAAGGAGAGCCATGTGGATGTGAGTTCAGCCACAATGAAAACTCAGCCATTTCCTGCAAAAAAACACACTCACACCCACTATCTCAGATGGTCTCTGCAACAGCCAGAGAGACAGGGTTGCAACCTTGCTTTTAGATGGAGGTCAACGCTGCTGCTCAGAGGGGTTCAGGTGTAAGCTCAAGGTCAGTTAAGGTAAGCCTCCTGACATGTTCCCCTGAGGCAAGCGTGTTCATCAGTGGGAGATGCCATGAGATTGAGAACCGAGCCTGAGAGCACCACAGAACAGGCTGGAGATCTCTCCAGGTGTGACATCCAACAGTAATTTCACGAGAGCATCGACCCAATTCTGCCGCTTTTCCTTTTTTCCTTTTTTGTTTTGTTTTTGTTTTTTTTGTGTGTGTTTTTTTGAGACGGAGTTTCACTGTTTCACTCTTGTTACCCAGGCTGGAGTGCAATGGCGCGATCTCGGCTCACCGCAACCTCTGCCTCCTGGGTTCAGGCAATTCTCCTGCCTCAGCCTCCTGAGTAGCTGGGATTACAGGCACGCGCCACCATGCCCAGCTAACTTTTTGTATTTTTAGTAGAGACGGGGTTTCACCATGTTGACCAGGATGGTCTCGATCTCTTGACCTCGTGATCCACCTGCCTCGGCCTCCCAAAGTGCTGCGATTACAGGCTTGAGCCACCGCGCCCGGCTCCCTTTTTTCCTTTTTCTATCCTAAAGAGTGACCTCAGTTTTGGAGAAGAGTAAAAAGGAATCCACCGTAATTCAGAGAAGCAGGTCTTTAAGTAGACTGAGTTTACCGTTATTTCTGATAATAATTAATAAAATAATCATCAATATGGTAACTAATAATACATTTATTTCATTTCATTGATTTATTGATTTGAGACAGGGTCTCACTCTGTCTCCCAGGCTGGAGAACAGTGGTACCATCTTGGCTCACTGCAACCTCGGCCTCTCGGGTTCAAGCCCTTCTCCTGCCTCAGTCTCCCAAGTAGCTGGGATTACAGGAACCTGCCACCACACCCACTAATTTTTGTATTTTTCGTAGTGATGTGGTTTCACCATGTTGGCCAGGTTGGTCTCAAACTCCTAACCTGAGTTGATCCATCTGCCTTGGCTTCCCAGAGTGTTGGGATTATAGGCCTGAGCCACCGTGTCTGGCCAATAAATTCATTTAAATAATAAAAAGTTACGGGCCACTTTCAGTTTGCGCATTTCATTGCATTGAATCCACAAAACACACCCATGAGGAAACAACTAAAATCCCTATTGTTACATGTGAGGAAACTGAGACACTAAGTAACAAGACTGTGAATGGGGTAACCAGGGCACAAAATTTAATTTCAAATCCACTCTTAGGGCCATGCAGAGTGCAGAGTTGGCACTGGAGGGAGCGGATTTTCTTAAATTCTGCACTGTGGACACCTTGCTGATATGCCAAAGCTCACAAGTGGTAGAGCTGTGATCTCTCTGGCCCACTTAGATCTCTCTGGCTTCAAAATATGTTTTTGTTACCATCAGGCTGCCCTCCAGCCACTGCACTGGCTGCTGTGGGGGACACACAGACTGCCTGATGTCCCCCAAGGAAATCTGGGTCCAGTAGATCCCGCTGGCCTTGAAGGGTAGCTGGGTTTTAACAGAGAAGGTGAAAGGCAAGAGAATTTTCAGCCAAGGAGAACTGAACAAAGGGCAAGACATAGAAACAGCGTGTTGTTGTTATTATTATTGTTTTCAGAATCACAAAATATCAGATCTTGGAAAAGCTTTTCTTGAGGTCAACTGTGCAGTCTTCCTGCTTCTTCTTTCTTCCCAACCTGCCTCCTCCAATCTTGCCTAGGTTGCAAATGTCCTTGACACTCCCTGGCGCAGAGGCTCTGACTATGTCAGCGCGGGGCAGGTATCCTGGGACCCACTGTGTATGGCACGGAGCTGGGCACTGGGGGCAGGCACAGGCACGAAGAGGAGCATGTTAAGAGCTCAGGACCGGGGAGGTGGGGGCACCAGCTGACCAGAGAAAATTGCATTTTGGCAATTGTGGCAAAAATGAGCACGTGGGAAGTTCTGTTTCATTTCAGTCTCTCCCTGGGTTAATTAACAAGGGCATTCAGGTTTTGGCTAATGCATTCGTCACCTTCTAAAAAGGAGGAAATCCTGCTTCTCTCACCTCTTGTGAGCATAGACAAGAGTGGCTTTGTTTTTCTGGTTTTGGAAACATCCAGGAGCATATTCTACATCACCATTTTTACCTTTGATGGATCTAAGAGATCCTCTAGCTAAGTCTGGGGATGCTCACTGGTGAAAGATTGGTGGCGAGAATAAGCCTGATCCCTCTAGCATGGTAACACCTTCTCTTCAGTAGAGATGGAGGTTTGACTTCACCATTGAAGGCACATGCCTCTCACCTTCTAGATGACCAACTCAGTAGACCTTGGTTTTGCCAAGAAAAATCCAAAGGTCTTATGGAATTGGGAATTCTGAATGCTTTCGTTGTGGAAAGACTGGCCTAAGCTTCTGAGTAAGGGGACCACACTGCTGTTGGGTCTTTTATTCTCTGGACCTCAAATAACGGAGAACTTGAACTCAGGGAATGTCTCGCCAAGGGGACTCTTTTCGTTGGAAGAGAAGGCCTTGCAATATGGCAACAGACTAATAGTTACGGAGCGTAGGGTTGGGTCCCCACGATGGGTCTTGGCTTACGGAGCACTCAACCTGGGTTTAATTGTGTGTTTTGGGACACTCAAGGAAGTGCCTGCATCTGTGCTGGGAACAAAGTAAACGCAAGAATGGGAAATGTCTGAGAAATGCTGTTTTCCTGGCACTGAGAGGTGGTCTTCCAATCAACAGCGTCTGGAGCCAGACGCCCGGCAGAGCAAACACCAGGAGAGATTTGTAGACCATGTAAGCATTCCTCCAGCATTTCCAGAAGCCTTTGGAGAGGGGATATTGGTAAAGAGCTAGACTTCCTGTGGTCAAGTGAACTGGAGGGATAAGACTGTGGCTATTTCAGAATTAAAGCTGGAACGTTCAAGCTTACGAGAGAAAATTAAAATTAAATCTGGAAAGTTTGTGCTACGGGGGATCAGTGCTTTTTGATTCTGTTGGACCCAAGGAGAATCTGTGACTTGCAACTTAATCTGGGTAAATCCTTCTCAATAACATCGAAGCCATGTGAAGGGCCTTAGCCAAAGAATGAGAAAGTTTTCTCCAGCCTTTGCTAAGTGCAGAACAGAGGATCCTCCCTTGGATAAGTGGTCCTTCCTACGATGCAAGACAGAGGGTAGAAGTTAGTTCTGCCCAGGATGGTGCAGCGGGTTGGAAGCACAGACAGATGGCCTGGGACCCAAGCTGACCTGGGACTTGAGCTTCAAGATTCTAGGAAAAAGTGTGTAGTCTCACTCTGTCACCCAGGCTGGAGTGCAGTGGTGCGATCTCAGCTCACTGCAACCTCCACCTCCTGGGTTCAAGGAATTCTGTGGCCTTAGCCCTCCAAGTAGCTGGAATTACAGGCACCCACCACTACGCCAAGGTGATTTTTTTTTTCATATTTTTAGTAGAGAGGGGGTTTCACCACGTTGGGCAGGCTGGTCTCTAACTCCTGACCTCAAGTGATCTGCCCACCTCGGCCTCCCAAAGTGCTGAGATGATAGGCATGATCCACTGAGCCCGGCTCCAGTGGCTTCTAATTCTCCATCAAGCATTTAAGCTGCCGCAGATCTTGTCTTGGAACAAGGCTGGGCATAAGGAAGTGAATCTCATTTACCTTGTCTATTTCTCCTGCCTCTCCTGTGGTGCCCGACGCTCAGTACCCCACTGGCTGAGCTGGTGAATTGTGAGGCCTGTGTATTTACTCAACACTTTCTTGATGCAGCCAACTGAGAACATCAAGGTCCCCTTCAGATGGAATTAACTCCAAGTGAAGATTTTGAGCAAATACTGTCCATTCTATGAATGCTGGCTTTGATTTAGCTCAGTCGAGAACAAGGCTGCGTGTGTGTTCTCCATCTGGGCTGGCCTGGTCTGTACCCCAAATCCTAGCTGCATCCTGTACACTCAAGGTCCCTAAGGAAATCAATGGGGAAGTGAGGCTGGGCAGACCAAACCCATCCCTGCGGTGGGGGCACTCTCAGCCATGGCTGAAGAGGCAAGTTAAAGAGAAGGAACTCAGAAGCTGGACTCAGGAGAGAACCAGCCCTCGCTTTTGGGCAGATAGGAAGCCTCTGCTTCAGTTTCTAACGTGGGTACGGGACTCTTTGGTGGACCTACCTCACAGGAGGGCCATGAGAATCACAACACCCAAGTGACAAGAAAGTCTGTGGTCTATAGAGTCTTCTTCAAAACAGCACACTTCTATTTTCTATTTTTGCTGTGAGTTTGGTACCTGTATATCAATGGGACGATTGCAGATTTTTCCCGGATGAACTGTCCAGAGGTCTGAGATTTTCTCCCCACCTTTAGTCTGAGATACTTTATCGTGGTCGAACCACTCCGTCCACTCCACATCTAGGCAAAAAGCAGACAGCAGAGTCAGGCAGAAGTTACCTGTGAGGGTAAGTCACATTCAGTGTGGTCTCTCGGCATCCTTGGCACCATGGGAACTGAATATCAGGTGTCCGTGGTTGCACCAGGCTGGGGCTTGGGTGGCTCTCAATAATCTGCCTGTTCTCCCACATTTTAATTAAAAATGAGTTTCTCTTAATGAGGTTTCTTACTTTTGTAAAAGCAGTTTATGTTCTGGGTTATCGCAAAAGCAAATAAACAAACAGAAAAGAAAGAAAACCCGTCTGTAAATCCGTTATCCAAGGACCGCAAGTAGGATTGCTGCTTTCTGCAGTCTCTGCGTGTGGGCTATTTGAAGGTCAGGTTCCGTTCTTATCTGCGTTTCCTGTTCAGTGCCAATGCCTGGCACATCAAAGATATTCTGTGAACTAAGCTGAATGTCACAGACCCCAGCTGAGATGAAATTCAAATCTTAACCAGGGGAGAACACCCTTTTGGGTTATGGGCTAAAGTGGCTTGATTAATTAAAGACAACTTTCAGCTGCACATTTTTCGTTGATCCTGCAAAAGTTACAGTGGTCTGACTGGTATAAGGCAAACCTAGTTCTGCAAAGACAGTGATTTCTGGTCTTCTATCCCGCTGTTAGGTGTCACCAAGTTGTCTGAAACGCCTCACCTTGAACCCACTCGCTGGACAAAGAAACATTGAAGTATTCGCCATGCTCAGTCTGGAACAATTTGAATACTCGGGCAGCGGCAGAGCCCCGGTGTCCTGTCAGAGAAACCAGACCCTTTAGGAACTGGACAGGCCCCCAGACTCAAAAAGTTGTAATTCCAAGGCAAGGAAACCCCCTACACACATGGACACTGACTCATTTATTTACAAATATATATGTATTTTTTTTAAAGATGGGGTTTCACCATGATGGCCAGGCTGGTCTTGAACTCCTGACCTCAGGTGATCCACCCACCTCAGCCTCCCAAATTGCTAGGATTACAGGCATGAGCCACCATGCCCGGCCTTATTTACAAATATTTTTTAAGTAAATAAAAGAAAATCAAGACATTCATTCACTTGGGAAACAGATTATTGTCCATTCTTTTGTGTCAGTTTTGAAAGTTTAGTTCCAGCCTCCCAGCAAATTCAGATTGTGGAGCTCTAGCATGTCTCATGGGCTGAATTCCCCCTGGGCATTAGATTTGCGGTGCCACCCGCAGCCTGTGCTGGGCAAAGGAGGCTCCCACTGTGTCCTGAAAGCCCATCTAAAGTGTCATTTTAGCTCTTTTTAGAATTTTTTTTGAGATGGAACCTCGCTCTGTTGCCCAGGCTGGAGTGCAGTGGCGTGATCTCCTCCCAAGTAGCTGGGAATACAGGCAACCGCCACCATGCCTGGCTAATTTATTTTTATTTATTTTTTTTATTTTGAGTAGAGACCAGTTTTCACCATACTGGCCGGGGTGGTCTCGAACTCCTGACCTCAAGTGATCCGACTGCCTCAACCTCCCACAGTACTGGGATTACATGCATGAGTCACTGTACCCGGCCTGGTTTTAGCTCTTAAACTACCACCCTTGTTGGGTCCATCCCAGTTCTCATCTTTTCTATGCCACTTCTAAGTTTTAGATTAAGTCAACGAAGACTTCCATGAAAAGGTAAATATTATCACAAGTGGTGGGCCTTTGGCCAGTTCTTTGCCACCTCCACATAAGGTGGCCAGTTAAGCGTCTGCTCACTCATCTAGGCGATGGGAGCTGGGCACTCATGCTCGGAGAAAAGTGGGCTGTTCAGAAAAACCCTGCACCTCTTGGTCAGAGACACACTGGAGGGAATCAGGCCTCTAGTCAGCTGTTAATTACCATGATATTCAATATGGTCTTCCACTGAAGAAGACGGACTTCCTTTCACAGTTAGAAAACTCCAGGGGTGTCTGAAACAAACAAACAAACAAACAAGCAAAAAGTCAAGTTATTCATGAGTCTGAACCTGCACGGGGTGTGGGTTCCCTCCGTCCCCCACTGCTGTTTGGGGGAAATTCATTCACTTGCTGGGCTTCTCTTCTCCAGAAGGAGAAGCACCTTTCTTTGTAAGCCGCTGCCTGGCCTGCCTGGTGTCTGCTTCTTGTCAGCCTCTTCAGCTCCATTCTGGCAGAAGATGGGAGTATGAATCACAAATAAACAAACAAGCCAACAGACCTACTGCACCACCTGCCAAGCTCAATTATGTCCTGAAGCAAGTGCCTGGACACCTTTAGGAAAACACGTTCCAAGAAAAAACATGCTCAGCTCTCCTGGAGTTCAGCTCGAGGAAAATATCAGAGGTTGACGTGACTGACCGCTTGAACCATCTGCCTTGGGGCTTGGCAAGGAGAGAAATGTCTCTTCTTAATGGAGAGGGAAGGTGAGAAAGATCTAAGGAGGCCAAGGCGGGTGGATCACAAGGTCAGGAGATCGAGACCATCCTGGTCAACATGGTGAAACCCTGTCTCTACTAAAAATACAAAAAATTAGCTGGGCATGGTGGTGCGTGCCTGTAATCCCAGCTACTCGGGAGGCTGAGGCAGGAGAATTGCCTGAACCCAGGAGGCGGAGGTTGTGGTGAGCCGAGATCCCGCCATTGCACTCCAGCCTGGGTAATGAGAGCGAAACTCCATCTCAAAAAAAGAAAAGAAAAGAAAAGAAAAATTGTACACCCATCTTTCCTTCATGCAAGCATCTGCTGCTTTAGGGCAGGAAGGTTTTCTTACCCCATTTTGTCTTAGGCATTTTGTATCATGCCTAATGCAGTAATGGGGTTCAGGAGATACCCTAAAAAATGGCAGCTTGGCATATTGAATATTTCAAGCTCACAGAATTTGAGAAATGGCAGGCAGGAGTTTCTGACTTTCCCCTGAAGCAGGTCCAAGACCCTTATGTGAGAGGGGCCTTCCTTATTCCCAGGGAAAGAGCATCCTTATCCCCAAAGGCAGATGGCTAGGGTAGTCAGTCACGGTAGGATAGTCACGACAGCAGTCTCCGATCCCCAAAGGCAGAAGGAAGCCAAGACAAATCTGCAGGAACAGACCGAGCTAAGTTTTCCTGTGTACTGTGCTTGGCTCAATTCTCTGACCTATCACATTTCCCCACAATGCTCCACTTCATCAAACCTTGTGTACCAACACTCAGTTTAACTGTTGCTTTGGGTCCTGGTTTCCAAATGAAGGCTCCCATGTCGTGTAAGCTTGCCATCTGAAATACATTTGTGTACTGTGTGCCTGTTAATCGGCGATTTGTTACCGGTGCTCCAGCCAAGGACTTAGAAGAGGAAGGAAGTTTTCCTCCTCTACAGTAGCCCTCTCTTACGATAAGCTATCAATTGGCCGGGCGTGGTGGCTCACGCCTGCAATCCAAGCACTTTGGAGGCCAAGGCAGGTGGATCACCTGAGGTCGGGAGTTCAAGACCAG
Organism: Saimiri boliviensis; assembly: GCF_048565385.1. Classification (NCBI taxonomy): domain Eukaryota; kingdom Metazoa; phylum Chordata; class Mammalia; order Primates; family Cebidae; genus Saimiri; species Saimiri boliviensis. The sequence goes on along the minus strand of NC_133453.1, from coordinate 126,594,340 downwards.
CCTGACCAACATGGTGAAACCCCGTCTTAAAAAAAAAAAAAAAGTTATCAATCAATTTTGGTGCTGAATGGCTCTCATTATTGCTTTGATCTCTTGTCTTGGAAAGTGGGTCACTAATGAATGGTGTTTAACCGAGGTTGGGGATTTGACTGCTCACTCTTCTGCCGAAAAGCTTCAGTAGCTCCCCATTGCCCTTCGGGTAAAGTCCAAACTCGTTGGCACAGTCAAAGGTCCTCTGTCCCACCCTTCAGCCTCCCCTCTCATCCCTTGCCCTCTCTCCCATACTGCCACTGCCTGGCCATCCCCACCTTCTTCGGGAGAGCCACTCTTTTGTCCCTTGGCCTCCAAAGCTGCCGGTCTTTCTATGGGACCTGCTGGGCCTTGTCCTCACGTGTGCGTCTGCACGAAACTCCCCTTGCTCTCTCAGGCCTCGTCACCAATTTCCATTCATATCCGCCTTACCCCGAGAGCTCAGAACACCTGGTCTAACCCGGTACCTCCCACCCTGTGTGTTCAATAACCATTTCCCAAATGGGTGAACTTGGGCCCAAATGAAGGGTCCAAGTCTCAGTTCTCCTACTGATTTTAGATGCCTTAAGCTTCTCACTCAAAGAGTGTCTCTATACAAATGAGGCGTGGAAATGTGATTTCTCCTTCACCCATGTGAACAGATGGGCGAAAGATGGTGAGTGCCCATCTTTCCAGTGGCTCTTGTTTGTAAGGAGAAAATAGTTGCCAACATTTCTGGAGAGCTTATTCTGTGCCAGACGTGGTGACAAATATTTTGCTCATATTATCACATTTAATTGTCCCACTGGTAAATCCCATTTTACAGATGTAGGACCAGGCAGAGAATGAGTCATTGGCCTGCAGTCACACCTCCTAGGAGGTGCAACCCAGGCTCAAACTCAGGCCACTGGATGCCAGGTCTTGTGTCCTCAGCCACCTCCTTCTGCTGCTGAGGCTCTAAGTAGTCAGTTCCCTGGTGTTTCTAGCTCGCTGTAAATTAATAGACTGGCCTTTTGGTTTATAAAGCAACAGAATGGAAGTGCAATTAGTGTTTCCCGACAAAGGAGCCTTACGATTCCAAGGTATTATTGTCATCTTTGGCTGCTGAAGTTTCCTGCTCGAGTTTCCCGTCCAGGAGAAGTTGTCTCTGGGCTGAACGCACACTGGAACCTGCAGCAGCCCTCCCTAGCCCAGGACGTTTCTGCTTAGCCAGCAAAACTGCTTTGCTCCAAGCCCAGAAAAGTCTCTGGCTTGCCTCTCATCTTGCCCCCAGAAGTGGGAAGCTCAAGGGAGGAGCATCGTAATCTCCAAACAGCCATGGGACAGATAACCTAGACTTTCCCGCTGAGCTGAGATTTGATTTAACATGATAAAAAGGTGTGTTTACTATGGACACAGGGAGGGGACCACCACACTGGGAGGGGCCTGGCAGAGTGGGGCAGAGGGATCAGAACAAACAGCTAATGCGTGCTGGGCTTAATACCTGAATGATGGCTCGATAGGTGCAGCAATCCACCATGGCACACGCTTACCTATGCAACAGATCTGCACGTCTTGCACATGTATCCTGGAACTTTAAATTAGATTTTTCTAAAAAGGCGTGCTTACTATGGGGCCAACAGCCCGCTCTCGGTGCTGAAGTGTGTGCGTGCCAACGTCAGACATGATGCTGCATTCCAAGGCAAACACAGCACACCCTAGAACATGGCAAAGGGCCGCTTCTCCTTGGGCATTTGGCTCGGTGGAGACACTTCAAATAATCTCTCAAAGACTGTCTGCCAGTCCCCACGCCATGACATGAGCCCTTTCCCAAAGAAAGGGAAAATGAATATTAGCTGCACATCAGAGACATGGCTCTTGCACACAGTAGGTGCTCACGTTGCATTTTGTAAGTGGCCGGCTGAATGAATGAGTTCATATAAACAGAGAGCTTTTGTGTTTTATGAGTGAACTATGCTTGTAAGGAAAAACAAGCTTTCTTTAAGAACAATTTCCAAACGTATCAAATGCAGATGTCAAATGTAAATCCCTGCATCCACTAGGTCATTCAGGATGGTATGGCTGTGGGGACAGGAGATGGGAAAGGTACATTCTCAGTGGGATAGGGTGGCTTCAGTGTTCCAGAGCCCAGTGGCGGCCGAAGTGAGGGGCAGTACCTAAATCCAAGGTGTAGGAAGTGTTTGCTTCCCAATTTGGTCATCGCCTTCCTGGCTATGTCATCTAGATTTCGAGAACCTTCATCATTCACCGCAACAGCAAGGATCTTGCCATCGGGCACCACGTTCAAATACTGGACCAGACGTTCACTCTCTTTCTTGGATCTATAGGTGTCAAACCTAAAAAGGGCAGAGAGAAGAGATTTGAATAGTCTTGACAGCAGCCAAAAAAGAGAGTTCTAAGCACATGTCTGTGCTACAACAGCTGACATGCTATCCGAGATCCCAGGGTCTGCAATTGTTAAAGAAGGAAGCCGCTTCTTTAAAGAACAGGTAAGTTTAGTTATTTTGCATACCATACAGTGATATCCAAGCAGAAGGGATTTCACCATAATGTTCATTCGCTGAGTAAAATGCCAAAGAAATGATTGCAGCAGTGGAGACTTCAAGCTCCAGGGTGTTGAGTGGGTCACATACTTGAGGTCTAGGACTTTTGATGTTCCCCTTTCATCCTGGAGGCAGAGGATCATGCCTCTTGCAAGGGCCTGGCTCTTAGAGATAGTTCAGATAGCTAGGGCATTAGGAATTTGTATCTTTGATCCAGACTAAAACGCCAATCTCAGAATTCCTGGAGATGACACAGAGAGTATCCTAAATCCCTTACCCCACCCCAGAGCAGCCTGCAGAGAGTTAATTGCAGAGATCCAACTTATAATTTATTGACCTGTTAAGGATTCTTATGATAATGCATCTTAGAATCATTAAAATGTAATCTCTGATTCACACAGTAGCAGTCACATAATATTTGAGTATTGCAAATGTTGTTGCATTGTTATTTTCTCCCGTTTACTTTTTAAAAATTATTTGACTTTATTGTGGTAAGAACACCCACCTTGAGATCTACCCTCTTAAAATTTTAAGTACACTATATAGTGTTGTGCAATGTTAGACAGATCTCCTATAATAGCAAGAACTGATCATCTCCAAATTAACAGATAACCTATACTCAGACACATAAAATATTCACAAAATAAAAATCATACACAGAAAATCTGTACCCCTGGTGAGAAGAATTTACAAAGCAAAGACACAATTTTGTAATGACTCCAACTTTCCCCCATGCAAGGATAAAGATTTTGTGCAATTACAGTGGAAATGCCTAAAGAATATGTCTTGGAACTTAAGGAACATAGCTCCAAAGTGAATCTGGAAAAATAATTTAAGGAGGTTTTTGGAAAAGAAAAACAGTGTTGGTATTGGTATAGCTAGATAGGTGCTCCTGGGTCCTCACACTTGTTCTCAACTGTTGGCACAATCTGGTCCAACCCCACCTAACTTGCAAACCCTCCATTGTCCCTCCCCAGGAAGCTCTTGCTGCAAGCTGAGTGCTTCTCAGTGACCACCCCACTCGCCCACTCTGCCTTCATCATTTCTTCTCACCTTTTCTATATCTGATCAAACCCCTACTACCTTTCAAGAGCTGACCTAAGTTCCTGCTCCTGTAACCTTCTTTTTATTTTATTTATTTTATAAGATGGGGTTTCACCCTGATGGCCAGGCTGGTCTTGAACTCCTGACCTCAGGTGATCCACCCACCTCGGCCTCCCAAAGTGCTAGGATTATAAGTGTGAGCCACCGTGCCCGACCCTCCTGTAACCTTCTCAGATGACTTTTGCCTGCATTTACCTGTGTGTGTGTATGTGCTTATTAATATCTTTACTCACATACATTTATCTATCACATTATTGAGATCTCCAGCACATACTTTAAGCAAAAGATATTCACGACAAGCAGGCATTCTGTCCGTGCAATCTCCACAGCATCTGTCCAGATCACTTCTCATTAACAGGCCAATACATAAACTTTAAGTTGGATATCTCAAGTCACAGTGTTGTACTTACTTAAAAAACAGCACCGAAAAGATCAGCACACAGTTGAAGAGGCCATCCTCTCTAGTATGAAGGCAAGGGCTCCCTGACATACTTTGTGTCAATCAAGGCATCAGCTGTTATCTGCGGGCTCAGGCCAGCTCAGGGTCAGGCCAAGGCAAGTGGTTGTCACCAGGCAGCATGTGGACGCGATACAGGCACACCTGGGTTTGAATCCCATCTCCAACACTTTCCAACCTTGTGGCTGAGTAAATTTAGCCCCGTGAGCCTCAGTGCTTTCATCTGTTTAATGTGGATAATGACAGAACCTTCCTCACAGAATTTTGATAAAGATCAAAGTACATTTGACAGGTGAAGTGATGAACAGTGTTTTGTGGGGAGAAAGTCTAGTGACTGCATTATAGCTACTAACATTTAACGGCAACGTTGGGTGTCTGTGAGCACCAGCAAGCTCTTCAGTTCTTGCCCACCCTGCCCGTGACCGCAGCTGGCTCCTGCTGCCTTTGGGGTGACACCCATGGCTTGGACCCTGTTCTTGAGGAATGTGCCTGATTCCCTCCCCCAGCAGCCCCAGGATAGCTCTGTCTCTACTTATCTACCCCACCTCTGTCCTTCCCTCTGCAGGGCCAGGAAGAAAGCCCCTGGGATTGCAGGGTAGGTCCAGCCTCAGCAGAATCTGCCAGCTTACACCTGCCCATGGTGCCTTCCAAACATCTCTCAGGTACATCCACTAACCACCATTGCTTCTGGGTCTTCACCACCACCATGTCCTGGCTTGACCACAGGAGAAGCTTCCTAACCCCCTGCAACGTCTTTGCTTTTGCCTCCACAATTAAAACCATTCTTTACTTAGCAGCCAGAACATTCTTTTAAATCGGATCATGCCCTTCTTAAAGCCTTTCAGTGACTTTGCTTCCCACGTAGAAGAAAAACCACCTGCTTATTGTGGTCTACGAGGTCCTGCCCAGCCCGGATTTGTGACTCCCATGTAACTGTGTGCTGCTCTTCCACCACCCGCTGTGCTCTGTGGCTCTGGCGGCCTTCCTGTCCTTTGAGAATGTCACACCTTTTCATGCCTCCGGCCCTTTGCACTCGCTGTCTGTCTTGAACACTCTTTCCCTGACATATCCTTACCCTGCCTTTCTCAGCTCAAATGTTGCTTCTCTACATTGCTTTTCCCTGACCACACTATCCAAAGTGGTCTTCCCTAGTTACACTCTAGCATCTCACTGTCTTTCCCTCCCTCACTCCCAATGGTCACGATCTGAAACTATGTTGTGTGTACATATGTGTGCATGCTTGCTCCTCTTCAATTCAGCATCATTAGGCAAACGCCTGGGGAAGGACAGAACTCCTTGAAGGCAGGGATTCCCACCTGTTTCATTCACTGCTGTTCTCCCAACACCTAGAGTGGCACCTGGCCAGGGAGCACACTCAGTAAGTGTACTCTGAATGAATGAGTATACGTTTAAGTGAAGGCAGACACCTTACCGGTCAGAATGGATAACTGTGCCTGATTTGGGGTCGATGACGTGAACAATGACTCCGCGGTGGCCCCAGCTCCTTTCAAAAAAATAGCCTCCTTCTGCCATGCCACCTGGGTGAAGGGTCTTGTTCAGAAACGTCCAGGAGAGCTTTTTCTGTCCATGCAACTCAAGAGTGCCTCCTCTACCGACGCCAATGTACTTCAGACCGTAGTAAGGATCCGGCTGAATACCTTCATCAGCTCTGCAAGAGAAACCAAGTCCCCAAAGTGGGCTGGCACATCCTTTTGCTGGATGCTGAACCCAGAGGAAACCTAGGAGTCACACCTCCCGGTCCCCCATCATGGCCACTATAGAGCCAGTCACATTTTCATCACTTAAGGTCAGTAAAAATAACACTAATGGCTGGGCCCGGTGGCTCATGCCTGTAATTCCAGCACTTTGTGAGGCCCAAGTGGGCAGGTAACTTGAGATCAGGAGTTCAAGACCAGCCTGGCCAACATGGTGAAACTCCATCTCTACTAAAAATACAAAAAATCAGTCAGGCGAGGTGGCACACACCTGTAGTCCCAGCTATTTCAGAGGCTGAGGCACCAGAATTGCTTGAACCGGGAGGCAGAGGTTGTGGTGAACTGAGATCACGCCACTACCCTCCAGCCTGGGCCACAGAGCAAGACTCCGTCTCAAAACAGCAGCAGCAGCAAAAACATTAACAACCCAATCTATCTAAGCCAGACCAAAATAAAGCCCTCAGGGCCAAGCAGAAGTGCCAATGATTAGTTCACAGGTTGGTGTGTTTCCCTTTCAGTTCTAAGTGTTTTCTGTTTTGGTCCGTATCAGATGCGGAATCACCTGGACATGCACCGCACCCGCCTTGTGCATTCCTGGCTATCACTTCCTAGCGCTCTCTATTGTTTAAAGAGGGAACACAGCCAGGGGCAGGTACCACATGAAATTTTCCTGTATCTTGTCCATCATAGCCTATCATATAAACACTTGCCGAGGCTTCCTGAACATAACATGATTGGAAGGCACTGAAAGGATGGCAGGCCCATCACTAAAACAGGTACAGCATCCAGGCCACTATACATAATATGCCTCATGGACTTCAGCTCTCCCAAGTCACCTCGGCTTTCTTGTTTACGATCCCCATCTGATACAACAGAAGGATTCCTATCTTACAGGCAAGCCTTGCCCTCTCGCCTCCCCGTCGGTCTTGGAAAGCCTTCCCCTTGTGAGATCCACGGGTAGCGATTGGTCTGCAGGGGCGGTCTACCCACCTTCCATACAAAATGATGGTGAAATTGCCCTGGAAAGGGCAGAGGGGACTCCCAGCATGCATCTCTCCTCCGTTGTCGATCAGGATGTGCCTGGTTCGCAAAACAATCGGCTCATCATGGTCTTTAATGACTAGCTTGCCTGAAGAGGTAGCATTGAGGGGACGGTTAATAACACAGTGTTAAGGGTAAGCTTATATCAGAGCCCAGGGCAGACTCCCTAAGCACCCTCATCTCACTGGGGCAGGCAAAAAGGCACATCTTTCAAACATTCCTATGCTTGGTGTGCTTACAAGTACAACCATCCCTCAGTATTCTGAAGGGAATTGACTTTAGCACCTCCCACAGATACCAAGCTCCATGGAAGCTCCAGTCCTGATATCAAATGGCATACATAGCCTTTGCATATATGCACCTAACCTGTGCACATCCTCCCGTATACTTGAAATCATCTCTAGATTGCTTATAGTACCTAATCCAATGTAAGTACTGTATAAATAGTTGTTAAACTGTATTTTTAGGAAATAATGACCAGAAAAGTCTGTACATGTTTGGTACGGATGCAGATTTTTTGGAATATTTTCAAGCTGGGATTGGTTGAATCCATGAATGCAAAACCCACAGATATAGAGGGCGGCTGTAATTACTCTTCTTGCTTTTTGCTTTGCAATGTGTAAATAATGCCTATCTGGTCAAATGCCATCACTTCATGTACCACATTTAATGACCAGGCCTCTAAAGATAAGATAAGCAGAATTACTCAAAACACCAATAAGGAGTTTCCCCTACAAATGCTCCTTTCACTAAGATTGGACCTCCAATGAGCCATTCCTAACAGCTCAGAGCTGATGGTTATCTCAAACAACCGAATGCCAACATGAACCCAAAGCATGTGATGTTTATTCTGTCCATCTGAGCTCATGGAAACCTGCATCCTATCTGCTAAGCTCTGGGGCAGTGGAGGGAAGGGGGAGCAGCAGAGAGAGAGATTGGCTTACCTCCCTCTGAGATGTGGATGGAATAGACAGTGGCAGAAGAAGTGAGCAACAGTGTCCTACCCCGGCCGATATGCACATGGTGGTCTTGGTCATGGCCAGGGTTCCAGGGTTGCAGCTCTCGGCTCTGATCAGGGCACCCAGCAGCCACTGCCAAGGACAGAGAGATGTCATTGCTCCCATCTACCAGCCTCACCATGCAAGAATGCTACAGGCCAAAAGGGGGGCTCTCATGCACCTTTAAGGCCCCTGCCTCCTCTCTGTTAGAGCTAAAAGCAAGACCCTAGAGAGCTGAGAGACCTCCTGACATAGGAGGCTGGAACTCTGGCAACCAGTCATATATTTTGCACGTATATTTATCACGTATCTGTGAATAAGTCACTTCCCTTTTCTGGGTTCAGTTTCCCCACTTACAAAATAAAGAGGTAGACCAGATGACTTCTCAGGACATTCCAAGCTCTGAAGTTATATTAATCACTTCCCTTTTCTGGGTTCAGTTTCCCCACTTAGAAAATAAAGCGTAGACCTGATGACTTCTCAGGACATTCCAAGCTCTAAAGTTATGCAATGATTTACCTAGACTACTCAGATTCTAAGACATTCTGTCCTCCAGAAAGCAGTGTTTGAGTAGCTGATAAAACTCTTTCCCTTTCTGCATGAGAATTAGACCTTTGGTTAATTTTCTAGCTCTGTTCCACTGGAAACCTGAGAAAGATAGCATTATATAAATTGTTACCTAGCAACATAGTTTATAAGAAAAGTGACCCCTGATTGGTGAATGGCATCTAAACTGGAAGGAGCTATAGTTTATATTTATACCTGGTGGAGATGTCACACTCTAGGCTTCCCTGAGAGCAGTGACTCTTACAATGGCACATTTTGTGAGAATCCTGGAAGTTACATCTATGGAGTTGCTACGGGCTCCAGGGGGTCATGAAGTCTCTAAGACACAATGGTCTCCACACTTGCCCAGTGACAGTCTTATTTCCTCTCACCTGAGCTGTCATCTGGAGAACCAAGGAGAATAGCTTCTGGATGGCTGTCTGGAAGACTGCCAGGACCACTCCCATGGAAGAGAGGAGCCTGATGCTGCTCTGATGGCATCTGTGTGTCCTGTTCTCTATTTTCCAAGGAAGTCTGATAACCAGTATGACATATGGTCACCTAATGAGTCTGAATGTTTAGTTGAGCCTAAAAAGACCCAGGGTGGGTACTGCAGAGACGCTTCTCCCTGACCTCTGTAGAAGCACAGGGAGGAGTCGCAATGTTCACATGGCTAATAAGATTTGACCTGGCAGTGTCCCGAGGTGGACTTGAGTGAGGAGAACTGGCACTGTTACAGAAACTGGAACAATCTCCATCAATAGCATGGAAAAATCCAGGGGGAAACAGGTGGGAAGAGGCAAAGGACGAAACAAGATGAGAATGAACTGGCTCCGAGAACAAGCCCCAGTGCCCTCCTTTTTCCTGTGACTAGAAGGGTATAAAGTATGAAACAGTCGCTTTCAAAATAACCCCGGGTGGGGATGAGGAGGCGGGAAGGTGATGGGCAGGTAAGTCCATGGGAAGGCAAGGTTTCAGATGAGAAGCTCTGGGGCAGGTGCTGGAAGGAATGGAAGTGAGCTCACAGCTCAGGCCCCCAGAAGAGAGCCTAGGAGAGGCTATGTCTCTCAAGCAAAGAGGGTGCCACAAACCCCAGGAGAGATTCTGGCATCAGTGCATGATAACGGTTTGGCTGTGTCCCCCCCCAAATCTCATCTTGCATTGTGGCTCCCATAATTCCCATGTGTTGTGGGAGGGACCCAGTGGGATATAACCGAATTATGGGGGCAGTTTCCCACACACTGTTCTCCTGGTAGTGAATAAGTCTCACGAAATCTGATGGTTTTATCAGGAGAATCGCCTTTCACTTCCTTCTCGTTTTCTCTCGTCCGCCGCCATGTAAGATGTGTCTTCCGCCTTCCGCCTTGATCTTGAGGCCTTCCCAGCCATGTGGAACTGTGAATCCATTAAACCTCTTTTTCTTTATAAATCACCCGGCCTCAGTATCTTTATGGGCTGCATGAAAATGGACTAATACAGTGCAATTACTGGCAGGTCAGTTCAAAATGTTTCTTGGTTTGTATTCAGCCATCTCCAGAGTAAGAGTGTCTGTCCCATATTTATAGATGTCAAGGAAACCTAGAATGGGGTTCCCTTCATCTGCACTCAACAGCACCACATATGGACCCCATACCCACACTGAGTTGTCCTGTTTGCCCGCCTGAAGGCCCTTCTCTTCTCTGCAAAGCAGAGTGTAGATCCTCAGTGTCCACCTGCTGGGTCTCAACCCATCCCCGCTTCCAGCCCCCAAACAACTCTCCTCCGGGCTCCCTCTGTCTTGCTGTCAGCCATACTGCAGGCTTCGGATCTCTTTCGTTAAGAAAAGAATTTCATATTTTTTGGAGTTTCACCAAAGTAGCTCTTCCAGCTATTGCAAACGCCAAGGGGCTCAAGCAGTGGCAACACAAGGGAAAAAAAAATGGGGCAGTTGTGGGCTTGCTCTTCAGTGGACTTTCCATTTTAACGTAAGAGCGGACTAGCCAGCGGCGGGTGGGATGGGCTCTCTGCGGTGAAACAGAGCAGCCAAGGGTGGTCATGAAGGCTGTGGTCAAGAGGGCTGTGCTGTGAAGCCCACTGCTGGGTTTCTCTCCAGACAGGGTCAGGTGCTTGTCTGGCTTCCAGGAGAGGCCAGTCAGAGGCGCTGGGCTTCCTTCCATCAAGTCCTGGACAAGAGTGTCAGGCTTGAAGGTGGTGAATTTCCAGCCACGTGGGAACCATATGTGGCCAACTGAGGATCCCAGTGGTCCAGGCAAGGAGCCATGAGTATGCTGGGAAGGAGCCACTGCAACGCCACTGGACAAAGCCTTGAGGTCACAGAGTCCACATCCGCCAGGACAATCCTGACGGCCCTTTTCACTCTCCAAGTGCAGGAGTTTGGATAGATTTTGCATTTGGATTTGGAGGCAGTCAGTCTGACCTGTGTGAGCACGCGTCCCCGCCCTCCAGAAGCTCTGATACCACGGCTGAAGCATAGTTGTAAGATTGGCCTTGAACGGACACGCCTTTTTTTGCAGCTGGACGTTTTGCTGTCGGTGAAGGCCAGTGTCAGTGGTTTTTCATTTGTATGAATCAGTGAGTGGCTAAAGAGGGCCAGGGCTTTCGCTGAAATATCACCATGGCAACCACCCTCACTTTCCCAGGAGGGGCCGCTTGAACCAGGATTGAGAGGGAGTGCAAGCCCGACCTACTTGGAGCCTGAATGGCAAGGGCTGGCGCCTACATCCCTCTGATGTCAGAGAAAAGCACAGGCCAGACGGAACCCGAGGCTCAGCCCCTTTCCACATGGTTGATATGCAAACAGCAAAACGGGTGCCAGGATGTGGGAGGAAATAATCAAGGGAAGTACCTGAGGGCACCTCTCCAAGGTGGGTCACCTTTAGGGTAAGCCACCCTAAAAGACAGACCCAAACCCGGTTCCTGGCACAGTCAATGCCTGCTTTGTGTCTGTTAATTCAATAAATGAGAAAGGGATAAATGAATGAATTCAGCTCATATAGCCAATCATCACTGGGAAAGTTAAAATACTGACTACTGGCTGGGCATGGTGGCTCACACCTGTAATCCCAGCACTTTGGGAGATTGAGGCTGGAGGATCCCCTGAGCCTAGGAGTTCGAGACCAGCCTGGACAACATAGTGGGACACTGTCTCTACTAAAAAATTTAAAAAATAGCCAGGCATAGTGGCATGCACCTGTCGTCCCAGCTACTAGGGAGGCTGAGATGAGAGAATCACTTGGGCCCAGGGAGGTAGAGGCTGCACTGAACCATGATCATATTACTTCACTCCAGCCTAGGCAACAGAGTAAGACCCTGTCTCAAAAAAATATGTGCTATTTGCTATGTCCCCTAAGAATCAGAAAAGTTCTTCAAGAAATCGCAGTGAAGGAATTTCACTAGTTACTGATTATTTTCTTCCATCAGTGGGTCAAGAAAAACAAAATACAAATTCAATGTAAGGTTCTCTATTCTTATTATAGAAAATCATCAAACTCAATTAACATAAAAATAGCATCAATAAAACAGCAATCAATCATGGTAAGATTACAGTACTAAACCCCTTCTGAAATTGTCAAATTGTCCCTATCTCTCACAATTGGCTAGAACGGAGAAAAGTGTTTTCCTATAGAAGGGCCTCAGCTCTCCATCTGACCAGTGCCCCTACCTGGTGAGCTTCTCTCATTTGTATCAGGTGCCTGGCTCCTGCAGATACTGAGTTTGCAACCCCCAATTCTGGTCCAATGCCTTCATTTTGTGGATGATGAAACTGAAGCCCAGGATGAAACGTGCCAGGGACCAAGGAATTGAGGAAGGTCGAGCCGGGGCCCAGTCACCCTGACCCACTCCCATGGCTCCTCCTCCTGGCTCCCACAAGTGCAGCCTTGCAGCATTGAGGGGCCATGCCTTGCATGCTGAGACGCAGAGGTCCAGCTGTTTGCAGTGCTCACCTGCGGATGTCTCCCCAGAGAAGCAGGTCAGAGTGAACCAGCTGATGGTCAGCATGGCCTTGAAGGAAGACTCCTGCCTCCCAAAAGCGCCCATCCTGGCAGCGTGCTCCCTGAAAGAGAAGCACACAGAGTCAGACATGCAGCCTTGGCAGGCTGGAATCAGTACACAGGGCCAACATGGAGACAGACAGAGCCACATGCACACACACAGACACAGGACGGGCAGTGCCAGAACGGGCACACGCCAGCCAGCCCACACTCCAGTGCAGTGGCCTCTCCTCCAGGGCAGATTGGGGCAGGAAAACCCTCCCATTGTCCTGCCCATGTCCTGCAGCTCAGAGACCGAGTGATGGATGGAATTTCATCCTTGGTGCTCAAATTCCCTCCCCTCCAGAATGAAGCTTTTTTCTTAAGAAACAGCGCAGAACGAAAGTACTCCCACTGAACCTGAGCTGGGAATGAGATCCCGCCAACTCAGTGTGATCTCAGACGATCTGTTTAATCTCTCTGGATCTTAGTTTTCTAATCTTTGAGGGTGTGGACTGGCTGCTTTCTAGCCCTTACATTATCAGTCTATGTGTCTACTCCAGTCTTGGATAATAATATTGAAAATGTAAATATAGCCGCCTGCATGTTGTAAACGTTCCTGTCTATCAAGGAGGAAGGTGTGGTAAAGAGAGTTAATCGTCCCCAGTGTCCATTTTCTCCTCTTTCCTCAGTAACAGAACCCCTGGTGTTGATCTGGGCACATGGCTACCTAGAATAAAGATGACAGTCCTCAGTCTCCCTTGCATTACTTGTGGTCTTGGAATTCAGCTCTGGCCAATATAACAGAATTATGGCGTCTGAATTCCAGGAAATTCCCTTAAAGGAAGGACAGAGAGACTTTCTTCTCTCCCTTCTCCTTCCTGTTAGCTGGAAGGAAGATGGGATGGCTGGATTGTTAGCAGCTATCTTGGGCCATATGGTGGGAGCCATGCATGCACAGAGCATGCCAGTGCAAGTAGGGAGAAACTTAGGCCTTGACCCTGTGTAGAACCAGAATAGCCCTGGATGGTGCGCTTGTTTTATTGTGAGAGAATTAAGCTATTTTACTTTTTTTTTTTTTTTTTTTTTTTTTGAGGCAGAGTCTTGCTCTGCCACCCAGGCTTGAGTGCAGTGGCAGGATCTTGGCTCACTGCAACCTCCACCTCCTGGGTTCAAGCAATTCTCCTGCCTTAGCCTCCTTAGTAGCTGGGATTGCAGGCATGTACCACCACACCCAGCTAATTTTTGTATTTTTAGTAGAGACGGGGTTTCACTATGTTGGCCAGGCTGGTCTCAAGCTTCTGACCTCAAGTGATCCCACAGTGCTGGGATTATAGGCATGAGTCACCATGCCTGGCCTGAATTAAACTTCTAGTTTATTAAACTTCAAATTTATTGAAGCTATTGTTATTTTTTTTCCTTTTACTCATACAGAAGGTTAATATGGGAATCTATCTAGGTAAACCTCAAGACAGGAACTTAATAAAGACAAGATGTGAGATTTCCTTTTCCGGCTATAATGTCACTTGGAGAGAAGTCTTTGTTCAAGCCCTCTGTAGAGCACCAGGGAACTTAGACGGGCTTTGGGGGTGGCCAGCTCCAGCTTCTATGCCGCCTCCCCAATTCCTCCTCTGAATATGACTGTAGTTGTGCCCAGAAACACACAGATACTCTCCCATACTGAGAAAAGGGCCAAAATCTATCTCACCCGGCCCAGGCTCCTCCCTACAAACCAGCTCAGTGACAAATCTGATCACCCCTGACCTTTCGGTTCAAAGCAAAGCTCTTTGTGCGAGTTCAGTGAGTTGGGACAGGCACGGGGTCTGAAAGGAGGGCACTGGGCCCTCTGCCTGGTACCTCCCACACAGGTGTGCTTGGGAGGCCGGGGGAGGGAGGAAATGATACCCCCAGAATCAATGCCGGCCGTGTCCTCTTAACTGCCACCCTGCCTGGCCCAAGCCTGCTCTGCCCGAGAACAACAGGACCCATTCTAGTCACTTCAGCCAGATCGCTGCAGTCACACATCACAGCCTCTGGGAGTGGCGCCTTTCCCATGGCCCCGAGAAGATGAGTGCTCCGTTTCACGCTCCTTACAATAGAAAGAAGGGGACATCAGGAATAGCATTTTACGGTCCTCAGGGAAAAGCCAGAATCCTGGTCTCAGATCTCCACCAGTTTAGAAAAACCAAAGGTATTAATAGCTTGCTGTCTGCTACCAAAGGGTCCCGATCATCATGGCTGCCCTGAGGAACCCTTCCTTGGTCAAGGAAGGTGACAGACAGCAAGGTTGGAAGTGAGAGGGCATGGGAGGTGGGCTGGGTGGGGGCACCCCTCCTGCCCTAACTTCTTGGGTAACCCCCATTAACACGTTTCCTTCTGAGGACCTCAGACTTCCCAGGTACAGAGTGGGGAGGTTGGTGACTTGGACACTGAAGGTCTGACATCTTCTGATTATATCACAGGTGATTTCAAAGATCAAAAAAAAAAAAGGTACTTTCTGGCTAAATGCAAAAATAATTCCACATGGAGGAAGAACACTCAACTCCCTTTTCCCAACATTTGTGAGACCTTCTGCTATGTCTGAGCCAGCTGTCTAAGTCGCTGGGGGCAGCAAGATGGCCCTGCCCACAGAGGCCAATCCCACACTGAGGGGGAAAGTGGTCATCTGGGATTTCTTGCCCGTGTGTGGCTTCCAGTGCCTGAAGACACATGTCCCAAGAAACATTCTATCCTAAAAGATCCCCAAATTTCACTTGGGAATTCTTTGACCAAGGGAGGACAGCATTCTCCGCTGGCCATGAAAAGCTTCCTGGCAACAGAAACTGGTATTCTGCTGCTTAGATGGCAAGACAGTCTTGAAACAGTTCCCAGCTGTTGAAGGCGCTGGAGGAGCTCATGTTAGCTAACAATGCTGGAAGTCTCTGCAGGAAGCTGTCTGGAGACTGGTTGACTGCTGTCCTCACTGGGTTAGAGGGCTGCTCAGAGATTGAGCCACGAAGACCTGAGCTGGCCTGTCCCTTACAGTGTGCAGCAAACTCCTGCAGCAAAGCCTTTGCAAAAGAAAATGCAGGCATCCTTTCCCAAAAGCCAGCACTTTGGGATACTCCACAAGTCTTCACAATAACATGCTAAGGTTTTCCAGAAGCTCAGCTGTCCCCAGGTCCGGCTGCTGCTCGGTCCCCGTGGTTGCTGGACCTCACAGGGTCAAGAGACAAAAGAGGAAAAGCAGGAGCAGGAGGCGCTGGTTGCTGGCGTCTGCTTCAGCGGATCCAGGGCTCGTCACCTGCAGGGCAAGGGGAGACAGGGGAAAGGAGCCAAGTGTTACAGGAGCCTCCAGAGAGGCCGCAGAGCAATGGCATTCCCATGGCACCGTCAACCTCACAGGGAGCCAGGATCTTCTCTAGGGATTCTTGGAAGGAGAGGGAGGAAGAGGTAAGAGAAAGGGTCAGTTTCAGCTGTGAGGCAGGAGGTGAGATGAGACTGGCAGGGTGACCTGGAAGCTGGTTTCCTGGAATACGACAGCAGAGAGACAGGCATTCCCCTCCCTGCTCACCCCGCAGGAGGTGATTCTTGCTTCAGGCAAACCTAGGCAAGGTTCAGAAATATGTGCTTTCACCTTATGTCAAACAGCATTCATAACATTTCTGTTTTTCTTTTTTCTTTTTTTTTTTTTTTTTTTTTTTTGAGATGGTGTCTCAGTCTGATTGCCCGGGCTGGAGGGCAATGGCGCGATCTCATCTCACTGCAACCTCCACCTCCTGGGTTCAAGCAATTCTCCTGCCTCAGCCTCCCGAGTAGCTGGGACTACAGGTGCATGCCACCACGCCCAGCTGATTTTTGTATTTCTAGTAGAGACGGGGTTTCCCCATGTTGGCCAGGATGGTCTCGATCTCTTAACATTGTGATCTACCCGCCTCAGCCTCCCCAAGTGCTGGGATTATAGGC
The DNA here is from genome assembly GCF_048565385.1 of Saimiri boliviensis. NCBI lineage: Eukaryota > Metazoa > Chordata > Mammalia > Primates > Cebidae > Saimiri > Saimiri boliviensis. The sequence continues at coordinate 126,578,011 of NC_133453.1, read as the reverse complement.
GTGAGCCACTGTGCCTGGCCCATACAGGTCACTTTTTATCCTGTGGAGAGGTAGCAGGCTTTGGAATCAACCACACCCTTGTGACTTCCCTTGGGCACAGTTTTGTTTACGCTGATATGTCACTTAATGGTTAGGTGTCTGTCATGGGCTGAATCGTGCACTCCCCAAATTCATGCGTGGAAATCCTAACCCCCAGTACCTCAGAATGTGACTGCATTTGGAGTTAGGACTAAGGAGGTAACCAAGGTAAAATGAGGTCAGAGGGGTGGGTCCTAATCCAACACGACTGGTGTCCTTGTAAAAAGAGGGAGACCAGGGCGCAGACACAGAGAGACCAGGTGAAATCACAGGGAGAAGACAGCCACTGACAAGCCAAGGAGAGCGGACCCAGAAGAAAGCAGCCCTCCTGACACCTCGAGCTGAGACCTCTAGCCTCCAGAACCGTGAGCAAATACATTTCTGTTGTCAAATTCTCCCAGTCCATGCTACTTTGTTATGGCAGCCTGGCAAACTCATATGGCATCCTTGGGTAAATTACCCGGCTTTTCTGAAGCTCACAGGTCTCTCATCTGTAACAGTAACAGTGACAATCGAGGCAAACACTACCGGGACCCTGTGAGGTGCCAGGGACTGTTTTATGCGTTTTGCTTACATTGGCTAATTTCCTGTCTCAAAGCAATACTCTGAGCTAGGTATAATTATTATCTCTAGTTTATGGATGGGGAAACGGAGGCACAAAGCATATAACTTGCCCAAGGTCACACAGGACATAAGTGACAGAGTTCAAAGCCAGCCCTTCTTCTCCAAAAGTTGTGCTTCTAATTCCCAAGGATGCAATTATTTGCAGTCTCATCTCAGGATCTCGGAAATATAGACACCGTAGGAGCGTGGAATATTATACAGTCAGCACTTCTCAACCTTCGGTGTGTACCTATTTTCCCCAGAGAACTTGCTAAAAAATGCAGATTCTGATTCTGTAGGTCTGGGGTGGGGGCTGAGGTTCTGCAGAGGGTCACAGGACTAGTAGGTGGCCTAGTCAGGATGTGAACCCAGGTGGTCTGGTTCCGGAAGCCACATTCTATAAAATGGGAACAATAAATGACACCTTGCTTATCTCACCCAGGTTTACTGGGAAGAGCAAATGCTTGATTTGAGCCATTTCTTTGCCCCTGGTATACAAAATCATGATCCTGAAATCAAGCCTGAGTGAGCTTGGGGGAAGGTGGGCAAGAATCCCCCTCCAGCCCTCTTGTGGTCAGGGAAGCTCCCATGTTGCCCTCTTCCTTTATGACCTAGGTTTCTTGTCCATGGACTTTCAAATCCATGCCATGGCTCCTGCAGGATCATCTGCACAGGGTCCACTTAGCTCCGTTTCTGGCTAAGGGCCCAAGTCTATCCCCGTGGACACCAGAAACCATGGAAACAGGAAAGCAGAGCTCAGAGATCTTCCTGCAGGACAGGAATCTCCCCTGACAAACTGTGATGCAGAAACCCTTCTCTCACATTGCTCAGTGAGGACCCTGTCCTCCTCTCCTGGGTCAGGTAAGGGGCAGCCAAACACCCCCCATCCCTAATGACCTCCACCTGCCACTTGTCCCTCCCCAGGTCCAGCTCTCCCCTGGCAGGGAAATGCATCTTTCTGGTCACCTGGTTCAGACACAGCATCCCTAGAGAGAAGGAGGAGGTGGGAGACGGAACAGTCCAAGCACCCCTCTGGATCACAGATAAACAAAGGAAGAGTCAAAAGCCTGGGAAACTCCCAGCAGCCCTGATCTCCCTCCTGCCAGCCCTTTCTCAGAGGCGTTGCTGTCAGCACTGTTTCCTTAGACGGGATGTGTGGGGCCACTGTGCTGGGACCCCAGGGACAGGGCACCCTAGCCTGCATCTTTGGAGAGAAGCACTTAGAAAACCCTCTGCTGGGCTGGGCGCGGTGGCTCACGCCTGTAATCCCAGCACTTTGGGAGGCCGAGGAGGGTGGATCACGAGGTCAAGAGATCGAGACCATCCTGGTCAACATGGTGCAACCCCGTCTGTACTAAAAATACAAAAAATTAGCTGGGCATGGTGGCGCGTGCCTGTAATCCCAGCTACTCAGGAGGCTGAGGCAGGAGAATCGCCTGAACCCAGGAGGCGGAGGCTGCGGTGAGCCGAGATGGCGCCATTGCACTCCAGCCTGGGCAACAAGAGCGAAACTTCGTCTCAAAAAAGAAAAGAAAGAAAAAAGAAAACCCTCTGCTTCTGCAAATCGGGACATCCCAGGCTGCTGCATGAAACACGCTTCTCTGGCATGAGTTACTTTCACCTTTTGAAAACACAGCTATGCAGACCGCTCCCATTGCTGCAAAGAACAAAAACCCCAGAGACCCTCTAAAGCCTGGTGTCTCTTCCACAAACTGTGCTTCTAATTCCTAAAAATAAAACAACTCACAGTTTAGCTTCCGGCTCACAGAAAGTAGGAGCTGATAGGAATAAGACCCCGATTCCAGGGGAGGGGACTTGTTAAAATGCAGTTTCGGATAGGGTCTGGGGTAGGGTCTGATGCTGCCTTTCTAACAAACTCCCAGGGGAAGCTGTCGCTGCTGGTTGGTGGATCATGCTTTAAGCAGCAACGATCTTGTTCACCCCCACCCTCCCCATCTTACAGATATGTAAACTGAGGCTCACAGAGTAGAAGGGAGCTGCTCAAGATGATTAGGAGCAACTAAATGGAAATCTGATCAGTTCCTGATAGGGGAACTGCCCTCTGAGCTCAAATTATGGGACACATGTCATCTTCTCTGTCACTCTGCTTGCCTGGGAGGATGGGCGAGAGAGGGGAAGACTAGGCCCATTTATTCCCTCTTCTGTTTCTATTGAGGCAACACTTCAAATCATTATTTGGGGCCAAGCGTGGTGGCTCACGCCTGTAATCCAAGCACTTTGGAGGCCAAGGCGGGCAGATCACCTGAGGTAGAGAGTTCAAGACCAGCCTGACCAACATGGTGAAACCCCATCTTTATAAAAAAAAAAAAAATCATTATTTGGATAGTAAACGCATCCCTTGGGTTCCTTTTATCCATAGAGTCTTTTTCGTTTCTGTTTTTGTTTTGTTGTTGATGTTGTTTTTAGACAGAGTTTTGTTCTTGTTGCCCAGGCTGGAGTGCAATGGTGTGATCTCGGCTCACTGCAACCTCTGCCTCTTGGGTTCATGCCATTCTCCTGCCTCTGCTTCCCAAGTAGCTGAGATTACAGGCATGTGCTGCCACCACACCCTGCTAATTTTTTTTTTCCGCTCTGTCACCCAGGCTGGAGTGCATTGGCACATCTCAGGTCCCTGCAGCCTCCGCCTCCTGGGATCAAGCAATTCTCTGCCTCCGGAGTAGTTGGGATTACAGGCACCCGCTACCATGCCCAGTGAATTTTTTTGTATTTTTAGTAGACACGGGGTTTCACCATGTTGGCCAGGCTGGTTTTGAACTCTTGATCTCAAGTAATCCACCCGCCTCGGACTCCCAAAGTGCTGGGATTACAGACACGAGCCACCACGACCAGCCAACAGTCTTAGATTAGCTTTTCCCCAAAAAACGTTGATGTGGGAAATTCCCACTGGGGAACCACATGCAGAGCCAAAGAGGAGAGACACTACTCTTCTCTGTGGTAACAAATTCACCCTCGCGGGCTCGCCCATCCCCAAGCAAAGCAGAGTGAATCTCGTTTGATCCTGCAGTGCCATCAAATCCAAATCCCTCCTCACCCCACAAATCAGCCCTGGGGGAGGGATGGTTTCAAAGCCTTTGCCAATTGCACTTGGGAGAGAGGCAGCTCTGAGACTATTTCATCCTCCTATTCATTCAACTCACATGGTCTCGGTACCCCATGGGTAACCGCTGTGCTGGTGCTGGGGGAAAAGGCGGGTAAGACCCTCACCCTCAAGGATCCCCCAAGTCCCGTCTCATGCAACAGGCTTAGAAATCTGAATAATACACATGACCCTCCCCGCAAACCAGATACGTCCTCATGAAAAGTCAACCCGTAATTGCTCATTTGAGATTAAATGTAAGAGTAAATAATTTAGCCACAATGACACATCTGGCAGGGGGTCCACACTTTTGGTTTCTCTGGGTCATATTGGAAGAAGAATTGTCATGGGCCACACCTAAAATACACTAACAGCAGCTAATGAGCTAAAAAAAAAAAAAAAAAAAAAAAAAGTTTGTGCGAAATTTTCATGATAGCCACCATCACGGATAAGCAAAAAGAGTCCTCCCATTCAAAGGGTTGGACACAGCTCATGCTGTCCAGTACGGTAGCCATGAGTCACATGTGGCTATGTAGATTTACACTTAATTATAATTAGACAAAATTAAACACTTAGTTCCTCAGTTGCGCTAGGTACATTTCAAGTACTCCATAGCTTGTATATGGTTAGGGGCTACTGTATTGGATATCACAGGTTGAGGACGCGTTTATTACTGCAGAAACTTCTACTGAACAGCTCCAGCTTAGGGCCTCAGTGCTCAGAGCAGTGTAGACGGTCTGGCACAGCTGCAACCCGGTTGAGAGCAACAGTTCTCACGGTGGCATTCCCGAACAGCAGGGTCACACTACCTGTCAGAAACACAGATTCTCAGCCCCACTGCAGACCTACTGACCTAATGACTCAGAAAAATCTGGGGGTGGGGTCCCGAAAGCTGGCGTAACAAACCCTCCAGGTGATTCTGATATATGCTTAAGTTTGAGAACGGTTAGTTACAGAGTATTCATTAAATCCCAAAACGACGCTTGTCAGCCATGAGTTAAGCGTCAACCTCCTAAATATTTGAAAGTGTATCAGGCTTTATCACAAGATAGATCCAAATTTAAATCTCAGACCTGCCACTTAAGGGCTGTATGTGTAACTGGCCAATCACTTAACAGTCTAAGCCTGCGTCTTTTCAGTTGTAAAGTGGGGAAATAATAGTACGTATGTCTCAGAGGTCTGTTAGATGGGATAAGATGCTTGCAATGCGTTTGACACTGGGCCGGCCCGAATTAAGGCTCTGTAAAGGTCAGTGTGTCTCCATCACCCAGGTCTGCCTCCCGGGCGGTGACGGATGCAGCTGCCATCAGACCGGCTTACTACATGGGCTTTTTGGGTAGCGAATTGGTAGCCCTGCGTCATCAGATGAGAGGTACATCTAAACAAGAGTTGCTTTCTGGAAAGCTTGTCACAGAGGACTTTATGCAGGAAACTCACCTCTGCTGGGCAATATATTTATGACCTGGGGAAAAAACCCAAAAATGACCTAATGAGAGTCCCTCACCGGGCTCTGGGCGAAAGTTCTGCCTGGATTATGTGAAGTGTGGCAGATGCACCAAGCCAGAGTCCTGGGGTCCTGAAACAGTAAGCCTCCTAGCAGAGAATTCAGGAGCGGATAAAGGGAGGTGCCTGCTACCTCAGAGGGCCAGGGTGTGGGAGGAGGTCATTTCTGCTCTGCAGCCTGGCTCATTGTATTATTCCAGGGGGATTTGCTTGTCTTTCACATTCAAGCAAAGCACAGCTCCCAAAAGAGGGGAGGGGAGGAAGGGAAGGAAGGGGAGAGGAAAGGGATTAAAAGATAAAATATGCCAGGTGCAGTGTCTCCTGCCTGTAATCCCAGCACTTTGGGAGGTCCAGGAGGGCAGATCTCAAGGTCAGGAGTTCGAGACCAGCCTGGCCAATATGGTGAAACCCTGTCTCTACTAAAACTACAAAAATGGCCCAAGTGTGATGGTGGGCGGCTGTAGTCCCAGCTACTCGGGAGGCTAAGGCAGGAGAATCGCTGAAACCCAGGAGGTAGAGGTTGCAGTGAGCCACTATACTCCAGCCTGGGCAACAGAGACTCTGTCAAAAAAAGAAGGAAAAAAGGGAGGAAGGGAGGAAGGGAGGGAGGAAAGAGAGAGAGAAAGAGAGAGAGAAAGAGAGAGAGAGAGAAAGAGAGAGAGAGATAAAATATGACTTGGTTTACCCATCCCAGTATTAAATCCCCACCCTTTGGGGGATTCCATGAATGAAAACACAGCACCTGCTGGGTGAGGGGCTGTGACAGAGGGGAAAGGGTGGGGGAAATGCAGCACCCCGGGAGCGGATCTATTTTTAGTCCCACTAACTTCCTCCTGGCCCCCAAAGGTCTTGCCCTGTTCTGCTGTTTGCTTCCTTCACATCAATGTTTTTTCTCTTCCCCACCATCCTCCCAGCTGCCGTGCTCCAGCTTTTGAAATGTTTAATTTGTTTTAATTACAAAATAAAATAATTTTTACCTCCCCTAGAGGGTTCTCTCTGGCCCTAAATTTCCTGTCAATTTCTTCTCCCTCTGCATCCACATCGGATTCATCAAACCCTTACTTAAGCTTATCTCATTCTGTCTTTGGAGTTCCTGAACACTTTCCACCTTGAGCCGTGGGCTCCTTGAGAGCAGGGACTCCATGAAAACATTTTTCTTCCCAACAGACCTTAGTTCAGTAGCTTGGCACACCAAGGCTGCCCAGTCAACACTGGACTGAGTGAACGTGTTTGCCAAGCGAATTTGGCTCTTTCCCAGCTCTGCAACTTTGAACTTTTTGTCCAATGCCCTCTATCAAAACAGGTGGATATATTTTGAAGGAGAAATTGGAGACATTAAAATAAGCAGATTTCAAAATATATATATTACTCTGTTTTTGCCATTTTAGCATTACCCAGCTGGAGCTGGAGTCGGTTGTCTCCCAGCATCATAAAGCAAGAGGGGAAGTCTTGTTACCAATACAGATGCTCTCAGGCCCAGCAAGTCCAAGGCCAGCCTGCCCCGGCTACAGTCTGGAGTGACTGGAGGCTGCAGCCAGGAAGGGTCCTGGCCTGTCCTGCTAATCCCAGGACTCTCTGGAGTGGGAACTGCACACTAGAAAAGGTAAGCCAAGCCCGGGTGCGGTGGCTCACGCCTGTAATCCCAGCACCTTGGGAGGCTGAGGCAGGTGGATCACGAGGTCAGGAGATTGAGACCATCCTGGCCAACATGGTGAAACCCTGTCTCCACTAAAAATACAAAATTAGCTGGGCGTGGTGGCACGTGCCTGTGGTCCCAGCTACTTGGGAGGCTGAGGCAGGAGAATCACTTGAACCTGGGAGGCGGAGGTTGCAGTGAGCCGAGATAGCGCCACTGCACTCCAACCTAGCGACAGAGCAAGGCTCCATCTCAAAAAAAAAAAAAAAAGTCAAGTGTCCCAGTTTCCCCTGCCCTCAGTCCCCAGGCCATAGACACCCAACACCTCTGAAATTCACTTATTCCCATAGGACAGGCCTCTCGCATGATTTCTGCAGGCATTTCTGGGACTTCCCACGGGTGCCTACACAAATCCTGTCCCAGCTCGTGCTACTGATATCTGGGCTTTCGCAGCCGCAGCCTCTCCCTGGGAGCTTAGCTAAGGTCCATCTCCACTCCTGCCCCTCATCCACCTGCTGCTATCTTTGTGCATGGCACAGGAAGGATCCTCCCCCAGCCCAGCCTGCCCTGGAAGCTGCCTCCTACCTCACACTGAAGGCAGCCCATCTTATCTGCATGGAAAGGGAGTGTCCGTGCTCGGTGACACGTTCCATAGCCAGGCGACCTGGCTCCCACGGTATGAGGGAGGCTAACAGAGAGGTTCATTCAGGACCCACAGGTTTGGGTAATGAACGATGCTCTGGCAGCTGGCTCCCTCTCCACCTTAAACCTCTCCTGACTGTCCCTCCGGCCCCAGCTTCGAGTCTGCATGGCACAGGACAGCTTCTTCCATGATAGGATTCCGCGCTCGGAAGTCCCATTGTCCTTTCCTGAATTTGAGCATCTGTCTGGCTTTCCCAGCCCATCAGATGGTCTGTCAACAAGTGAGCCTCATCTGGAAAGGCAGCTTAAGTTCTACCAGCTCAATCCAGGCTCCTCAGCCTCCTTATAAATCACCGGATGCAGTAGGTATTTCGAGACAGGAGCTGCCACCTGATGTCAAAGACAAGTCGACCCGAGTCCCAACTCCGGCTTCCCCAGGCACCACCCACAGAAGGCTCTGCCGGCTGGCTCTCCTCCAGGCAGGGAAAGTCCGTCAGGGTCAGGGGAGCCCAGGAGGCTGCCCCACCATGAGCCTTTCATTCCCAGTTCTCTGGGCAAAGTGGTGTGGGCTGGCTCCCCAGAGCCAGCAGCTAAAAGCTCAAATGATGCCAAGAGCAGCCAGATCACAGAGTTCAAAGACCTCAAAGGTAAGGTGAGCCTCTCTTGAGACTCTGAGTCAGAACTTGGAGCTACCCAAGTCTACTCACTGGGCTACACACCTCCCTGGCTGGTGGTGTGCACTGTACTGGCTTGGGAAGCGATTGTAGCAATAAACACTTCATCAATCCGATTTGTTAACTGAAAATACTAGCATCAGCAGTTGGCCTGGCATTTCTTCTGGCCTGAAGTTATTCTATGTGTGCCTACTTGTTTCTGAAGCTCAAGAAAAATTTCTGCCAGATGCGTCCTGCCGTCTCCCTATCACCCCTACCAGGGTCAAGACCTACATCACTCGTCATCGGGGTTATTTAATGGCTCTCTTTTCCCCATTCTCCCTGCTGGGGAGTTCCCGGCCCAGTGCAGGAAGGGAGGCTCATAGTCCCAGGAAGAGCTTTGTTTCAAAGTGGATAAAATCCGGGCTAAAGGAGAGCGAGGATGCCTGGAGGATGCCAAGGATCAGCAAAGGTGAGCATAGAGCAGGGTTCATTTATGAAGCACCTTCAGGGCAAAGGTAAGGAGTCTGGACTTTATCCTGAAAGCATGGGCGTGGGGGCACTGGCGGACAGGAGGAGCCAGAGGAGTGAGCTGATGTGTGCTTTCATGCTGCCAGGGACAGAGAGGAGGAATGGGAGGGGAATAGGAGTGCAGCCTCGAGGTCCCTGCTGGAATTTCATTAATCAATCCATGTTTATTATTAGTGCCTCCTGCGTGATGGATCTAGGCATTGAGACACAGCAGGAGACAACCCAGGAAAAGACCCTGCCCGAGATTAGGGTAGAGCTTAGGGTCCAGTTGTCGGAGAGAGGGTTTGCAGGAGGAAGAACAGAAACTAATAAGCAAGGAAATGCATCCCACATATGTCGGATCATACAAAGAGCTACAGAGAGAAATCAAGCAGAGGACAGGAGGTCTCGCTGATAAAGTGACTTTGGAGCAGGTGCCGGAAGGAAGAGACAATGGGGTTAGGAGATGCCATGGGACCAACCAGGCAAGGGGACACAGCAAAAGAAGGGTGTGAAGGGTACAGCAGCAGGGGCTGCAGCTTAGCGGTGAGGTCAGAGGGCAGAGGGGACACCACAGCTGGGGGGAGGGGAAGTTGAGGGTGATAAGATGTCAACACCCAGGTGGCTGAAACTGGGGTGGAGGCAAGGTGGAGGTGGGAATGGAGAGGAGGGATGTGTGTAGTGTTTGGAGCTGGGCATGCTGTAGAAACGATGCCTTACTATAAGGACACACGCACACGAATGTTCACTGCAGCACTGTTTACAATAGCAAAGACCTGGAACCAACCCAAATGCCCATCGATGATAGACTGGACGGGGAAAATGTGGCACATATACACCATGGAATATTACGCAGCCATCAAAAACGATGAGTTCGTGTCCTTTGCAGGGACATGGATGAACCTGGAAACCATCATTCTCAGCAAACTGACACAAGAGCAGAAAATCAAACACCGCATGTTCTCACTCATAGGCGGGTGTTGAACAATGAGAACACATGGACACAGGGAGGGGAGCATCACACAATGGGGTCTGTTGGAGGGAAATAGGGGAGGGGTGGGTGGTGGGGAGGTGGGGAGAGATAGCATGGGGAGAAATGCCAGATGTAGGTGAAGGGGAGGAAGGCAGCAAATCACACTGCCACGTGTGTACCTATGCAACAATCTTGCATGTTCTTCACATGTACCCCCAAACCTAAAATGCAATTAAAAAAATAAAATAAAGAAAATAAAGAAACGATGCCTTTCCCTGCAGCAGATGCCCGCTCGGCTCAGGGCTTCATTGACTGGCTGGTAGGTGAGAACGGCATTGAAGACCCCGTCACTGGATGTGGGGTTTGCAGTGCCGCAGTGCTGGGTTAATAAACCCTGCAGCAAGCTCTGTGCCATGCTCATCCCATCATGGCTTTCACCCTGACAACTAATCCCTTCGGAGTGATACCCCCAGCACAGCAAGCCCATGATCGCAGACTGCGTGGGCCCGACTTACAACTGTCATTAAGATTCTAGTGGCCAGAGGGAAGACAGGTAATGTGACGGGGGTCCAAGAAGGCTGGATTCCAGTTAAGTGGGCCACACCATACACACCTGGATGTGAAAGCAGCTCTCAAAACCAGAAGGCCCTGGAAAACATTATTGGAGTGGTTCTACATGTGGCTCTGTTCTGTGCGTTCAAACTATTTTTGTATGATAGAAATGTAATTCTAAAGCACCTGCTTTCCAAATTAAAGGAAGGAACAGGGGAACAGAGCACTGGAGAGACTCACCCAGAGGTCTTGAAAGCAGGGGGAGCCAGCAGCCTTAGCTGGAAAGGTCCAGAGGAATGTGTGCGTGCCTGCGTGTGTATGTGTGTGCGTGTGCATGCGTGTGTGTGTGTGTGTGTGTGTGTGTGTGTGTGTGTATGAGTGAGAGAGAGGGAGATTCCTCTGCAGAGCCTGACAAGCAGGCAGATCCACCCCACCCCTAGGGTTCTGACTCTAGGTTTGGAGCAGGAATTAGTAATCTGAATTTGCACACCAGCCAGACACCCTGAAAGATTCTTGTAAAGAATCATTCAGGTAAAGCCCTTCTAGAGGCACAGTGGAAAGGGGAAGATACGTTTTCTTCTCTCTACCAACTAAAGGAAAAACTACTTTTTCCCTTCACTGCTCCAATACTTTTGGCCACTAAATGTGTAAGGGATTTTCATCCCACGCAATTCTCCAGTTCTCGGTGCACAAGAAGTAGGTGCCCTACCATCCATTCGATTCTGATACTGTCTACCAGGAGTCGGCGCAGATGCCACGGATTGAGATCTGTGTTTAGAGCGGGGTTGGGGTTAGGGTCAGGGTTAGTCCACCATTGCCTTCCAGCATGTGGACTGTGAACTGGAGGCATCCTTCAACTGGAGACAAGGGCCTTGGGGCGGCAAAGGCCCTCTGACCTGGGCAAAGGCATATTCTGCTGAAAGGAGCAGGAGAGATGGGACAGGTAGGGCTCCAGTGCCAGCAAGATGCCTTCTGCTCCCAGAGCTGGGTGTCTTCAGGAGAGGCAAGGTTTAGAACAAAAGGTGATGGATTGGAACCAGCCTTAATGATGGATGGGAGAATGTGCTGTATTCAGAATGAATGAGGGGCCCACACAGGGTGTTTGCGGCTTTCACTCCCTGCTCCCGCATTCAGCACCTTGATTTCCCTTTGCTGCCATCTGTCCCTGAACTCTCAGTCCATGTGGCTAACTGGGGCTGACCCACCCACCAGGCTCCTAAGGTAGATGAGTGACCCGGCCTGGCCAATGGATAGGTACATTCCCTGGCTGCTGTGACTGGCACAGGGATGTTCACATGACCCAAGTCAAAGAAAAGGGACATTGGCTGGAGCTACTGGGAAAGCTGGATCTCATCCCACTGCGGTTGGCAAGGCCGGAGTTGCTGGGGCCACCTTTGCCTCTACACTGAGAGCGCCTCCCTGAGAGTGAAGCTTGCACAGAGGAATGTGGAGCCTAGAGAAGAAGAAAGCTCACACCTGAGCACCCAGACCCACCAATACCTGAGGCTACCACTATCCCTGGACTGTTCAACTACCTGAGCCAATACGGTTTCTTTTTTGTTTAAGCCAATTTGAGTTGTGTTTTTGATGTTCACTATGGAAACAATCGTAACTAATAAGGAGCCAAAGGGGAAGGAAAAATGAAGATTAGTTCTTTACAAGTCTTTTTGCTCTCGTAAAATGTTTATCTAATTAATGAGGCCTCCTATTACTTTATTCGAAAAGACTTCTTTTCCTCAATTGTGTGGTGTCCCCCAAACAGGCACATCCCTAGAAAATGCGACCCACATCAGAAAGAATGAACATCATCACTAGCACTAAGGCTGACAACTATTGCATGAAGAACTATGCCAGAACCACCAACGGCCTACTCCCTACCATATCCCAATCCGTCTTCCACAGACCCACCAGCATGGATCGCGGCATGTTTTTGCTTAAAACCCTACAAGGGCTTCCTGTCCCACCCAGCATGAAGTCAGAGTCCTTTATCCAGCCCCATGTGGCCTGACCCCTCTGCAGCCTCACCTGCACTTTCCACTCATACAACATGGGCCTGTCGTTTCCCTGAAGATGCCAGGCTTGATTCTGCCCCAGGGACTTTTTACATGGGGTCCCTGCAGCCTGGAAAGCTTTCCCTATTCCACTCATCCCGAGGTCCCAGCCTAAAGTCCTGTCTTTACAGATGCTTTTCCTGCCCTCTTCTTCCCATCTGAAGGTTTTCTCTATCAATGCCCTTTGTAGCATCCTGGTTATTTTCTTCACGCAGTTTATAACCTTATATTCGCTAATGAGTTTGCTTATTGTCCATACGTTTCATGAGGGGAGGGATTTGGCCCTTGGTGATGCTGCTGGAAGTGTGGTCCGGGGCCCAGCAATATCAGCATCACCTGAGCGCCTGTTAGAAACCAGGGCTCTTGACCCAGGACACTGATTGGCAATCTCCAGTGACTAATGCGCACAGTGAAGTTTGCACACTTCAACTTCTAAGGGTCCTTCCTCGACTCTAAGACACCTTCTGCCCTCATCCTCCCTGACTGGGTTCCATTCCCCCTTCCCCCAGTTGCATTAATATTAACCAGTGGGGCCACCAAACACAGTGGATGCCCTGAAAAGTTTCTCAAAGAGCTGGGGGCCCCAGCGGGCTTATGCAAGAGCCCCGAGACAGGCGTGCAGCCCACGAATGAGCCCCTTCGGCTCGGACCCAACAAGAGGCCGATTTGCTGGCACCTGCTGTGCCTGGAAGCCAGGCTGGAATGCCATGAGGCAGGGCCTGGCAGCAGTTCAGAGAGTGCAGCCTTCCCCCCGGGCTCCTGTTCTCAGGCTCATACAAACCCAGGAAGGGCAGAGACAGGGAATGTTTGCACAGCAGACAGACTTTCTCTGCTCCTCCCTCTGCCCCGCCAGAGTGGAGTCGAAAGAGCATGCTTGATTTTAGTTCAAGTTTGGGCCAGAGTCCTCCTTTGATCTGAGAGGCTTGTCTTCTCCTGGGTTATTTATTTGTAGAAACCACTCTGGTTTCCTGTGACTTCAAATACACCTACACGAAGCCACTGGCAGGTGGGGTTCTAACGCACAGGCCTGTTTTACGGCCCTGGGAGCCGCCAGCTCCTTGTGATGGGATCAGTTACCTGGATCCCTGCTCGCAGGTGAAATTTACAGCCCTGGGCTATAGAACAAAAGTCCCTGTTCTATGGAAGAAAATGGGTTCTGATAAAACTAGCCAGGAGGAGTGGCCAGCAACAGGGAACCCTGGGTTCTAGGCCTGGGAGACCTTGGCAGGCCTTCCCTGGGCTTCAGTATTCCCTCTGTAAAGTAAGAACCAGGGAAACGCGTATTTTAGTGCTTACTCAGGGCCAGGGAGCTGTGACAGATATGCAGAGACGACAGTTACTGATTGCATAATCTCAGCTCGAAATGCTGAGCTCCGGGACCCCTGACTCACCACTAGGGGACCCCAGGGCTCCACAGAATTGCTTTTCCCTCCAACCCAACATTTTGCTATGAAAATTTTCGAACACACAGCCAAGCTGAAAGAATTTCACAGTGAACATGAATACAACCACAACCCAGATGCTACCAGTAACATCTTCCTGCTTTATTGCATATCTATCTATCCATCCAGAAATCCATCTTAGTTTTTGGATCCATTTCAAAGTAAATTACAGACACCACCACCACATTTACCCTTAAACACGTCAACCTGCATATTCTTAACTAGAGTTCCATATTCTTTTTTTTTTCCATCTTTTGAGGGAAAATTGTGCGTGTAAATAAAACACACGCCTAAACTGTACACTTGCTGAGTTTTGACAAATGCATATGCTTCTGAAACCCAGATCCCCAGAAAGGTACAGAACATTGTCGTCCCCCTAGAAAGTTCCCTCATCGCCTTCCCAGTGAATTCCAAGTGGCAACCACTCTTCTAGGTGAGAAACACCAGAAACATTCCATAGATTCACTTTGCCTCTGCTAGGACTTCATGTAAATGGAATGATCCAGTATGCGGACCTTTGTACAAGGCTCTGTCACTCAGCATGTTTTGGGATCCACCCATGTTGCTGTGTATCAGTAGTTCATTTCCCAGAACTGCTAAGGAATATCCAATTGCATTAATATACTCTACTACACACCTGCCTTACTATTACTGCTTCAGGGAGGGCCAACAAAATGGAATTTGGGAGCAAGAAGATGGCACGCGCTGGGCACTGTGGCTCACACCTATAATCCCAGCACTTTGGGAGGCTGAGGCAGGCAGATCACTTGAGGTCAGGAGTTTGAAACCAGCCTGGCCAACATGGCGAAACCCATCTCTACTAAAAACATAAAAATTAGCCAGGCGTATTGGCGCATGCCTATAGTCGCAGTTACTCGGGAGGCTGAGACAGGAGACAAACCCGGGAGGTAGGAGCCTGAACCCATGAGGCAGAGGTTGTAGTGAGCAGAGACGGTGCCACTACACTCTAGCCTGGACGACAGGGCGAGACTCCGTCTAAAAACAAACAAAACAAGGCACAACTTTGCTACCAAAATGCAGCCAGAAGGAGCTGTGTTTGCCACTATCCTCCAATCCAACAAGATGCTGTGGAGGCAGATGTCCTCAGCTCAATTCCCAGTTCCATCACTCACCTGCGGTGTGACCCTGGGCGAGCCCTGGTACCTCTCTGCTCTGCAGCTTCCTCATCTAAAAGATGCTGGCAACAACAGGACCTTCCTCAAACAGCAGTTGGGAGGAAAAGCACTGGAAGGGATCAGGGAGTTTCTGGCATGTTCCATAAATGTTACCATATGTTGGTGAGGAGGAGTTTTCACTTTTATTTTCATTTATTTATCTTTTGAGACAGTGTCTCACTCTGTCTCCAAGAGTTTCAGTGCAGTGGCATGACCATATCTCAGTCCAGCCTCAAACCCCTGTGCCGTCCTTCCATCTCAGCCTCCCGAGTGGCTGGGACTACAGGCACACACCACCACACCAAGCTAACTTTTAATTTTTTTTTTTTTATTCTACATCATGTTGCTCAGGGTGGTCTTGAACTCCTGGACTGAAGTGATCCTCCTGCCTTGGCCTCCCAAAGGGCTAGGATGACAGGCATGAGCCACCACGCTCTGCTGAGCTTTGACTTTTAAAAGATACAGTCTGATGCCTGCATGTACCAGTTAGTGGCTCTGCAAGGCTTGGAAATTTCTGTACGTTGTCTTTAAAGCAGGCATGGCTTCATTCTTTATTATAACATTATCTCGTGGATTTATTTTTCCTCTTTCTGGTTTTCTCCTTTCCCTCCCCACGACTTCCCTTTGACATTTTTAGGCTAAGATTCCTGTCCAGCATATAAGGCTATTAAGCACCTTCTGCATAACCGAGGTTTCGAGAAGATTCAAAAAGATGACGTATACAAGATGTTTAGGGAAGCTCCTGGTTTGCAGTTAGCTCTCTTACGTAAAAGTTGTTTTCCATTGTTAGTTGTGTTCTACAAAAAAACAGGGCAGAGACTGATTTGCTGAAAACAAATGTGGATGCTCAAAGAATACCTTTGAGAGAGTCTTGCCCTGAGAAATCAGGACACCAGGCTCACAGGTCAGCCCTGCCCTCCCTGCCCTACAGATGCTATTAAAAATGGAATTCAAGGGAGCAACGGCAAATTGCCTGAAGCATCTCCTGGGCCTTCAGCCTGGTCTCCCAGGGGCTGCAGCCCACGCCTGGTTTATAGCCAGGGAAAGCTGCCAGGCAGTGAGCAGAGCCCCCCCCCCCCCCCGCCTCAGGTTCTGGCCACATTTGCAGAGCTGAGCTGTGGCCCAGCACGCTGGCCTAGGTTCAGTTCTGGTCAGCCTTGTTACTTAAGATCTTCCAGAAGCTTCCGTTGGAAAAAGTGATTCCTTGCTTTTCTCCGTAAAATGAGAGAAAGTGGTCCTGGCAGAGAGAGGAAGTGGCACTGTCACATCTCAGGGCAGGCCTCGCTGGCTCACGGAGGGCCTGCAGAGGCCCAGGGAACAGTGCCTGGTTGGAATCTGAACACAGATGTCTCTGACTCCAGCTTCTTCCTGCCTCTGTCAGTTTCCTCCTGGGTATTAAATCTGAAAATTGTGCTTCCAGCACCTGGGTCTAAGAAATAATCTTAAAACATCAAGCCCATGACTTGTCCCAAGGTCCCATAACAAAGATTCAAAACAAGATTCAACTCAAGGCTGGTGTATCACATATTAGGTTGAACCATACAAAATTGTCCATATTCAACGGTCCTGATCCCCAAAAATGTCTGTTCCATACAAGTCAACCTATATGTTTATTCAGCCGCTCTCTTTTTTAAGACGGGGTTTCACCATGTTGGTCAGGCTGGTCTTGAGCTCCCAACCTCAGGTGATCCACCTGCCTTGGCCTCCAAAGTGCTTGGATTACAGGCGTGAGCCACCCACCTGGCAACAGCCATTCTTAGGTATACACCATTGTCCTTAAGTCTGGGAGGGGGCTAGGGGGAGCAGAGAGATGAGAAAACAATGCTTGCCCTTACAGCTTATCTTCTAGACCCCTTGGAATCTAATCTCTCTGTTCTGATTTTCTTTCTCAAGCAGTCCTACTTCTTACGAGAGCCAAGCCATTTGAATTGGGTCAATTCCCTTCTTAGGGCGTCAAAGACCACCATATTGCAAGCCTTCCCAAAGCTCTCCCCGGAGCCAGGGTTTCCACTCTGTTCCAGCGCCCTCTCTGTGATCTGCCCTTTCACAGGATGGATCTTTAGAGTCACACTTGCTCAGCAAGCTTTCTAACTTCTAGGTCAAACAGACTGGACCGGGCGCACAACGGACCAAAGGTGGGTGGATTATTTTTCTCCTCGTTCCAGTCCCTACTTGTGGCCTGGCTTTATTCCTGCCTTTGATGCCAGGAGACACTACCCATGTCCTCACCATAAATCTAAGCCCTGTGCTTTCTTCCCCCTTTCCATTTGACTAAACGTAGCTCAACTTGGTTTACAACCAAGTTTTGCAACCAAAAGTCTTAGTTCTTCAGCCCATACATGAGTGATTGGACTTTTATCTCCCAGGATCTTAAATGGGCATTGGAATTTTCAGCCACAACAAACTTTTCTGCACCGATTTCTACCCTATTCTCAATGTTTCTCCTGTGCTGACGGTCCCATCGCTGGTGGCCAGGACTTTGTAAGAACAGAGGAAGTCATTCTCATGACTCACCCGGTATCCCAGGGCTGGACGGGAGTGAGCTGTGCAGGCTTGAAGGACTCACGAAGATGGTGCATGCGGGTGTGGGCCACCGGGACACTCTGCCCCTCAGCTATGCAGGTGCCTATGAGGAGCTGCTCTGGTGTGTTTACCATTCAGTCTATGTTGGAACAAAGACAAGCTGAAAATCAAATAAACGCCTTCCAGACACTTAACGCTGCACACACTCTATCTTCCACCTCCTTCAGGACTGAAAATGAGATAAGCACCACCTTCATTGGCTGCCCTCCAGGGTCCTGGCACAGGAGAAAGGGAGGGGGTGAGACTATCCCTCAAAGTATGTTGGGACATGAAAAACAGAGGCGTAAACCCGTCTTTGAATGGAGAGAAACGATAGGTGTATATTTTAAACCATGCTTCAGTGTGAAAGATGATGGCAGAGGAAATGGCAGTTAGCTGAGTCAGAACGTTTCCAATGCCGTAAAAGCAGATGCCGTCTTCGACATGAAACTCTTCAAAGTAACGGCAGAAACGTGATGACTTTTGCACCAACCTAGAATAACGTTGCTGTTACTAGTTATTAACTGTATCTCTCCAATTTAAAAAAACACATTGGAAGTCGCCAGAGTCCAAAGAGGTTCCGATTCTGATGTAAATGACACCCTCTGACAGCCTTCTGAGTGCCAGCCGTCAGGCGTTTACTTACTACATGGTTTAACTCCCATCACATCTCAGAGGTTAAGAGATTTGTCCAAATTCACATAATCGGCAAGGTGTCCATCTGTTCCAGGGTCCAAGCTATCCAAGTTTCAAGCCATTGCATTTTCTTACCACTCTTGCTGCTCCAAGAACTAACAGTCTCACCAGAAGAGCAGCGAACTCTCAATCAGGCGCCCCTTCCTGCCCAGCAAACTCTACCTCCTCCCACTCTTGCTCTTGAGCTCACCCTGTCCCCCAAAAGTTCTACCACAGCCTTCTGCTTCCTCATTATCTCTTCGGCGCAGCATCTCTCTATCCTGACATCCACGGGGCCTCCCGATAGCCAACTGCAGTCTCCTCCTTCCAATTCATCACCTACACTGCTGCCAGGACGGCATTTCTCAAAGGCAAATCTTGTATTCTACACCCTTCCGAAACCTGTGTTGCTGTATGAGCTTCCCAAGAAGTGGCCCCTAGGTGATTGTCTACTCAACCTCACCTGCTCCCTCTCTTCCAGCCCCACGTCACTTTCTAATTTACACTCTAGACCACACTAGACCACCAGACGACCTCCCGCCCGCCCAATGCCCGACGTGAGCACGTGGTCTGTGCCTCTTATCACACTGCTGTTTCTGCTGGAAGGCTCTTCTCCAGGTCAATGTCTGGAGGAACCCCACTAACCATTAAGCTTTTAATACACTTCCAAGGGGAATGAATCACCCTCTTTCTTATTTCCCACCTCTATTCAGCATAGGTCTCTTATTATTATAGAATTTTATTACGTGGATTTTCCATGCTACAACATGAACTACTGGAGGGCAGGGAACCTTATTTTCTTCCCTTTTCTGTCTCTGATTGAGGGCCTGGCCCAGAATAGGGATTCAGTAAATGCTCGTCGGATGAATCACAGAATCAGTGCTCAACAGATCAATGACCAAATGACTCATGTTAACCCCCAAAAGAACCTCACCTGGAGTGGGATTAGATTTGTCAGCTAATCACTGGCCGCGTCCCGGTCTCCTGTTCACACTTCGTTTGCTCCCTGGCCCTGCTGTGGAGTTGGGGTGGCCCCAGAACTGTCTGACCACCTCCCCTCCTCTATGCCCTGCCTTTCCCTCTCCACACGGTCACTCCAGGGGCTCCCATGAGGGCTAGCACCAGCCCGGCACTGGCCCCTGCCAACTGGCCCACAGGTGAATGCCTGACTTAAGCCAGACCAATGGGTTGCTTCCCTGGGATCCTGGGCTTGGAGCTAGAGAGAGTCTGAAGTCAGTCTCACTGACGTGGTTCAAGTTACTCAGTACAAGACAGCAGCCCCACGAGCTGCTCCATGCAGTGCCCTGTGGGCACTAGAGCCCTGCATCCCTGCTGCCAGTCATCCTTGAGTCTGCCTCCCCCAGCGGTCTTTCCAGAATTTCATTTCTCAATCCTACCTGAGATTCTCTGCCCCTTCACCCTCTCTGTTGGCTTGTTAATTGGAGTTGGGTTTCTGTCACTGACAATCCCAAAATGCTGACAAGTAAGGGGGCCAGCACGCAGCTTTGCTGACAGACCTAGCAGAAAACTGAGCCAGGCTACAGCTGAGTCCATGGAAATCACTGCAGTGAGAAGCGGCCCCCTTCCCTCCCCACCGTCAACTTTAGAGGCAGCAAAGTCCCTGATAACACAGCTTCTCCTCACCCACCCTACAGGACATGTCTCCTTGGAAAAATAAAAAGAAGATGATGGCTGGCCGGGATGGCTCATACCTGTAATCCCAGCACTTTGGGAGGCTGAGGCGGGTGGATCACTTGAAGCCAGAAGTTCAAGACCAGCCTGGCCAACATGGTAAAACCCTGTCTCTACTGAAAATACAAAAAATTTAGCTAGGTGTGGTGGTGCGTATCTGTAATCCCAGCTACTTGGGAGGCTGAGGCATGAGGATCACTCGAATCTGGAAGGTGAAGGTTGCACTGAGCTGAGATTGCACCACTGCACTCCAGCCTAGGTGACAGAGTGAGACTATCTCAAAATAAATAAATAAATAAAAGAGGCCGGGCGCAGTGGCTCACGCCTGTAATCCCAGCACTTTGGGAGGCTGAGGCAGGCGGATCGACTGAGGTTAGGAGTTCGAGAGCAGCCTGACCAACATGGTGAAACCCTGTCTCTTAAAAAAAAAAAAAAAGACGACAACGATGATGATGTCAATAAAGAAGCTGCCACCACTCTGTCCTTCTACTCATGTCTAAAACCCCTGACTAGGAATAACTCCCCTGGCCAGCTCCCACCAGAGACAGCCCTCTGGCCCCTCCGACATGCACCTCCCACCTCTCCCACCCCTGACCCTGACATTTCCCTCTTCTGCCCATCCCCTTCCTGGACGGCCATAGCAGCCTCCTCTCCCTGCAGACCACTTTGCCAACAGAACCTTCCCCAGACACATATTCAGCATGCTCCAGTCTTGTTCTAAAGCTCAGTGCTGCCTTCTCCCCACACTGCCGCCTACAAACTCTTGATGGCTTAGCAGAGGGTGGTTCTTACCTAACTCATTACACTTGAGCCGGCTCATCTCTAGCGTGTGTCAGGCACTGTGGGCCATGCGTTCTCTCTTGGGTCACACTTGAGCATCTCGCCTCTCTACCTTCACTTGCTCCGCGCCCCCTGCCTGGAATTCCTTCCCACTTACTCGGGTATTTCACTTCCTTCAGTATCTTTCAATCTGGCCTCGTTTTTGAGAACCTCTCTGATAACATCAATTGATAGCCAGCTTCCTTGTTAACCACCCGCTCGCACACTCTCTCCCTCTCTCTCTCTGTCTCTCTCTGGTGTTCATTCTGCTCAACCACATGGGACATTCAGATTAAGAGGAGCCTCATTCACTTCATTTGTCCAGCACACGAGTAACCGGAGCTGGGCCTAAGGAGTGAACTGGGCCGGGAGCTCTCAGGTCACTGGCAAAGCCAGTAACCGATCCCACGGCGTGAAGTGGGTGAGCAAGAGGGAGGAGGCCAGGGTGACTCAGGGCTGGAGCAGAGAGTGGGCTCCTCGCCAAGACAATGGGGAGCAGGTCCCCAGCTGGCTGGAAGTTCCTGCTGAATTGGAAATGCTTTCAGGTGGCCGAGCGCAGGGGTGCAGTGGGTACTTGTAGAGATGGGTCTGGACATCAAGAGAGAGGCATGGCCTCTCGATATTTTAAAGAGATTGGCCAGGTGCAGTGGCCCATTCACTTATAATCCCAGCACTTTGGGAGGCTCAGGCAGTACCTGAGGTCAAGAGTTCGAGAGTAACTTGGCCAACATAGTGAAACCCCATCTCTACAAAAAATAGCCGGGTGTGATGGTGCACACCTGTGATCCCAGCTATTTGGGTGGCTGAGGTGGGAGGATCACTTTAAACCTGGGAAGCAGAGGTTGCAGCGAGCCAAGATCGCACCACTGCACTCCAGCCTGGGCAACAGAGCGAGACTTGCTCTCTCTATCTCTCTCTCAAAACAACAACAACAAATAGTTTAAAGAGATCCCTGAAGCCTGTGTGTGTGTGTGTTCATCAGAGGACACGCTGACTCTGAGGAAGTTGGGGCCCGAGTTCTGGGAGCATAGAAAAGATCACCTGTGACCCTGCAAGGTTCACTTTGCCCTTCTTAGCGGCTGCACCCCACATTGCAGAGCTGACCCTGCTTTCAGAAGCTGGGGAAACCGGATTCTTGGGTGCAGGAAGCTGCACCTGGGAGCCCATTCTCATCCGTGAGCAGGCTGTGCCCCAGGCCATCAAGAGATGGCTTCCTTCCTTTCCTGCTGATTATTCCTGGAAGAATAACCCCACGAGCGATCCTCCATTAATGGGATGACGTGAACCGAACTTCAGCCCTCTCCCTAGAAATGCCAGCCACCGCCTGAGTACCAGCCAGGGAAAAAAGGCCCCACAGGCTTAGGGCTGGCCTGCTGAGGCTCTGCCCTTCCCCACAGCTGTTCCTGAGCCACAGGTCTATAAACGTATTACAAGGTGTCGAGTGGATTGTGAGGTCAACCCAAGGTGTCAGAGCATGGAGCAGAAACAGCTGAGGGGCGGCTGTCCAGGAACTAAATCTCTCATCAGTCTGTTTCCCAGAACTGTGGCACATAAGTGGCTTCTCTACAGGAAAAAGGTTGGCGGAGGCCAGGTGATGAGGCCAGATAGGCGGAGTCCATGCAGCTTGTGGAGGCCGGAATAAGAATATGATACCTCAGCCCTTCTAGACCTCGGTTTCCTGCAGGGATCCTTCTCAGATTTTTCCCAAGGCTTTTTTCTGATAAATCACCCAATTTCCGTTTTATCTAGGTCATCTCCTCCTTAAAAGTTCTGAAGATCATCCTCTCCACTCACCCTGCCACATTTGAGGACGGCGCTCTGTGTCCCACTCTTGAGGACCCCTGCAGAAGGCATTTGAGGAGAGGCATTTGCTGGAGAGCTGTGCCTCGGGACTTCACCGTCTCTGAAGATTACAGAAGGAATCTCAGGAAGATCTGAGCATCTCCACGGCTCGCTGTTTCATCTTCTGCTCCTGGCTCCTCCCGGCCGGGCAGCGACACTGCTACCTGGCCAGCAAGCATCCTGCCACAGCAACCTTCTCTACTTTGACATCCTGAAGAAGTCCATGGTTTTGCCAGAATGAAAGCAGGTGGTCCCAGCATCAGCTTTCTGAGCCCATGGAGTGAGGACCTGTTTTCTCAGTAGCCTTGCCGGCCACCGCCTTGGTGACTAGGATCATCACGCAGACACAAATTGCAGCTCTTTGTCAAAGGCATCTTGCTGGATGAAATACCTGGAATATCTGATTTTGGGGCCCTACTCCCAGGTGGCACAGCAGTGAAGGGACTTGATCTCCACTTTCTTCACAACATGGTCCTGAGTCGCTGCTGGAGCTGCCGTGAGCCCTGAGTGTACCCGACCCCGGGGCTGCCGTGATCCCCGAGTGTACCCCACCCTGGAGCTGCCATGAGCCCCGAGTGTACCCCACCCTGGGGCTGCCGTGAGCCCCGAGTGCACCCCACCCCGGAGCTGAATGAGCCCCGAGTATGCCCCACCCCGGGGCTGCCGTGAGCCCCGAGTGTACCCCACCCCGGAAGCTCTCTGTTGACTCACGTTTGCTTTCCTGGTGTAATTTATTGATGCCGCCCGTAAAGCCCTAAGTTTACTCCTCACTAGTTTCCAAAAGCTTCATCAGGGCCGAGTGCAGTGGCTCACGCCTACAGTTTCAACACTTTGGGAGGCCAAGGTGAGCTGATCACTTGAGGCCAGGAGTTTAAAACCAGCCTGGCGAATATGGTGAAACCCCACCTCTACTAAAAATACAAAAATCCGGCCGGGCGTGGTGGCTCACGCCTGTAATCCAAGCACTTTGGAGGCCAAGGCAGGTGGGTCACCTGAGGTCGGGAGTTCAAGACCAGCCTGACCAACATGGTGAAACCCCATCTTAAAAAAAAAAAAAAAAAGAAAAGAAAAGAAAGAAAAATACAAAAATTAGCTGGGCGCAGTGGTGCACACCTGTAATCCTAGCTACTTGGGGGCTAAGGTGGTAGGATGTGTTGAGCCGGGGAGGTCAAGGCTTCAGTAAGCCAAGATTGCGCCATTGCACTCCAGCCTGGGTGACAGAGACCACCCACCCCACCCCCAAAATAACCAAAAGCTAAATAAGAATTGCCTGGAGAACTTCTAAAATACACAATTTCCTAAGTCCTTTCCTGGAGATCTTCATTCTGGACGTTCTGGGATGGGACCCAGGACTTGATCTTTTAAAAATGTGCTCGGGGATTCCAACACACAGCCAGCAAATGGCAACTACTGACGGGAGCCCCCAAGCCTTGTCACCAGAACAAGAGGGATTATTAGGCTCTCGCATCAACAGCTGAGTCGCTGAGCCAGGAATTAGGACTTCACACGGATGCTTAGAAAGCTTCCTTTTCATTTCGGTCACCTTTGATCTTTCCCATCTTGAGCTTACCACTCAAATCCTCCCCCACCGAGCGGCATCGGGCCACTGGCAGGAAGGCCCTTCTCCCTTCCATACGGCTTTGAGCAAAGAGACGACACTGTCTCCAAGCTGCTGTTAGTCACCAAGTTCACTCTTGGCCCGTTTCCTGGGCCTGCACACATCCTGTTTGAACATCAATTCCCTTGACCCAAATGGCCAGGCACATGAATAGCTGCTCCAGAGGCCTCTGACCTTCAACCCTGATTAGTGTAGGCTAAGGACGACCAACGGGTGACCCACCCAGCAGGTGAAGCACAGGAAAAGTTTTCCTGGGGAGGAAAGGCCTGCCTCAGGATACTTGGAAACCCTCAGGATACTTGGAAACCCGCAGGACAAGCCTGACTGACCCAGAGAGACAGCGAGGGGGGGAAGAGTGCACTGGTTGGTTGAGTAACTTTAAGTGAACAAGTCAATGCATGTCCCACAGGGACCTATGTGCGTGAGTTAATGGGGAGGGGGGAAACGTCCATCTCCGTAACAGAAACCCTCTGGGCCTAATACGGCCAAAGGGTTAGATGGAAAGTGGTCCCTGACTGTCCCTCCCAAGTGTCTCCCCTTTCCCTCTGCCACCTGGCCGGGCCCAAAGCAAACTGGTCTGTATGGAGATTAACACTTAGGTGGGTGGATAAAGGAAGCGCCCGTCCCTAAGCCTGGAAGTGAGGTTTCGGGGTGGGGGTAGGTGTAGCAGAGGGCATTCGTGCCCAGAACAGGGTCAGGCTGAAGGGGATGAGGTGTGTAGAATGCGGGTGTCAGGAGTTTTCCAGATCTAGAGGGTGGCGGGAGGAGGGCACAGGCTGTGTGTCTGCTGGCTTCACTAATTACCTGGTGTGTCTCTGCATGACACGCCAGGGTCTGAGCCTGCTCCCATATTCTCTGTTCCCATATAGCCCTGCCTAGTGACTCGATCCAGCTCACTGACAGGACTTTCCACTCAGTTACGGCCTGCCTGCCTCATCCCAGGGCACAGCCAGAGTCACTGTGGGAGTGTTAAAGGCTGGAATGCTTGCTGTCCCAGGCTCCAGTACACCAAGATCAGTTCACGGCACTGTCTGTCTTCCCTGGATGAAGACCAAGGAGGAGGCCAGAGAAGACCAGAAAATCAGGACAAAGAGGAAGGCGATGATCAGCATTTCCCATATTTTCTCGATTACGACCCCCTGACAGGTTTTTTAGTGCTATGTCACATACCACCTGCATCATTCACCCTGTAGGTAGCACGGTATTTGCTCAATATATTTCTGGATTTTTTTTTTTTTTAAACAGGGTCTCACTTTGTTGCCCAGGCTGGAGTACAGTGGTGTGATCACTGATCACTGCAGCCTCGACCTCTCAGGCTCAAGAGATCCTCCTGCCTCAGCCTCCTGAGTAGCTAGAACCACAGGTATGCACCACCACACCTGGCTAAGTTTTAAATTTTTTGTAAAGACGGGGTCTAGCTATGTTGCCCAGGATGGTCTCAAATTCTTGGGCTCAAGCAATCCTCCTGCCTCAGCTCACGAAGTGCCATCACACCCAGCCTGAATATATTTCTGAAATATATTCCTCCTCAGATATTGGCTTCATCTCCCAACGCATAATTGTCAAATCACTGGTTGTGTAGAAAAATCTAACTTTAGGCATATGTTAGTTTAAAATCATTTTTTAAATTTAATTATAAATTTTAAAAATTATTACTTTTTTTTTAAGAGACGGGGTCTCACTATGTTGCCCAGGCTGGAGTGCAGTGGCTATTCACAGGCGCGATCCCACTACTGATCAGCACAGGAGTTTTGACCTGCTCCATTTCCAACCTGGGCCGGTTCATCCCTCCTTAGGCAACCTGGTGGTTTCCTGCTCCCGGGAGGTCACCATATTGATGCCGAACTTAGTGCGGTCACCTGATTGGCATAGCGCACTACAGCCCCGAACTCCTGGGCTCAAGCGGTCCTCCAGCCTCAGCCTCCCGAGTAGCTGGGACTGCAGGCACGCGCCACCGCACCCAGCTAAAATCATTTTACAAATCACTCATGCTTAGGAGCATCTGGATGAGCTGATTTGAAGGTCCTTCTAACATTAAAGAATAAATGAGGAGTGGATATGGTGTGTACTGGGTTCTGGGGCTCTGAGCCCTGCCATGGGCACCCTGGGACTGGGGCCGTGCCCTGCTCTCCCAACCCAAGGCCGGGGCACCTGGCTTCTCTCCGGCTCCCGCCCCATGCCCGAGTCCTCACGGTGCTTCTACAGCAGCCCTGATACCTGGGCATGGCTTCCTCATTCCATGCTATCTTCTGTCACTTTGGGGATGGTAGACCCTGAAACTGGATGGGGAGGACACAGGAAGTGGGAGGCGGCCCCATTCTGCCACCGTGGAGCCACTGGTCAGGTCCAACTGGCTTAAGAGAGCCCCAGCTGAGATGAGTAGACATTCCTCTCTGAGCTGCCTCAGCTCTGTGAGTCATCCTGGGGGGTGGTTTTCAGGAACACGGTCCTACCATGGAGGCAATGGCCACCCGAGAACCCCAGAGAGGAAGGCGCGGGGCAAAGCAGTCACCTGGCTAAATTTGGAAGAGGGGCCTGCAGCTGTTTCCACCCACTCCTGCCCCCTCATCCTGGCATTAGGCTTCCTTTTTTTTTTTTTTTTTTAATCGCCTTTGCTCCTCGCCTGAGCATTGCCAGCTATTTTCCCCAGGAGACATTAAAGCAGGGCACCGGCGGGCTGGAGGGCGCAGGCGGGCTGGGGGGCACAGGCAGAGAGGCCCCGAGGCAGCTGCAGCTCATCCCAGGCAGGGGGAGGGTGTGACGAGGCTGGGGGCACACAGGCAGGAACTCCACGCCCATTGCCCAGCTGCTCCGGATGCTGGGTGTGAGTGCCAGGGAGGCTGGCCCAGGGCTGGTGGACCTACCTGAGTGGCAGCTGGGTGGCAGCCTCAGTGCCCTGCCTTCCAGGGAAGTGGCGGTGCGAAGCTGGCTTGCCCAGGAGCAGGGCCCATGGAGAGTTAAGGATCTGCAGCTGAGTTGAAGCGACACAAACAGGGGCTGCATTCTCATCTGGCTCTGACACTAATTCACCAGGAAGCCTTGGGCAGTGACTGGTTGCTCCCTGCCTCAGTTTCTTCTTCTGTAAAACAAGGAGGGGTCTCATACTTTCCCAAGTGCCATGCCACCGGGATCCTTGCTCTTCTCCGGAGTGAGGGGCAGGCCTCTCTCTTGGCACCTGGGTGGGCTGCTGGGGGCTGGGTGACAGAGCGCCCAGAGGAAAAGCCCCTTCATGATCTCAGCATGTGGTCTCCACCATGAGCTGATAGAGATGGAGGGACACGTCCAGCTCCATATAGAAACCCTCTGAGACTGATACCGCCAAAAGGTTAGAAGGAACTGTCCGTGACTGTCCTTCCCAAGCGTCTGTCCTTCCTTCTGCAACCTGGTCTGGCCCAAAGCAAAATGGTTCATAAGGGGATATAGACTGATGTGCAGGGGGTGGGTGAAGGAAGCACCTGTCACTCACGCTGGAAGCGAGATTTCAGAGCGGGGGTGGGCGTAGCAGCCCCCCTGCCCCTCCAGCCAGAACTGCCATCCCGTATCCTCAGCTGTCTCTAAGCAGAGGCAATGGGCCCAGTAGAATAGGAGCTGAGTGAAGCCAGGTCTTCTTGACTGATTTATTCAAAGCATCTAAACAGTGCCGGCCTCATACACAGTAGGTGTTCAATAAAAGTTGAATGAATACATGAAATAAGCAAGAAGATAGGCTTTGGAGTCAGACTAGCTCTGACTCACTGGGACCCGCGACCATCTGACTAGTGAGTTACCTCATATTTCTGATCCTTAAAATAGCCACCTGAAAAGTGGGGATGATGATGGTGCCTTCCCTCATAAGGCCATCGAAGAGATTAAATAAAATACAACGCCTATGACATTCTGGATGTGTCTGGCATGCAGTGGGTTCACTGTTATCACTTACAGGCGGTTCTACCTGGAGGTGCCACCAGTATTTTAAAGGTCACCTTGTATAGTCTGGCTTACCACCTCCCACTAGCAAGATGTTCTTGGCTGCTCTTGCTTTCAGTTGGTGACAATGACATCCACTCAATCATCTAAACAGAAATGGGGAGTTCCTCTTGGCTCTTCCCATCCCCTGACCCCTGGGGCCTCCTGGGAAGTCCCTCTAAAGGTCTCATGAATCCTTCTCTCATTCCTGCTGACACAACCCTTATCCTCTCTCAAACGTCAAGCCTCACTCCAAGATCTCCAGGCCGCTCCCATACCCTTGGATTTCTCTCTCTCTCTTTTTTGAGATGTAGTCTCTCTTTGGTGACCCAGGCTGCTGCATTGCAGTAACACAATCATGGCTCACTGCAACCTCTGCCTCCCGGGTTCAAGTGAGTCCCCTGCCTCAGTCTCCCCAATAGCTGGAATTACAGGTGCCTGGCACCACGCTCAGCTAATTTTTGTATTTTTAGTAGAGATGGGGTTTCACCATGTTAAACAGTCTGGTCTTGAACTCCCGACCTCAGGTCATCTTCCCACCTCGGCCTCCCAAAGTGCTGGGATTCCACGTGTGTCACCACAGAGCCACCGCGCCCAACCCTGGATTTCTCTTTATCCTCCACCTTGCTGCAATCCCTCCCTAGCTATCAGCCCCTCAAGAACAAAGAACGCGTCTTTGTGCTCAGTAAACATTTGTTGACGGATAAATCAGCAAACACAGGAGACCAGAGTAAAGGTCAAGGTGGGGAAGAAAGGCCAAGTAGAAGGAGAAGAAGTATGAAAGGCAGCGGGGCTGAGAAGCTGCTTTGTGCAAAATCTGTTACCTTTAATCCACCATGATTTTGTCTAAAAGAGAATAGGTAAACAATGAAAAGGAAAAACATCTGTAAGATACCTATGGGTACCCAACTTGTTTCCATTCCAAGAGTGTGTTTCGAAGTTGACTGTTGAGAACCTGGCATCGCATCTTCTGATGGACGTGCAATTCAAGAATGTATTGAGAGTTCAGTAGTTGTTACCGTCCCAGATCAGTGACAACCATGGATGAGGCTCATCAATGTCTCCTGTGTTTGCTGATTGATCAGTCAACACATGTTTACTGAGCACAAAGACTCGTTCTTTGTTCTCGAGGGGCTGACAGCTAGGGAGGGACCGCAGCAAGGTGGAGGATAAAGAGAAATGAGGTTCATCCATTGTCGTCACTGCCTCAGATCCATGGCGACTATCGCTGAGCTCTTACTATATCCCAGGCACTGCGCCAGGCACTTTCCAGGCATCTTTGAATGTAATCCCCTCCAGGAATTAGTATCCCCATTGTACAGATGAGGAACAGAGTTGGGGGAAATTTGTGCAACTGTCTCAAGATCTTTCGGCCAGTTAGGGAAGGAGTTGTGAGTCGAATCTAGGTTTCTTTGATACCAAAGCTCGTGCTTTCCCGCCCTGCGCCACGTTGCCATGAATTCCCACAATATGGCCAGCTGCTCTGATTGGTCAGCCCTGGCCTCCCAGCCTTGTCATTGGCCAACAAGCCCTGGAGGGAGGGCTCTGGCAGCTACAAGGACCCGTAAGAGGGAAAGCTATGGACAGAGGAGAAGGAAGGAAAAAGAGACTCCTGATAAACACATCAGGCGGACTGAACAGCAGGAGATCAGGCCAGGGGCAGGCTGAAATGCCCGAGAGAGAAACAAGGTCCAAATTCTAGAAGTCATACCTGTTGCCCCCTGTTCCCACGTCTGCACCAATACAGTGGATGGGAACCAAGAACTGGAGTAGGGGAAGGATGGTCCCATGCCCTCGTCGCTGTGGACTCTGGGGTCCCTCCTAGAGCGTTTTCTCCACCCCCACCCCATCACTGTCATGAGAGCCCTTTGCTTGGCTGGCCCTGGGTGTCAGAAGGCAGAGAGTAGTGGTTACTGGCTGTCTAGGGGCCGAGTCGGACCTGCAGATGTGTATAGGTCGTTCTGCAGTGTTTTTAAACATATTTTTAAATTGGGAAGTTTCATAAAAACATCTAGATTTCCAATTCTGCTGTAAAATCTGAAAATCTGGCAACCCAGGCCTAAATTCTCACATGGCAGCCATCAGCTGGCGAAGCCACAGCTGCCCCCTTCAGCTGGGGCAGAGCCTCCCCTTCAGAGGACAAGATGAGAGGGGAGGGGACGCTCAGGCTGGCCCTGGCCATGGCCCCAGGTTCTGGGATAGCAGCCTGGAGGTTTCCAAAAGCTGTGTCCTCCTCCCCTTGTGGCTGGTCGGGACAGAGAACTGCTTCGTCAGCTAATGAAGTTGAGGCATGGTGGCCACATGGTGGGGAGCCCGACAGCCTCCAAGCCACCTATTTCTCCACCGCTGGGCTCGGTCCATTCCAGGAAGCCTGCTGGTGTTTCTAATGTAACATAAAACACTCTGCTTCCTGGCCTGGACCCCCTAGGACTCCCTGTCAGGTGGCCGTGGTCTCTGCACCCCAGGCTGGTGTATCCAGGACACTGTAGATCCCAGGACCGGCCTCCCACGCGCCGGGCCATGGCACCCAGCAGTCCAGCAGTGTGGCCCCTGCAGCTCCCGGAGCACAGACCTGTTTACTTCTTCAGGGAATGCTGCAGGAGCCAGGCCTGCCGAGCCGGAGAGGCGGTTTCAGAACCACCAGGCAGGTTTTTCATTCCAACTTCAAGGAGCTTCCAGAAAACCCAAACAAACATTTGAAAACGGCTGCCTCGCCACAGTTCTGGAGGCAGCACCACGGAGAAAGGCATCGCCTGTGGGCCAGCAGGGTCCCCGCCAGGAAGGAGGGTCCTGACAGGCTGGGCTGACCTGTGAGACCAGCTGCTCCAGCCAGCTAGGGGTGGAGTCCCCATGAATGACTCGTTTCCACCCTCCACTCCCCATGTGCAACGCGAGGGAATGGATCACCTCCGCTCTTACTCTGCCTGGAATTCCTGCTGCTATCACACTGCCACATCGCACCAAGGTCAGGGGTTTGACAAGCAGAGTCTGGGGAAGGGAACAGTGTGTAGAGACCTGGAGGGGCTGTAGCATAGCATACCTGGGGCAGCCAGAGGCAGAGTGGGAGACGTATTGGGAAAAGTCCCTGGGAGAAAGGGTGTTCTCGTCTAAGACAGGTGAACAAGGAAGTGGACCTGCCCAATGGAGATCATAAAGGAAAGCAATGAGAGGCCCCAGTCTGTGCAGGGGTGGTGTTCAGGATGCAAGGTGACCCCAGGCAGGGTGGGGTGATGTCAGCAACCATCCGTGTCTATACCATGAGCTCAGTTGGGCAACTTTGCCCCCAACAGCTGGCATCTTGAATGAAAAGAAATGAGCACTAATAACATCCCCAGATAAATGCAAGGATGCATGGTTCAGATGCTCTGGAGCATCTGGGTACTTCCTCTCGATGGAAGGCAGGTGGGGAAGATGGAAGACACCATCAGATAGTACCTGGAACAAGAGTTCCAGCCAACCAGGGGCAACTGCTTAGAGGCAGTCTGGTGAAGTGGCGGGCACTCTGGTATTAGAATCTGAATTTTTGATGGTATGTTTCTAAGCAATCCCTGGTTTCCTTGGCTCCAGTGACCTCTCAAGGGTGTTGTGAGGACAGACACGAGCTGGTGCCTGTGTTCTGTACCAGGCTGCCATGAAGGATGGTGTCCTTTGGGTCTTGCCATGTTGAACTCCTCTTCCAGAGGAGCCTGGGAAACCCTCTGCTTACCTGATTCTGGATTCTACCATCATTTACAGCCCTCCCACCTCTCCCGTTCATTCCACTTGCACATCCGTCTGTCTGTCTGCCAAGCCTGGAATCTGGTATGACATCACTCTTTCCCATCTGTGCATCTCGGAGTGCTTAGGAAGCAAATCATTCTGAGCAGCCACAGATTCCTGAGGAGGGCCTGGTGGTGCTCCGGAGTTTTAGCAACCTCATCTCCTCAGCCTCAGGGACTGTGCTGGGGGCCAGACACATCGCTTAGACCACAGTCAGCAGATGGCTGCAGATAGAACAGGGATGCTGGGTGTCGGTCTGTTCCCAATGAAAGGGAGAGTGATGCTGGGGCCAGCTCTGGAAGTTGGGAGCTCGGGGCTGGGGAGAAATTAGAAATAACCTTTCTGAACTAGAACTCAAGGCAGCCAGGGGCTCAGAACATCTTCTAGGACTCCCCTGCTTAGCCCTTCCAATTCTATCACATTATTCTGCCATGTTGCAAAATGTCACTCACAACCTTCTACCGCTCTGGTTCTGGTAACTGCAGAGTCTTTATTTGCTGAATACCCTGTTGGATAAAAAAATTAAAATCTGGGCCTGGAAGCTGACACCTGACCAAATTTCTCTGCATAATAAGCAGGGAGGCCTTTGGATGTGATGGGGGTAAAGGGTAAGGCTGGCAGAAAACCCAGGAGGAACGGGAAATGTCCTCACTTGATTGGACACTATGGAAGAAGGAACTGTGGAAAACAGACACGTTCGAGGCAGGTTTTCAAGCCGTTTTTAATGTAGTGTGTGTCTCCCAGACCTCCTTTCCCCTGAGATCTTCAGCAAAGTGTCTGCCATGCCCATGAATGCATTTGGTACAAGTGGATAAAAACCAGAGACACCCTGCAGGGATGCCAGACGCTGGCGAGAGCAATTTGTTTGAAATCTCTGCCTTAATTTCTCAGAGAGGAAGGCATTTTTCTGCCT
Source organism: Saimiri boliviensis (assembly GCF_048565385.1). Lineage (NCBI taxonomy): Eukaryota > Metazoa > Chordata > Mammalia > Primates > Cebidae > Saimiri > Saimiri boliviensis. The sequence continues at coordinate 126,545,271 of NC_133453.1, read as the reverse complement.
TTCAGAACTCTATCCTCCTCAGCCCATTAATACCACCAGTCCTGAAAAAGATGCCTGTTTACTCTTAGAGCAAGAATCAGAGCTGAAGGTCAAGCCAAGCTCAGCACACTTAACTCTTCGATGCGGGCAACGGAAGCCTGTACCAGAATTTTAAGGCCAGGAAAATCCACTAGCAGTAGAGAGGGTGGAGACATTTTCCAAGCACTTTTTTGTTTAAAAAGAAAACTAGAAAAAAAAACTGAATACAAAAAAATAAAATAAAATACAAAATCACTTCCGTCTCCTCTCCAAATATATCAAGTATGAGCCACTTTTTTAAATGAGCAAACCAAGTTACACATGACCTATTTTGATGTTTCCCAACCAATTAAAAAAACTTAACATTTTTAAAAAACACTTAAAAGTAAACATGTAGATATTTCCATTTTCACCTAAATTTTATTATGTTTTTTTTCCAAAAAGAAAGAGCCATGGTTCAAGTTGGGGCAAGGCTCTGATCTGTCCAGACTATCTGTGGCAACAGTGAGTCGGAGAGAAACGAGAGACCGTGGATGACCGTAGCCCAACCAGCAAGGTCCCTAAGGAAGAGGAAACCCTTAGGAAATCCCAGGTGCCCACAAACCCTGGACACGCAGGTGAATGTACACAGTGTCCTCAAGGGTATCTCCAACCTGTAAAGGACAAAAGAGTATCATCTGTTTTCAGACTTTAAGGGCACCCTATATGCAGACAGGCCGGTAGATTCCACATGTTTGAGATCAACTGGTTCCTTCTGTGGACCAGAAAAGCAGAGACCCCTCGAGGGTGAAGAGTGGCCATGCAGGGCCCCTGATCACCCAGCTCCAAGACCTGACAGATACCCCAAGAGGGCAAATACTGATTGAGCTCCTTCCCTGTCTTGAGCCTGGTTAGGCATTGATGATGGACGGGTATTCCCCTGTTTCCGCCCAGAAGTTCCTATTTTGGGACTCAGCGAGGGTACTACATTCTCCACAGAACCTTCTCTGATGTTCCAGGCAGAGAGGACAGTAGGAGCAAAAGCACGATGAATTGGAGGGACCTGGAGTAGCTTTCCAGGGCCAAAAGAAAAGATACATAAGATAGGAAGGAGGAGGGCAGGAGGCAGGCTGGAGGTAGCTCACTAAATCCACGGAACGCCAAGCTAAGAAATTTGGCTGCACGCTCTTTCCCTCTTTCTCTCTCTCTCTGCAGTGAGGACTCGGAATAGTTTTTAGTCCAAGAAACATAATCTTCTAAAAATGCAAACAATCCCTATTTTGAAAAATAACAACACTTGAGTAATATAAGAAGCTGCCACATGCTCTTTTTTTTTAAAAGCTTTTTTCTTTTTTTTTGAGAGAGAGAGAGAGAGAGAGAGAGAAATTTTCAAGGGCCTAAATACGGGAGAGATGCTATCTTTACGATTGAAAGACTCAATGTCGTAAACATTTGGGTTTTTTCCAAGTTGATAGGGAGAATCCCAAACAAAATCCCACTACATTTCTCTTAATGGAAACTGATAAGGTGATTCTAGAAGTTGTATGAAACTGTTGAGGGCCAAGAACAGTTAAAACAATCTCGAAGAACAATGTGGGAGGCCTTAATCTCCTGGATATCAAGACATATTCTAAAGCTAAGTCTTTGAGATAAATGAACCAGTGAAAGAGAATACAGTCCCACAGATTATGGACATTTGATTTATGACAACAGTGGCTTCCCAGGGCCATGAGGAAACAATAATCTTTTTCTTTTTCTTTCTTTCTTTTTTTTTTTTTTTTTTTTTTTTTTTTTTGAGACAGAGTCTCGCTCTTTTGCCAGGCTGGAGTGCAATGGTGCGCTCACAGTTCACTGCAACCTCTGCCTGTCGGGTTCAAGTGATTCTCCTGCCGCAGCCTCCCAAGTAGCTGGGACTACAGGTGTGCGCCACCATGCCCAGCTAATTTTTGCGTTTTTAGTAAAGGTGGGATTTCACCATGTTGGCCAGCATGGTCTCAATTCTGGGATTACAGGCTTGAGCCACCACCCCCAGCCAAGAATAATCTTTTCAACAAATTTGTTGCTGAGTCCATTGAATAGCCAGCCATATTTTAAAAATGAAGCCTTTGCCCAAGCAAAAAGTCAATTCCAATGCAGATGGTAGCTCTAAGTGTGAAAGACAAACAGGCAACGATGTATTAAACAGAAATAAAAAAGGACTTACCGTAAAAAAAAATTGGTAACTGGACCACGTGAAGAACTTCCGTTCATCCAGAACACCTTTAAGAGCCCGAAAAGGCAGGCTGCGGAGTGGGAGGAGAGCTTTGCCAAATATTTATCTGACGAAGCGTTCCCATCCAGAACACACAGAGAAATCAGCGGCTCTCAACTGGGGGTTGAGGGACATCCCCCTGGGGACATGCAGTCGTGTCTGGAGACATTTTTGAAGACAACTGGGAGGTGGGTGCTATTGGCATCTAGTGGATGAAGGCCAAGGTGCTGCTAAACACCCTACAATGAACAGACTAGCCCCCCAAAACAAAAATCAGCCAGCCCCAGTATCAATAGCGCTGAAGGCTGAGCACAGTGGCACATGTCTGTAACCCCAGCGCTTTGGGAGGCTGAGGCGGGTGGATCACTTGAGGACAGGACTTTAAGGCCAGCCTGGCTAACATGGTGAAACCCTGTCTCTACTAAAAATACCAAAAATTAGCCGGCTGTGGTTATGCAAGCCTGTAATTCCAGCTACTCAGGAGGCTGAAGCATGAGAATCTCTTGAATCTCGGAGGCAGAGATTGCAGTGAGCAGAGATCCCGCCACTGCACTCTAGCCTGGGTGACAGAGTGAGACCCTGTCTCAAAAAAAAAAGTGCTAAAGCTCAGAAACCCTCTTCTTAATAAAACAAAACAGACAAACTGACTGAAAAATAAGCAAAAGACTTGAATAGCAATTTCACAAAAGAGGAAATCCTCATGGCCTTTAAAGAGCCTCATTAATTAACAGGAAAATATAAATAAAATATAAACTAAAACCACAATGAGCTACTACAACGTACTATGAATGGCTAAAATTCAAAAGACGAACAGCCAAGTGTTGTCAAAGATGCAGAACAACCAGCATTCTCACGCACTGCTGGTGAGAACGTAAACCAGTTGACGCACTGTGACAATAACATTCGCGCTAGCCAAAAAGCACAATCTACGCGAACGTTAAGAGCAGCCTGGGTCAGTAAGCCGTGGTACACCCCTACAAGGGAACAGTACAGATGATGAATATGAACAAACTACAGATACAAGCAAGAAGAGAGCACGACAGACTTCCACAAACAAAACAGGCCAGACACAGTCGACTCAAACTGTAGTGTTCCATTGACAGCCCGTTTCTTGAGGAAACAGGCAAAACCCAAGTATGTTATTAGAAGTCAGTATTATGTTGACCCTTGAGGAGCAAGAAGGGGCTCGTGATAGAGAAGGGCCATGAGAGGGGTTCTGGGAGCTGGTAATGTTCGTTTTGCAAGAGGTTTTTGGAGCTATGCATTACAGTCTGTACACTTGGATGTATGCTACATCTGCCTATAGGATTTTTCAAACAATTTAAAATGCCCTCTTGTGAATAATCTCAGTTACTGAACCCAAAGCACCACATAGTTTTTTTGTTTTTGTTTTTTTTTTTTTTTAGACGGAGTTTCGCTCTTGTTACCCAGGCTGGAGTGCAATGGCGTGATCTCAGCTCACTGCAACCTCCTGGGTTCAGGCAATTCTCCTGCCTCAGCCTCCTGAGTAGCTGGGACTACAGGCACGTGCCACCATGCTCAGCTAATTTTTTGTATTTTTAGTAGAGATGGGGTTTCACCATGTTGACCAGGACGGTCTCCATCTCTTGACCTCATGATCCACCCGCCTCGGCCTCCCAAAGTGCTGGGATTATAGGCGTGAGCCACTGCGCCCGGCAATATTCATCTTTTTTTTTTTTTTTTTTTGGCTACATACAGCTGTGTGGATTCAGCCAGTCCTTCCAGCCTTGCAGGTGTGGAAAGGCTCTGCTGTCTACCACTAACCTAGGGAGTCATCTTGGCTGCCTCCGCCCATGCCCTCCACACAGCCCTCCAAAGGAAGAATGGGTCATGAGTTGCTTGGTTCTCAGAAAAATTACCTGTCTGGATACAACCTGATTCCTTTGGGGGGAAAAATTTACTTCTGAGTAAATCCTGAGTTCTTACTTTTCCAAAATGAGAATGCCTTGTAAACTGAAGGAGCTGAAAAGTGAGTCTTAACCCTCAGATATGGAAAGCCCAGACCCAAGCTCAAATGCCTACAGGGATGGGGGGAGTATCTCGGTGGGTGGAGGGGACCCAGCAAATGGGAGGACTCATGCTCTGTCTCCACGGCAGGCACTGCTCAGGCCGCATCTTGCTGGGTTCCCAAATTTCCCAAGAGAAGTGAGAGATTGGTGTGTTGGTTTTAAAACACGCCTGCATTCTTTCATAGTCCTCTCATCAAAAGAGTGGAGTCTAATTCCCCTCTCTGTGCGTACGGACCAACTTTAATGACTGACTTCTAATCCCCAGAATACAACAAGAGTGGAACTTCCAAGAGTCTTTTAGAAAAACTGATGTGCCTTCACCGGGGGTTTCTCTCTCTCTCTCTCTCTCTCTCTCTCTCTCTCTCTCTCTCTCTCTCCTCTCTCTCTCTCTCTCTCTGCAGACTTTCACCATTGGAACGCAGCCACCATGCTGTGAGAAAGCCACAGGGAAAGGCCACTGCAGCCCCTGGGGAGGTTTCGGTTGAGAGCCAGCATCAGCTGCCAGGCATGTAAGTGAGTGAACCCCAGATGCTTCCAGCCTCTCTGCTGATGCATAACAGAGACAAATTGGCCCCGTCCACATCACAGATTTGTGAAAAAGATAAATATCACTGTTCTTTAGTCACTGAGTTTTGAAAAAGTTAGATGGGAAATGTTTACCTTAAGAGATACCTGGAATATTTGGATTTTAATGGGAATTTTCCAGATTTTTTTTTTTTTTTTTTTTGAGATGGAGTTTTGCTCTTGTTACCCAGGCTGGAGTGCAATGGCGTGATCTCGGCTCACCGCAACCTCCGCCTTCTGGGTTCAGGCAATTCTCCTGCCTCAGCCTCCTGAGTAGCTGGGATTACAGGCACGCGCCACCACGCCCAGCTAATTTTTGTATTTTTAGTAGAGACGGGGTTTCACCATGTTGACCAGGATGGTCTCGATCTCTTGACCTTGTGATCCACCTGCCTCGGCCTCCCAAAGGAATTTTCCAGATTTTTTAAAGACTGCATGGGCTGAACAAAACCACTACCGGCCACATCAGACTCATGAGCTGCCACTTTGAGACCCTGGGTTAATGGACACATTAACTGCCTCCAGCTTCCAAAGCGCCAGATCCTGGCACGTATGAGTGCCACAGTGCGACCCCCAAAGCTCATTCCGATCTAATTCAAAAGCAGAACATGCACTCGTTTGAAACATCAAAATGAGAGGCGGGAGTGAATCCTACAGATTCACAAATCTATAGTTTTGACCAACTTTTGGACCAAACAGGTCACAAGCAAATCCCACCAATTGGAACTAGCAATACTCTGCTGTCTGTTTCTCTTACACACACACACACACCACACACTCACACACCACACACATGTGCGCGCGTGTGGGCACAGTTTATTCTAAACCGAAGCTCCAGAATCCCGAAGTCCTGTCTGATATAGTAACATATAGGCAACATAGATCAAAGAGTGAATTACTTTTGGCCACGTCTGTAACAACATAAATTCACACCCACTGAAATGTTGCTAAATACGGATAGTGCGAAATTTTCAAACCAGATTTTGCAAAACAAAACAGGCCGGCAGACTTGGAAGGGTGCTTCCTGCATGGTGTATGCCAGGCATCCTAGAAGCTTCTACAAACACATTCTTGTCTTTTATGACCAGAACAGGTGACACTTAACAGCAGCATCCATTCGAATGACAATAGATGAGAAATGTTTGCAACAGGTTCTTTCTATCTCTGTCACTCCCTCATGGTCACTCCTTTTTTTTTTTTTTTTTTTTTTTTGAGACAGAGTTTCGCTCTTGTTACCCAGCCTGGAGTGCAATGGCACGATCTCGGCTCACGGCAACCTCCGCCTCCTGGGTTCAGGCAATTCTCCTGTCTCAGCCTCCTGAGTAGCTGGGATTACAGGCACGCACCACCATGCCCAGCTAATTTTTTTGTATTTTTAGTAGAGATGGGGTTTCACCTTGTTGACCAAGGTTGGTCTCGATCTCTTGACCTTGTGATCCACCCGTCTCGGCCTCCCAAAGTGCTGGGATTACAGGCTTGAGCCACCGCGCCCGGCCAACTCCTTTTGTAAATCACCTTTCCCCTGGAGCTCCGTTTGTACACGGATCAGAGTGAGGAAGGCCAGCGAGAGGAATTTGGCACTAATGCCCTTGAATGAGCCCAGTGACCAGCAGCTGCACCCAGAGGCCTGACAAGAAAGACGACAAGCTGTGACTTGTGGTCAGCAAGTGACACGTGACCGCAGGTGACTTGTGGTCAGCTTGAGGACACCTGCCCTTCACCACCACGGTTGCCCAGCATGAACCCCTCTGGACCCACAGAGCTGCAGGTCTCTGTAAGGAGATACAGCAGGAACCCGGATCCGCCAGCCCGGGCTTTGGAGTCATCTGGAGTGTTCATCAATGTCCTGTATTCGTTATCTCCACATGGAACCCAAGTCAGAGAGGCTGGTCTTTCCCTACCCACTGGCCACTGCTTGACTCTGAAAGTAGCATGATTAGCCCCAGCCACAGGTGCCACCTCCCAGCAATCCGGAGCCAACAGATGGCACAGTCTGTCTCCCAGCTTAGCCCTAATCTGCGCTCCAGTGACCACTGGGAAGCTGGAATCAACAGCTCAGGCAGTGCCATGGCCCACTGAGCACACTCAGCTCTGCTCGTCAGGTGACCTTGGGCACTGCCAGGAAGACACCCTCACAGGCTCCCTCTATCCTCCGCCAAGCCCCCAGCACCCCATGCTTTCTCTGCGCCTCTCCTATGATACCTTCCAGAGCTCCTGTTCCGTAATTCACCACCCTGCGTCTAAACCTCAACACCTTCACGGAAAGTGCCCTCTGCCTCCTACCTAGACCCAAAGCCAGTTCTTTCTCAAGCACGCAGAGTTCTGTCAGCCTCCTGAGGTCACCCGTTTCCCACACCTCCCAAATTTTTGGATTGGAAGGTGGGTTGGAAGGCTAGACCAGTGTTCTCAGAACAAACAGTACATAATCTCCCAGCACTGTAACCGCTTCTTGATTTACTTCTCCTGCATGTGAACTCCATGGGGTCAGTGCTGGGCCCAGTTCATGATTAGTATACACAAAATACACATAAGACATTCAGTACATGTTGAATAACTGAATGGATACAAGCAGATTTTATTGTCCCCATTTTACAGATATGGAAACTGAGCCTTAGAGAAGTTAACAGACGTGCCTATTTATACAACAGCAGGTAGCAGAACCCCAGCTTGAACCAGGTCACCTGCGTCCTCCGCACCTTGCTGTCTAGTAATATTACTCAGCCCATGAGATCATGATTAGATAAGCTAAAAAACATAGCTCAAAATTAAAGATAATTTTATTTCCAGTTAACACAAAGACTTCCAAAGAGCTCACAAGATGAAAGAAATAAAATGTAGGGAATCACCTGAGGTGGGCGGGCAGGGGGGTGGGGGGACCTTTCCTGCCCAAACTACCCTTGAGGCAGGAAGGAAGGGAGAGAAAGGTTGGTCCCATTAAGCTCCGGGCCTGGGGGTTGTCCTTTGTCATGGGCAGAACAGAGAGTTCAGAGAAATCACAGAGAACCAGAAGGACACCCCCAGGGCATGCCAGTCCTGGCTCTAACTCCATCCTGGGCTCAGATGAAGACCAGCGGATACAAGCTACTACAGGAATTACGCTCATAGTCATGGGCTGCTGCTTCATGCTAATTACAGTAATGACTGCAGGAAGTTGAATTGCCTCTTGCTGCTAACAGATACATATGAAAAAAAGGAAATTACAAAATACTGAGCAAATGACTAACAGGAGGGTTGAACAAAGGAAGACGGGCAGATGTCAAAGGGACCAGCCATCAGCCTGGACCAGGAAACTTGGCCTATGAAGGACTGAGAGACAAGGGCTCATTTGTGAGAGCGGCCCCAGATCCCCTTAAAACACAAAAACTGGCTTAGGAGTGGCCAGAACCTCTGGAGCAGTGGCCTGACTGCTTACGGGAAGGACGTGCACACACGCATGCACGCACGCACACATACACACACACACACACACACACACACACACACCCCTCCCCTCTATGGTGCTGAGTCAAGAGGCATCAATCCCAAGAGGCTCTCAATAGTAGATAACCTGGAGATTTGTGGCAGGAGATTTGAATGGTAAGATTTGGGGATTTTTTTTTTTTTTTTTTTTTTTTACAGAGTTATCAGTCTTTAATCACTTACAGGCAAGTGCTAAAAAACAGTTAATACAGAGGACACACGCGGCTTATAAAAAGGGTCATGGATCTTCAAATGTGGGGGAGGGGTTCTTGGCACTTTCACGGACACAAAAATAAAAACTATGTGACTGGTATCCCTAGAAAAGCAGCCTGGGGAGACTCCCCAGTTGGGGGGACAGAGGATGGGGAGACCATTCTTTCATCCCAAACACATTCTCCAAGCCACTTTCTATCCCCCTCAAAACACATCCAACTAAAAAGCCAGAGAAGAAAAACGAGGAACAGGGTCGAGGTAGAGTCACAGTTTACATTTACGCCTCCACGTTCCTGCAGCCCCCACTTCTCCAGAGAGGATGAGGAAGAGATGTGCAAAGCCAGCCCATCTCCCATCCCCACCCCAGTGTGGCACCAAACAGGAACCCCCGCTCCATGCTCCTCTATCCTTCATAGAGGTGGACGGATCCTGCACCCAGGCTGACTGGGTAAAGGAAGCATTGCTTTCCCAGACTTCCCATACTCTCCATAAAAACCCAATACTCCTTAGAGGTATTTGGCCAACCTGCAGAAATTCCCACCTCTGCTGTGCACATCCCCAGAGCTGGCCTTCTAGGGGCATCTACCTTGGGCTCAGAGCCTGTGCAGCAGATCCCTGCTCTAAGAAACTCTTCATAGCATCCCAGTGGTTAACTGATAACAGCAGTTGCACTGGCTGGAGAATGGTGGAAACCAGCTTATCACCTCCTTTCCTTGAAACTCCAGAGAAACCTTTGTGTAAATCCCTGGCTTCCATGGAACGTGGTTTGAGAACCGATCTAAGGCACGCCCAGCCTGGCAGGGCGGTCCAGAGGATGAGAAATGGGAGTGGTTTTTAAAAGGAGAGCCTCTGTGGAACCTCGAAGGTAGAAGTGAGACAGCAGGAGGTAATGAGGAACTGGGTGACAGAGGGCTAAGGGTGGCAGACGCGGGCATCTCATTCCCGAAGGCATCAACTGGGCAGCAGCAGCAGCTGAATGAGGATCAGGAATCACACGAGAGCACTCAGATACCAGGAACTCAGGAGACGGAAGGGGTGGGAGGGGAGGGCCCAAGCAGGAAAGACGAGTCCCTCGACCTCTAAGTCCGGAGGAAGGCCCGAGATGTGGACAATGACAGGTATTTCCAGGTGGGAGTTGAAGGCACTCTGGCCAGATGGGTCAGGCCTCCATCAGGGATCAGGAGAATAGAAGAAGGGCCTGGAGCAGCTGTCGGGAGGGCCTGGGAATCCCACTGAGATCACAAACGGTGGCTTCCACTGTGACTCCCCAGCATGGGCTCCTGGCAGCTGTCCTCTACTTTAATTACAAAAACCACTTTCTGCGCAGGGAAAAGAGGAAGAAGCCATTGTTCCCAGTTGCAGATGAGCAACCCAGAACTCAGACGAAAATGCCGGTCCCCAGATTTCCACCCCATTCCTGGTCCTGGCAGACCAACTGCCATTGGAAGCGTTGCAGCCATCGGTAAGTCTACTCAGGACACGCCAGTGGAGACCTGCTCCTTAGACTGACCTATTCCGAAGCCTGATTTTTAATTACAGCACCTGTCACACAGACGGAGAAAAACAAGATGAAGAAAACCAGTTCCCATCATCTCCAAGTGGCTGCTTTTTTCTTAGAAGATTCAGTTCCACTATGCCCTGCTTTTTGAAAACTCCATGTGTGAAATTCATAAATAGGCTAGGAAGTATATATTTACATCACCAGAAAAATATTCATTATATAAGAATATTCAGTTTACAAATGATTAGCTGTAGGGTTATTCTAAGGAGTGAGCAATTCTAGTGTTCAAAATATGTCTTTCAAATCAAGCTCTATGATCAAATGATTCAAACGGTGTCTATAGCCTTATTATGGTGGACAATGTGATATTCGGACCAGACTTTTTACCTCTGGATTCTGGGACTGCTGTCCAGCATTCAGCATTTTTTTTTTTTTTTTTTTTTTTTTGAGATGGAGTCTCACTTTGTTGCCCAGGCTGGAGCACAGTGGCACGATCTCTGCTCGCCACAACCTCTCCCTCCCAGGTTCAAGTGATTCTCCTGCCTGAGCCTCCCAAGTAACTGGGATTAAAGGCATCTGCCACCACACCTGGCTAATTTTTGTATTTATAGGAGAGATGGGGTTTCATCATGTTGGCCAGGCTGGTCTTGAACCCCTGACCTCAGGTGATCTGCCTGCCTCGGCCTCCCAAAGTGCTGGGATTACAGGCGTGAGCCACCACATCTGGCTTGCATTCTTAAGAAGTCTTGGGAAAAACCAAAGCACTTTCTTCATATGAAATCCTTTTTTAACCCTTTGATTTTGATAATTATTTTTTCCTTCATGCCGAACATTCAAATATTTCAACTGGATCTGTCTACTTAGGATTCTGACAGAGGTGGTATGAAACTTTGTTCCAAATCTTCAGAGATGAACACAGGGAGATGGAGACAATTTAGATTTACTTTAGAAATGCCAAACTGAAGCTGGGCATGGTGGCTCACGCCTGTAATCCCAGCACTTTGAGAGGCCAAGGCAGGTGGATCACGAGGTCAAGAGATCGAGACCATCCTGGTCAACATGGTGAAACCCCGTCTCTACTAAAAATACAAAAATTAGCTGGACATGGTGGTGCATGCCTGTAATCCCAGCTACTCAGGAAGCTGAGGCTGGAGAATTGCTTGAACCCGGGAGGTGGAGGTTGTGGTGAGCCGAGATCACGCCATTGCACTCCAGCCTGGGTAACAAGAGCGAAACTCCGTCTCAAAAAAAAAAAAAAAAAACAGAAAAGAAAAGAAAGAAATGCCAAACTGATAAACTGACAGTAAACTAATTTTGCCAGCTTGGAAATTCTACAGTTTTAAGGGGGCTGGAGGGAGGAGATTTTTTACTCTAGCGTCCTCTCATAATTTTGACAAAATTTCTCTAGGTGTCAGGTAGGTAGATGTATCCTTTGCTAATTCTCAGTAGCAAAGGAATACGTTTCCTAATATAATCTAATTTGGTAGTTTGCAGGGGATTTTCCTGGGGGATGTTTTTTGTTGTTTGTTTGTTTTTGAAAAGGAGTTTTGCTCTGTCGCCCAGGCTAGAGTGCAGTGGCGCGATCTCGGCTCACCGCAACCTCCGCCTCCTGAACTCAAGCAATTCTCCTGCCTCAGCCTCCCGAGTAGCTGGGATTACAGGCGCCCAGCACCATGCCTGGCTAATTTTTATATTTTTAGTAGAGACAAGGCTTCACCATGTTGGCCAGGCTGGTCTCGAACTCCTGACCCCAGGTGATCCTCCAGCTTCAGGAAGTTTAACGTTCAGTGCAGATCACTGCCTTTAGACTGAAAACTATCAGGCTATACTGCAGTATCTGTTTATAAGTCAGTTTCTCTTCTCCCATGGTGACCACCTAAGGCACAGAGCCATATTCTCTCTCTCTCTCTCATATCGGGTAAAAAGAACTGAGTTAATCATGTGCTTCAAATGGTGGAACAATATCATCACTGGGGCCATGTCACCTCTCCCCAGGTCTGAGCCGGCCCACTGCAGTGCATGGTAGTGATTTTTCCAACGGATAAAGAAGAGAAGCATCAGGGACTGTGACCTTAGATTAAACCCATCCTCAGTCCTCCTTGTTAATGTGGGACTTGGGACAAGTCATGCAACCTCTAAATGGGCCTCAGTTTCCTCACCTGTAAAATGTTTTCGTCAAGTTATTAAGAGGATTAAATGATGATGTTATGCCAAGCAGGAGGTGAAAACTCAAACCCACGAGGGAACAGGTAGCTAAGAAATGAAGGGAGAGGCTGAGTGAGAGGCAGTAAGGAGCAGTAGGGACCGAAGCCAGCTGGAGAGCACCCTGAAGCGTGAATGCCACATTGAATGGCATCCATCCCTGAAAGGCCAAATGCATGACTTCTGTGGGCCAAATTTTGCCTACGACTGTGGCCTCTGCCCCAAGTCCGGCACATATGACTATATAATGCTTATTATACCCTGATTATAACAGTGAAAGGCAGAGGCTCTGCAATTTGAGGACTGCATAATCTAAAGCCAAGAGACTACAGGTCAGGTTCAGATCGGTTCTCTGCCAGACTCTCTCTGATCATGAGTTGCCAAATAAACCTAGAATGCAGTTTGTACACTGAAAATCCAGGACGACCCTCACTATGACCACAAAAGACAGCACCACCAAGTGTGAAGTGATAGTCATGCTACTGACCAGATTATTCTAAAGCAGCCCCTTTGCTTCTCCTAAGGCAAGACGTAGAAGCCTGATAGAAGCCAAGGCCTCTAAAGGTTACTCTGCACCAGGAGGGTGGCGGGGGAAATGGGGGAAGCTGAAGGCCGAACAAACCCAGAGAGAAATCAAAAATGCCCAGACTGGTAACTCGACAGCAAATGAACTTTGTCAATAATGCAGTATTTGTAGCATCCGGAGGAAATGCAATGCTATCTAAAACCTAAGGTCTTTGAGGGCAGGACCACGTGTATTTTGAATGCCTTACCATGCATAAGGCAGCCTAAGGACGTGGGAGGTGCTGGGTTAACATTCAGTGAATGAAAGTAATTGGATGGAGTTGCAGAGAAGGAAACAGGGGCAGGCAGTGAAGTTCCGAAGTAACAACGTGTAGAGTTATTGGTGGGAGAGTGTAAAAGGTGAGTGTATATGGCACACAGGCATAAAAGCCCAGGTGCCCGTGATCTGCTCTTTATCTCAGGTGTTTCTGCTGTCTGGGCAATAACAGACAAACGTACCCTCAGGCAGTCTGTGACGCTCAGAGGATGGTCGGAGAATGGCGTGGCTTCATGGGAGGACTCTGCAGGTCTTAGTTGGGGAAGGGGGAGCATTCTTAAAGCCTGGGGGGCGGCATCCTGCATCTTGCCACCCATCCTGTGCCCCGAATGACATCTGAGACACGTCCAGATGCAAACCCAGGGGCCTGGTTTCAGAGTGAACTGGCTGCCAGAGACCTTGCCTCGCTCGCTTGGGTTCTCCTCCCAGATGCTAATGAGAAGGCACGATGGCTTCACTAACTTGTCTGAACCATGGCCATGTATGCTGTGGCTTGGCCTCCGCTCAGCATTTGGAGTGGTTTAAACAGCAGGTCAGACAGAGGCCTTTCTGGCCCAGCCCTGTCCTGGAAATTCTTATTAACATTTACAAGAATAAGCGGAGAAAATAATGCCTGCTTCACCGAGGGCGGGGGGGAAAGGGCTCGGGCCTTGGAGTTAGGAATAGCACGTTTTATCCTGCTTCAGCTGTTCCCTACTACGTGCGTATCAACACATCATTTAACCTCGCTGAGCCTCAGTTTCCTCATTTATATATTGAAGGTAATGCTACCATAGGTTCGTTGTGAGAGTTATTAAATGAGGTTTTACACACACACACACACACACACACACACACACACTTCATAGTGATACAATGCCCACCAGGTACAGTTAGCTCTTAATTACTGTCTTCTCAAACCTACATCACAGGATTGTTATGGATAAGACGTGAGTAGCCTGGGGTGCTGATCACACTCCTTCCTCTTTAGCTGCTGGGGAATACACGCAGACCCAAACAGAGGTTAAATGATCTATTTTACTTGGGTTCACAGTTAACAGCTAAAGAATGTTCCAGAACATCATATGTCCAATCGAATGATAAAAGCTGAGCCCACACATAGGAAAATGTTGCTTCTGCCACAGGCCCTGGGAGCCCATTTTCTGAGCTGGAGAGAGGTGGGCCTACTGAGTCTGCCCCAACCCGTCTGCTTACTGTGTGGGAACCGGGAACAGAAGCTCAAATTGGTGGGGAGACTCAAAGACAAGAGACAATGAGTCTTTCCTATTTAGTAACCATCTTGCAAACTACTTGTAATGTCTAAATGAGTGAAACAAGGCAATAGTAAAGAACCTGCCTCCCTGTTGGGCCAGGCTGCTGATGTCAGAATAAGGTGCAGACCTCCACCCCCCTTCCTCCACAAACAAAGAGGCCAGAATATCCCGATGTGTTGAATTGAGGTGTAGTGGCTGGGGACGTGGACAGCTCCACAAGCCCGTAGGGGAGGAGGCTGTGGGTCTGGAGCAGAGGATGCCAGAGACTGTCCCCTTGGGTCTTACGAGCAGAGGACAGGAGCAACAAGCAGAACTCCTGAGGGCAGACCCAGGGATGCCAGCTCAGACTGCGACAGAAGGGGCTGCCCTGGTGGCAGTTTCACCCAGAAGGCGAAAAGATGAGAATCTGAGGCCCAGACAAGACAAGACTGTGCCAGCAGAGGCAAGAGCAGGTGGCACTAATGGGCAAGCACCAGCAGGAGGGTGGGGAAGCTGTAGCTGTGGGCTAGACTGCCTCGACTCTGAGGGCAGAGCCTCGACACATAAAGCAAACATCCCTCACTTCCTCTTCTCAAACTCCAGGCAGATGTCACTCATCAAACACAACACCTGTCCCCAGGGACCCCAGTGTCCCTTCGAGGTCCTTATCGCTTGAGTTGATCAGCAAGACAAAGCCTAATTGCTATCCCAGGTCAAAGAAAAGACGATGACCCCAACAGCAGGTAGAGTTCACTGCTTCAGCCACGCCAAGTTCAGGGGTACACTGGCCAGGCCCCTTCTGGGTGCTGTGCTAGGGTCCTAGAGTCCAGCACACTGGGGGTTAAATCTCAGCGTTACCACTGACCAGCTCTGCTCAGTTCCCCATCTGTGAGATAGTGAGAGTTTACAGGTGGATGAGAGAATTCCCACACCTGGCTTTCTGCTGTGCATATGGTAAATGTGAAAGAAGGGTCCATCATACTTTTTTCTTGCATTCATCATTTCACCTTCCAGAAGCATCTTCGTTTTGACCTCAGTCCAAATATACAAGTCACAGAACATTCTTTTTATTTTTGAGACGGAGTTTCGCTCTTGTTACCCAGGCTGGAGTGCAATGGCGCCATCTCGGCTCACCGCAACCTCCGCCTCCTGGGTTCAGGCAATTCTCCTGCCTCAGCCTCCCGAGTAGCTGGGATTATAGGCACGCGCCACCATGCCCAACTAACTTTTGTATTTTTAGTACAGACTAGGTTTCACCATGTTGGCCAGGATGGTCTCGATCTCTTGACCTCGTGATCCACCCACCTCGACCTCCCAAAGTGCTGGGATTACAGGCTTGAGCCACCGCACCCGGCGTCACAGAACATTCTTATCACCTCTCCCAATCTTAAAAATTAGTAAACCTGTTAAGATTTACTCATGCCTGGTGTGGCTGGAACCCACCATCAGGGTTAAGTTGGGAAAATGGGGTCTCCTCCCATCTAGTCTCAGGACAGGAAACCCCAGGTGACGGTGTGGGTGGTGTGAGGATAACAGAAGGGGAAAGGGACTGGGTCCCCAGGGTCTGGGGGAGAAAGCGGATGTGTTGGAAAGCTGAGCTAGGGCCGAGATGTGCCTGCAGAGCTGTATCAGGAGACTCCTGTGGTTACCAATAGGATCCCAAGTCTCCATCCATGCCCCAGCGAATTCCGGCCCTGGAATGCCAGGGCAGATTCCTCTCACTGATGGCATGACCTCCAAAGGCCTCACACGGGTACACACTATGCCCCTGGCCAACCCTCTGGGGACTCCAACTGTGTCTGAAGCTAGTTGCCATCAATGGAATTACCTGTACTTAGCTCCAGGGGAATTAACACACGCAACTGTCTGAAAAAACCACACAGGCCAAAACTCCCCAGGAGAGTAAACAGAGGCATACTCTCATTTCAGTAAGAAATTCAAACAAACCGTTTTCCCAGTTCCCTTCCTGAAACCCGCTTCTCTCCCATTTAAATCTTAGCGTAAGAAAGGATCGTGGGTGGCTGTTGTTCTGTTACTTTAAGGTGCAAGAGACCGGATGCCCAGAAAGGTTAAGCAATTTTTCAGGACCACACAATTGGTCAGTGGTTCATCCAAGCCTGGATTCTGGCCCCCGGACTCTCGGCCCCATGTTCTCACTTGGTTTGACTGTTTTTCAAACTTGGCTCTCATTTCTGACCATCTGTTTGAAAAGCTCAAGAGTGAGGTGTCCTATGTGGCAGCAGATGGAAGTCAATCAAGGCACAGAAACCAAATGGCACCAACGCTGGAGGGACGGATACTCTCAAAGTGGAAATATCCTAATTTGATGCCACAAACAACATGAGAAGAGGAAATAAAACCAGATCGTTAGGCAAGCAGCTGTGCTTGGTCCTACACAAACCAAGCCACCTTAGAGTGCCCCCCGCCACCCGTCACTGGACAAGCCACTGTTTTCAATGTGGTATTGACACTGTTAACGTCAGATCAGAGCTTTCTGTCCTTCATGTGGAAAATCGGGGAGAAAGGCTGGGTCTTGTGAAAACAGAGCCTGCACAAGAACCAGACAGTGACAGCTTAGAGGGAGGCTCGTGAATCCACACCAAGGGGAACCCGGCCCTCGTTTCAGAGACCTGATGCCTGGCACAGGCTGGGTTTGGCTTGGAAGGGACAGAGCTGTGACTGCACACATGAGAAGACCGTCAAAACACCGTGAGGTCATTACAGGCATCAATCACCCTCACTTCCTGCAAGGTCTCTGTGGTGGTGGCCCCAGAGCAGGCAGCAGGGAAGCTCATGCATTAAGCCAGCAGCCATGCTCTAAAGGCCTGCAGAAAACCAGGCTCTGGGATCAGCCCTGGGACCAGTGGGAAACACGTCTGGGGGAGCCAGGGAGCTGTGCACAAGAAGCATCAGTTTCAGTCTCGACTGGGGGCTTCTGTCAAAGCCGATTGGATGTACAACGGCTTCAGGGGCTATCAGACCCAGGGAAGACTGGGACATAGTGGCACTCATCTGGTTATCTTCTACTTGAGGATGAACTCCAATCATTGCACCATAGTCTCAAGGTGGAGCGACCAGGAGGAAAAGGAAACCAGCTGTGTCACTCGTCAGGTGCCCGATGGCAAATGACAGCCTTCCAACATGGTGGCCTCTAGAAAGTTCAAGTGCTTCCAAGAGCTCCTGACATGCATACCTTTCTAATCCTAAGGGGACACTGTCCTGAGAGTCCCTTTCAGCGATTCACCACAGAGCTGTGCCTTCAGGTGATTCCCTACTCCCTTTCAGTCCCAATCTGTTCCATGGCCCATGGGCACATCCAAGTAGCCCATGACAGGAGGTCCCAATGGAGAGGAAGAGACGTAAGGGATACACAAGGTCTCTTCTTCCCTAAAGACCTCATTCCCGCTCCCTCACGCTCTCCCCTCCACACCCTGAGTGAGTGGCAGCCCCTCAGCCTGCCTTCTTGGATGAACCTGTCTACTCATCCCTCACAGGTCTCTTGAATATGCCCTCCTGTTTTGGGACCCTATTACTTTCACCTGGTTGATGGAAACAGCCTCCCTGCAGATCTTTCTGGTTTTATCTACCGACTTCTACCCAATCCACGTAGTTGCCAGAACTGTCTTCCTAGAATGCGCCTGTACTCATCCCTTCTGCCTAAATGCTTTCTGTGGCTCTTGGCTATAGACGGGTCGTAACTTCCTAGCATGACCTTTTATACCTTGACTTCTGCCTCTCTTTCTGGTCGCTGACAGCACTGGTAAATCAAACCACTGGGACTAAAATGGAAATTAAGGTTCCTGGATGCAGTAAGTCAGGAATGAATAGAGTCTTCCATGCGCCCTCCTTCCTCTGCGTGGTCTGTACCCTCACACTGCCATCCTCCCTGTAGCTGTGAGATTATGTCCTCCAAGGGGCTAGCAGATGAGTGAAGCTCATCTCCAAATTCTGAGCAACCAGCACAAAACCTGTTGTCTGGACAGTTTCTTTCCAACTCCTGCCTTCTCAAAGGGTTCACATCTTTATGACGAAATGCAGATTCACTATTTTGAAGCATCTTTTGGGTTCCAAATTCTATCAGACACTTCCACATTTTTCGCTTATTTGATCCTCACCGCAACCTTGTAAACTAAATAACATAAAAGAGTAATATTTAAAACAGATTTAACCTTTATTAAATACCAGAAATTGTCCTAAGTGTTCCCATGTTTACATTATTTACTGTGTATAGCGTCCCAATGGGTTAAGGATTATTATAATTTCCTTTCTATAATAGGTGAGAAAACTGAGGTTTACAAAGGTTGAGGGACTTAACTACAGTTACCTAGCTCTCACCATCCTTGGGAATTAAATCCAGATCTAGCAGCCTCTGTCCCTAATAACTATTATCACCCCATTTTACAGACTCAGAAACTGAGTCTCAAAGTTGAAGGGCGTAGTCCAGGGTCACATAGCTAGCCAGTGGCCAAGCCAGCCCTCTTGATCCCACATCCTATGCTGGGCTCCACTGCTACCCCTTGTAACTTATGATCTTGACTGCGGTTCAAATTGGATGAAACAAGGAAAAAAACCTTATCCTATCAAAAGCCAGGTTCCTAAGCTAAGAAGACCCCAGGAAAGCATACGCATCTCTGAATATAAAGGATACAGTGTGCTACCAGCCCTCAGAAAATTTATGCAGGCCAAAGGAATACTGGGCTCTGCTTGAATGTTTTTGGCAGTTGGGAAGACATGTGACTGACGGTATTTATAAGGAACAGGCTGCCCACTTTCCTCTGACCAGTCTGGGTAGCAGCACTACCATGGAATACCACTGCCCCGGAGAATTCCAGATTAAATAGAGGAAAATCAATCAGGGAAAAGCAGCATACAACTCAGAAAGAGAGAGAGAGAGACAGAAGAGGTGGCATGTTTTTGCACAGCCCCACAGGATTCTGGAACAGTCCAGAGCAGGAGCTGTGACCTTAGCCAAGAATCAAGGATAAACATGGGCAAGAGAAGGGCGAGTTGAGCTTCACTGTCTCACCCTCATCATGCCGGCCACTTTGAGATGTCCACACTTCAATTCTCTGGCTGGGTGCAGAAGTCGAGGGGTTTCAGACAGACTTGCCTTTGAATCCTGATTCTGTCCTATGGTGGCCAAGTGACAAAGTCAACCCACTTAACTAAGCCTCGGTTTCCTCCATCCACCAAATAGGGTTACCGAGACCAGTAGCTCAAGGACATTCATAAGGATCAGTGACATGATGTATACAAAATATACATGGGCCCGAAGCATAGTAAGTGTTTAATAAATGTTCCCCCTTTCCCTTCCTCTTCCTCTAAGAGAAGATCCTTTTTTCTTTCCTCCTTAAAATAGGCTGAAAGCAATCTAGCCCATCATTTAAAACGGTTAAAGTCCCCAATTTCTGTTTATGAATGCTGTCGAGGGTACAGGGGAATATACAGGGTGTGCTGTCACTGGTCTTGGTGAACATCAATTTGAGGAATTCTACCAGTGTTCCCATTCCAGGTCACATTCTGTCATGACCAAGCCATTAACGGATGTGACACAGATCCCAGATGAAAAACAACTTCTGAACCACACCACCAGCATCCTGATTAAAGCAAACATAACCAAGCTGAATGCCGCAAGACATCTGGAACCATCCCTAAGAGTGACCATCCGCTAGATGAGATCCAAGTCTATCATGAGTGGAATCAACTCCCTGTCTCAGGAGGCTCCAGATTTCAAATCCTGCGCCTCTCCGTGGCTTCCTCAGATCCTAACCACACAGTGACAGCCATGGCATCTAAGCAGAAAGAAAAATGGGTGAGGCCAGTTGAAGAATTATATAATCCTCCATTTTAAAAATAGGACTGGGTATTTTTGGAAAGAACTGGCTGGGTGAGTTATTTAACAGCCTCTCTGGCTAGCCTGTGGAAACTCAGAAAACGGCCTTCTCTCAGGGCCTCTTAGAAAGATGTGTTACCTGGTACAGCCAAAGAAGAATGAAGATGCCCAGCCAGGGTCAAAACTGGGATGATACAAACACAGCCTGCTCCTTTGTAAGCTGTGGACTGGCCCTGGAAGGCATGCCGGGAGGGGAGGAGCTTGGAAGTCACTCCCCAGTGGATTTCTGTGGGCGATTCCTTTCATCAGCTACTGGGAAGCCCTCTGAGCCACGCAACTGATCAAAGATAACAAAAGCCTGGCAACGGCTTCCACCCCCTACTTCTTGTTCCCACGCCAGACATTTCTAATCAATTACAACTTTCTCTATAAGCCCCAGACCCGATCCTTTACACAAGTCTCCCGGAAGCCACCAACAATCAACAGGAGTCGGCACAAGCTGAGACTTCTTCAGTCTCTCTGCAGTAGCTCGTAAGTAGCACACTGGCTTCAGTCTGGACCACTGCTACGTCGCGGAGTTGACCTGGGACATTGATGAGCTATTCTGACATCAGTAACGCTCCCTGCAGCTTAGAGTTTCAGGACTTCCGTTGTGACACAAACACAGCTGGTTAGACAATAAAAACATTCATGTATTTCTGAAGCAAATTCTGAGTACTTTCAAGTCTGTGCCAAAATTAAAACTGTCCGCAATTACTCCGATTCTCTTCTCCTTTGGGCCGGTGGTCAGTTTGCACTTCCCCCGCCCCTTTTCAAGTGAGACTATGGCCATGTGACTTGGTTTGGCCAATGATACACGAGTAGAAGTGACATGTCACACATGTGAAGTCGTAGGAGCCAGTGTAGGATGCCCCATGCTCCCTCTCCTCTGACCTGGTGATGCTGGAAGCACATACAGAGCAGCAGCTTCTCCAGCAAGGGGCCTTGCGTGACTGTGAGACAGCTGTGAGACATGGGTCTCCTTGCTGACCCATGTTGGACCTGAGCGTGAGTGGGAAATACATATTTTTTTGTAGTAAGCTGCTGAAATTTAGGGTTGTTTGTTCCTGCAGCATTGCTTTACTTATCCTGACTTATATAGAAACTTTCAACTACTCATTTCGTCGGATTCTCTCAACAACCACGAGACATAGGAAAAATGCTATTACCCGCATTGTATAAATAAGACGATGAATGCCTGGAGAGGTTAAATAATTAAGAAACACTGAAACCTTTCACATTAACTGACCAACAACCTATCAACAAAAAGGGAAATGAATATGCTCTGATCATATAATTTTTCTAAGAGGCATGTAAACACTGAAAAATTAAATATTGTCTGGAAATTGACCTAGAATCACCAAACACAATCATCTAAGAATAAAGCCACAATTGGCCACCACAGCCTTCTAAATTACGGTTCCCGCTCATCTTTACAGCAGGATCCTCACATTCAGCCATGTACCCCCAAATTCTCCCATAATCCTCTCTACTTCTACTTATATATTATTGTTATCATTATTATTTTGAGACGGGTTTCACTCTGTCGCCCAGGCTGGAGTGCAGTGATGCAATCACCACTCACCGCAACCTCTACCTCCCAGACTCAAGTAAGCCTCCCACCTGAGCCTCCTGAGTAGCTGGGACTACAGGCACGCACCATCATCACTAATTTGTTGTTGTTATTGTTTTTGTAGAGATGAGGTTTCTCCATGTTGCTCAGACTGGTCTTCAACTCCTGAGCTCAAGCTATCTGCCCACCTCATCCTCGCAAAGTTCTGAGGCTACAGCTGTGGGCCATGGGCCCAGCCTACTCACACATTATTTATGCAAATCCTGTTCTCCTATAACCAATGTCCAATTATTTGAACCATTTTCTGCCCCCTTCTCCTTCAAATGACAGACACTGCGTGTTCCAGGGCGGCCTGTCCCCCAGCGTTCCGCATCCCCAGCTCCACGCTGAGTACAATCACAATAATGACATCAGCCAATGTATCGTCGTTTGAGCTCCTTCCTCCTTCACCACGGCTTTCCATTTCTATTTCTACATAAATAGCTTCGCTATAAACTCTTTCCTGTCCGCCAACTCCATTCTTTTCTGGAAGTAGCAGAGTATACATTACAAACATAAAAATATAATAACAGACTTATCTTGACTCTGTTCAGGCATATAAATAAGATCTCTGTGCTGCAGCCTGAGGAGAGAGAACCCCGTCTGCTGCTTCGTCTGTAGTTACTCTCCACTGCAGGCTCCTAATCACAAATATTCATTGCTCACCTGGTTTGTGTTCATTGCTGGGCTTGGAGCTGTGCAGATACAAGAACACAATGTCCTGTCGCCCTCGTTTGACCTCTGGTCTTCTCTTCCGATGCCCGTCCTGAGATGCATCCCCACCCTTCCTCTTGCAAACATCTATGAGAAGAGTTTCCATCCAGCTGATGGGGTCAGGTTACAGTGTTGGAGGGGAATCATTCGGGGCGGTGGCGGGGGGCTTTAAGAGATTCCAGAAAAGAAAATTCTGATATCTGGAGTAATCAGGGAAGGCTTCCCAGAGGAGATGCAGCCTGACCTGGGCCAGGAAGTGTATCTTATCTGTAGGACAATGGAGGAGGCTTGGCCCAGGTGGCGCAGAAATGAGGCGAGGGGAGGAGGAGCGATAGGAGCCTAATGATCAGTATAGACACCTGTCTGCAGGAGGCCTCGGAGTGGGAAGCAAACGGGTCGGAGGAAACGTCCAGACAACTTTTCTGCCTCCTTTGAAGACCCATTTCTTTGATTTCGGAGCTTTCCACTCCCTGGAAACCTGTTGAGTGTTATCTAGCCCAGCCTGCCTCAACCACCATTGAGTGGTGATACAGAGAAGGGAGGCATTTCGGGTTTAAGGGGCCCTGCTGAAGATGGGAAAGTTTCTCTTGTGGTCTTGGCCAGATATATTTCTTCAGGATTACCACATACCCACTATACCCACTGGGCCCTGAACTCCACATGCAGCCATCACAACTTTAAAAACAAAAAAACAAAAAAACGTAGTGCTGAGTTTTCACAGCAAAATAGCATTGCAAAAGAGTTTGCTTTAGAAAGTCAGTCTCTCTTAACTCGCTTGGATTTTTAAGCATAAATTTCATTCTGGAGGAATATTGGAAAGAGGGTACCAGCAATGGACTCATCCCAGGAAAAGTATTTATTCTTGCCTTTCCTCAGCCAAGGAAAGTTTCTATGCTGGAAAAAGCACCTCACCGTCCGCAGAGCTGTATGGCAAAGATTATAAATAGAAATAAAGAAGTCATTCTGACATGTTTATCATTTTGCCTTTAACTTCTGGAACTCCTGGGGCAGAAAAAAGCTGGATCTTTTCCCTCCCACTTGGAAAATATCATATTTCTTTGGGTTTCCAAATAATATCTTACTAATAAAATATGATCTTCAATGTTTTTTTTAAAAAGGCGCAGACTTAGACTCTTTAATGAGAGGATATTTATTCTAACTCCTCATTTTTATAACTAAGAAACAAAGGAGAGGGAATAAGGGAGGGAAGGAAGGAAGATGGAAACAAACAAAAAAAAAGAATATCCATTGAATATCTACTCTGCAGCAGGCACTGTACTGTGTATTTCCATATGTTACTTCATCTAACCCTCATAGCCAAAAGATCTGGAAAGTATTCTTGGCCTCGTTTTCATGACGAAAGAATTCAAGGTAGAGTAATTAAATGCCCTTCCCAATGTCTCATAGTTAGATAGGGACAGAGTGTTGCTCATCTGGTCTTCGCCACCACAATTGGGCCAAGCAGGCCACGTGACACCCATTTTACAGATGAAGAAACCTAATCGCAGAGAGGCTGAGGCATCTGCCTGTAGTCCAAAAGTCAGCGAGCAATAGAATTAGGTTAAGAATTCAGTTCTCCCAGCATCCCAGCCAGCAGCTTCTCACTGTCTTACACATAGGGTATGTATGGCGGGTTTTCCCTGCTTGGCCCAATTTTTCCAAAGAAGTGAATTGCTACTGTGATCTCCTTGAAAAGACCCTCTCAGGGATCAGGAAAAGCAGCAGGGACACTCTCCACGGGTATTGACAGTGCAACCGTTGGGCCGGCCACAGTGGCTCATGCCTGGAATCCCAGCACTTCGGGAGGCCAAGATGGGGGAATCGCTGCGGCCAGGGGTTTGAGACCAGCCTGGCCAACAGAGTGAGACCCCTCCCCCATCTCTTAAAAAAGGAGAAAAAAAAGAAAGCACAACTGTAGAATTTAAGTCTGCACGAGGAGGAGGAAATAATACAACTCACATTGGAGAAAATAATGATTTGGAGGAATTAGTGAAATCTCTGTCAGAGCCATTCATTCTCCAGGTCTGTAGGTTACCCGTGCTGTTACTCTGACTGAGGTCCCTTTCCCTTCTTCACAGGCCCAAAAGCCTTCGAGGTCCACCTGAAGACCCTCAGTGAGCAATCTTCCAAGGCACCCTCACGTTCTGGCCAAAGGTTTGGGGAATAGGGAAGATGCAGGAGAAGAAGTCTAAGAGGGGTGACATTGAGCTGGATCTTGAAGGAAGAGTAGGAGATTGTCAGGGACATACAAAGTTTGAAGAGGATCTTTCAAGGCAAAGGAATCAATGACCAATGTGCTGTCCTAGCTGGTGCAGAGAGAGAACTGCTGGAGACCAGGCTCAGCGGGAGACGGTGGCCAAGCTGTGGGTTGCTCTGGTGTCAAGCCAAAGAGCTTGGACTTTTTCCTTTTATGGATGGGAAAGGGTGTCTCAGCTTTGATCAGTAAATCTTTGCTGCTACAGGTGTAGAGCCAGGTACTAGAGATACTTTGGTGAATGAAACGTCTCTCCCACTCTTGAGAAGCCCAGGGGCTAGTGGATTTTAAGTGAGACAAAAATGATCAAATTTGCCTTTTAGAAAGATATTGGTAACTGACATAAATTTTAATTCTTACTTGTACAACATCAAAATCTTTTGAAAAGCACAATTCAGACTGCTGGCTCTGAAATCATCTGCCCGAGTTCAAATTTGTACTATTCCACTTGCCACTGGACCTGGAGGAAATCATTTCACCTTTAGAGTGCTTCAGGTTCCTGCTCTTCAGATGGTATTGCTGCTCCAGCCAGGTGCGGCAGCTCACTCTTGCAGTCCCAGCAATTTGGGAGACCAAGGTGGATGGGATCACTGGAGGTCAGGAGTTCGAGACCGGCCTGGCCAACATAATGAAACCTCGTCTCCACTAAAAATATAAAAATCAGCTGAGTGTGATGGCACATGCCTATAATCTTAGCTACTTGGGAGGCTGAGGCAGGAGAATTGCTTTAACCTGGAAGCAGAGGTTGCAGTGAGCTGAGATCGCACCACTGCACTCTAGCTTGGGTGACAGAGCGAGACTCCGTTTAAAAAAAAAAAAAAAGACAGTGCTGCTGTTCCTATGATGAATGATGAGGAGGATGGCAGCTAACACTTGCTGAACACTGACTACATGCCAACCACTGTTCTAAGCACATCTGCGTGAACTCGTTTAACCCTCACTACAACCTTTGGAAAGAGGTGCTATTGCCCCCATTTTATTAACCCAGAAGTGACCAGCTTCCGGTCACAGAACCACTGAGTATCTTTCTCAAGGTCTAGTGGGGTAGATACTATTAACTCTTATTTTTATTC